>NC_091824.1:104951800-105285967 GCF_038994185.2 Dermacentor albipictus | reverse complement strand
ATCCAGTGGGGAATTGATAGCCGAAACCCATTAGTAACAGTAATTACCTTCCTTGAGCAAAAATATTACTAACTCTACCTTTACAGGCGCAATTACATCAAGGTTAGTTGTCAACAGTTGACAGCAGTTTGCTTTTACCTTGAGTACACTTGGCAAGAAAAAAGTCGTTTGTTAGTTGGTTGGACAATATTGTTGAAAAACTATGCAATAGTAGTGGTTGTAGTTCCCGCTATTTTGCTGCAACTTTTTACAGTATTTAGGACACCCAAAAGTATACTTGTAGGTGTGTTGTGTCTTATCAACCTGACTGACCTGCAACGTGAAGGCAAGCTTTCTGCATTCCAGTAATGGTGGCACCATGTTAGGTATGAACGTAATTCTCTCTTTTATCTTACCGTCTCCTCCCAAAGCTGGCTACATTAGCGGAATTACGGCTAAAGGATTGTCGTTACGTTACGACTTATTATATGCACTAGGAATTTATACGTCATGTTATTCTTGCATGCGGTCATGCCTGAGCAGACCAGGGCATCGGCTACGCGAGATGATGACAGGAACGCTTGTGTTCGTTGAGTGTTTGTTGCTCAGCCGTCTTTACGGTGAGTGATGAACCGGATTAGCTACTTTTGCCATCGTATTGTTGTCAGCACTTTGTATCCTGTCGCATTTGAGCGACGCGTCCTTCTAGTTGTTTTCATGACCTATCGCGAGGCATTTTCTTCGGAAGTTATCGGCATGATTGTACTGAATGCGCCGCTGCGAGTGCATTATCGAGAGTGCTGCCTGTTGACGGCCACGACCAGAGTGGAGTTGGTAGGACATACGGTTGTGACTTCAGCCCCGAGATAAAGCGGACGCTGCCATGCAGCCTGAATGGCGAGTCTTCATTAATGCACCGGAAGGACTTGTTTACCGGACAACGTGCTTCTTACATGGCTTATCAGTAGTCAGCAGTTTCTCTTCCGTAGCATATATACAACCTTGCGGAAAAATTGCAGTCTCGGATCGCAGAGGTCTTTGAGTGGCGACGAGAATGCAGAGGGGTTATGTCTAAGGTTTTGCTTCGTGACACGCTATCTACACAACAGGTGCTGATTGCTGTAGAATATTGGCCACATTCATTCATTCATTCATTCATTCATTCATTCATTCATTCATTCATTCATTCATTCATTCATTCATTCATTCATTCATTCAGTCAGTCATTCATTCATTGGTATTTTGCTTCGTTTATTCTATGACACGGAAACATAAACCTTAGCGCTACATCGTTTAACATCGGCAATGTAACATAGCGAGTTGGACCGTTGACCAGGCTCGAACTTAGGCGTCGAAGAACACCAAAGGTGTGTTGTGGTTGAATGTCGTTGTATCAAATGGCTGCCTTCTTAGCTCTATCCGCAATAAATCTACCACGCCAAAGGCAGCTGGCCAGCGCGTCTACGCGAGCACAAACGCATGGACACGCTTTTCGAAGCATTCAGTCGTGTATGGGCGAAGCATTAAAAGCAGCACCTGCAACATCATACTCATTCTGTCAGATCCAATGGCTTGCAAACTCCTTCTCTCTCTCTCTCTCCTATACACTGGCTCGTTCGCTATGCTTCGTGGTTCAAACAGTCTGATTTGGTTTTTAGTTGGATCACTCATAACAGTAATACCATGCTGACTGCACTTGAAAATTTTAAGGAGTAAGCAATTTCACATTGCGGTCCTGCTGCAGAATCACACACACACACACACACACACACACACACACACACACACACGCGCGCGCGCGCACACACACGCGCGCACACACACACACACGCGCGCACACACACACGCACACACACACACACACACACACACACACACACACACACACACACACACACACACACACACACTTATAGATATTGAAATTGCACCACTTGTCCGAAAATATAAACCTTATGTCACAAGGCGTTCGAAGTACACGTAAAGCGTCTTCGTTAGACAAGGGAGGTATACGTGTTTGTCTCATTGAACGCTTTCGCGCGCTGCCATGAAGCTTTCTGCTGCAATAATCAGATGGCGCCACTACTGCACACGCTAAGCGAACACCGTTGCTCAGCCCAGACCACGACAGTGATAGCTCGCTATAAAAAATAAAGGAATATGATACAACTATAGAATGGAAAATTCACCATCAGAAGTAAGACTTTTTCATGTCTTACCTATCTAGTATGTATGCTGCGTGGCAATCTGCGCACTATCGTTTAGCGAATTGCCTATTGTTGCTGTCTCAGAGGTTTTCCTTTACCTTGCTTGAGCCAGGAAACCTGTTAAAGAAATATTTACAAAAAAAGGAAGTCAACTCAAACTTAATAAGCTGGTGCTTGTGTGAAAAGGTTATTTGATATGTAATCGTGAACCCTGTATATTGTATGAGGGAACCATTCAAGAAATAAAGTGTAGCCGACGCGTTAAATTGGGCGTCAACATTTCCTTATATCATACCAATAAAAAGAAGGATAGATTAGCTTTTACCGTGCATCTATTTTAACACAGCTTTTATAAACATGTTCTTGTGATTGAAAAGAAGAGAGGTGTCAATCCTTTGAAATTACTTGTTAAATGCCGCCTGTTAGTCGATAGCACATATTATGTAGTAAGACAAAAAAGCGACTTTCTCAATCTCTGAACAATCTTGCGTGGAGCAATCATATTATACAAACTCGAATTCAGGTCTACTGTGATGGCACGTTCAACTGTACGCTATTTTGCGCTGCCCTTTCAATTGCATGCATTGCCGTGTTAATTGCGTACGTCACCGAAGAGTGAGGGTCAATCCTTATGCGAGCCGACGAAGTTATTGTCCCGCTGATGTCATGTCCGTTTCAAAGAACCGCAGAAGCCCAGGAATGAACGCAGCTGTAGTGAGCGTAGCTGGATAGCATATGCACAGCGCGTCAACGGATCTTACGCCATTCCCAGAGAGCTTGGAAAGGTGGTTTGAACAGCACTGATTTATTGATTGTATGAAGCATTGAGTGAAACGTTAACGAATTTGTCATGGATGGCTACCCGCCTTTTCTTGTCATCGGGTGAGAATTTCCTCTTCAGAAGGCGAAACGCCAACGCTACGTGACAGGCACCACTGTTTCGCGCTTCATCATTAACGCAGTGGGCAGTTTGGTCTAGATCACGCAGCGAGCTTACTGCAGAAAAGTAGAAGGCAATGCTTCTATGAGCGCAAATTAATGGAACGTACAAGATAAACATTTTGACCTGTTCTTATGCAACATTTTCGTCTTCGTTGATGTCGTGTATTATTCCACAAAGTAAGACAGGTGATACATTGAGCAAGCAGTATCGAACGGAAATTTATTGTGCATCGAGCAAACTGCACCCAGCGGAAACACTCCGTGAGATTCCCATCTTGTGAGAGGACTCTCAGCTCAACATCATTTCAGAGCTGGTGACACGACTTGAACAAGGCAGGATAATAAAGAAAGGCCACAGTACCGCGGTAGCGGCACTTAAGTCCCGTTTCTGTATATGTCCTCCGCAGAACAGCAGATTACAGCTAAAGATAACCATCCTTCGTGGTGTTATACATCCCTCGCCATAAACAAAACTATGAGGCTGCACCGGCATGAGCATCGCATTTTGCTAGCGAGATGACCGTCCCTGGGGGTCACTGTGTCATGTGCACCGATGCAACTGCTTTTTAACGGCAAGGACGTGTTGCCTTAGTGAACCCCATTTCCCCTACGCAATTCGGCCTTCCTTCACCCACGATACTTGAATTGCAAACGATGCCATCAAGCACCTCGAAGAAGTTGCAAAAATGCTACAAATACGTCAAGAAATCCCCAGACTCCACAAATCCTCACCTCTCAGTATTGAGGTGCAGTGAGTATAGGGGCACGGTTGGAATCTTTTCAACCACATGAGAACACCAACTAGCTCGATCGCCTGACTCATATTCGACACCTGTATCTGTTCCCACAGATCCCCGCGTTCTCCATTAGGCACTGAAATTTAACCTCCAATGGGACACAGAACATCCTGGTGTGTGTTCTGTATTTCAACTACCTAGGCTTGTGGATAGGTTAAAGACGATCAATGAACGTGCCCCACGTGCTCAGCTACTATGGCAACGTCAGACGCTCGACACCTGCTATGTCTGTGTCCTGCAAGACGGGGCAATCAGGCTTCAGATCTTAAGAGAGGCTGAATACGCCAGGTATACATGAAAGTAACGCCCGCGGGGCGACGGACATTGCGTTTTCAGGCACATTGCTGCAATTTGTGCACGATGCAGAATGACAAGCTTTCATTCGATTTTGTGTGCCCTCCGGAAATAAAAAAAAATATGAGTCGCGATATGCACAAATATTTCAGTGCTCAAGTAATATTTCCTTGACTACATATTCGTGAAACGAAAATGCATATAAATTTCTATTTTCGTGCATGTGCGACGCACGCGAGGCGCACACAAGACGCACATTCAGCCTCCCTATTACTCCGCGGATGTAGGTTGATGTTATGCAAAATTTATAAGCTTTTCACGGAGCTTCCATTGGCAAGTTCTATGTTAAGTATAAGGCACACTGCAACAAGGCGAAGCGCATGCGCATTCAGTAGCTGTTCGATGCCTGCCATATATCTGCTGCCTTGGCCGGCAAACATTAAAGAGACTTGGAAATATTCGTTTATTTTTCGACAGTGCTCATGACACTTGGGTGTATTAATTCTAATTGGTGCTCTTTATGTGATGGGGGTTGCCATCTCTTTTTACCATACCGAAACCTGCTGTAGCACCAGTTTGCCATTTTTGTACTATGTACGGGTGTTTAGAAGCTTGCTTAACCCGCCATGGTTGCTCAGGGGCTGTGATGTTGGGCTGCTAAGCACGAGTTAGCGGAATCAAATCCCGGCCCCGGCGGCCGTATTCCGATGGGGGCGAAATGTGAAAACACCTGTGTGCTTAGATTTAGGCGGACGTTAAAGAACACCAGGTGGTCCGAAGTCCCTTACTACGACGTGCCTCATAAGCAGAGTGTGGTTTTGGCACGCAACAACACCATTATTGTATTTTTTGGAGCTTGCGTATTTTATATTTCAACTAAAAACGTCAATCGGGGCGTGATGTTTATTTTAGTATATTGCACTCACTCTCAAATTCTAGGATGACTGGTTTCTCACTCACCCAATTTTCCGTGATGAGAGTCGTCGACGTTCGCCATACCTCGACTTGCATACTAACCGACTGTTTAACAGAAGAGCTATGTTAATGATATGGACAAAGAATTCAAACGTTTGTTTTTTCGTGCTCGAAGGCAAAGTCACCGTCAGATATGATACTCCAATTGTGGTTAGCTTCCCTTGCGAGCCTTGGCCTGTTTTACAATAGACAATGCGCGTTGACGATTAATATGATGCGCAACGCCATGCACGGCTTTGCGGCGTTTCAACCGGCGTCGGTCCTTGAATTAAACTGTCGCTGTGCATGCATGATTGTCGTCTTCCGCTGGCCTGGTTACCTCTCTGCATATGGCCTTTCATACCGAAGACCGCGAGCGTTTCATTATTTACGAGGCTGGCAGTTTCCACTGTTAAGTTCGGTAAAGAACGCAGATGACTATCTGCGGCAACATTTGGCAGCGTAGGACAGTACAGAAGAGTTTGCTAACACGATCCAAACCTTGTTAACAGGGTCACGTGATGCCATTCTACCATAGGGTAGGCAGCGAAGAGGACTGTGGCACCGTTTTTTTTTCTTCTGATATGTGTGCACATGTAGATACAGCAAGCGTGTTGGTTCGAGTCGACTTCTTCTACACTACCAGCGACACGCTTAGGAAATAGTTGTTTCAGATTTGACCATCCATATACATAGCGTGTACGATTACGCACGGTGTATAAGCGTGAACGTTGAGACGAAAGGTTAAAAGCATAGCCAAATGAAAGAAAAAGTTATGTCAGCTGTGGGCAAAATTTTAATTCTTACAGTTGTTTCGTTACACAGCCTCTTGTTGAAGTCGCCGTTGCTGTTGGCGCTGTCAATTTTTCGGGCTTTTAAGCGTGCATGCGATCACGTGAGTGGAACATGGCCAGCCCTTGAAAAGATTGCGTCGCAAAACTAAAATTGAAACGCCACCTCTTGAAGTCACATAGTCCACACAGTTCACAGTGTAGAAGATCGTCGCTTTCTTTCACATGCCTATCTCATTGTTCCCAGTTGGCGTTGCTGTTGTCGTTTTCTTGTCCTTTTCAGATCATTTATTCAATGGTCACGAGAACGTCTCAGACCTCGTTTAGTTGGTCGTCAGACTTGCGTGATCCACAGCGTGTCGCCGTGAAAATTTTCTTCTGTGTCTTGCTCATGCTCATGATGCAAGATCCAATAGACGCCATCATTGTTCTCTTCCTCTTCCGGTTCTCCAGGTTCCATGTTTTCTTGGTCCTGACCTTTGTCGGATGGTTGCCGAGGGCTCTTGTCTGCCGCTGAGCGGCCCAGTGTAGGGTTTTCGAAGATGGTCGACCGGCGATGGAGACGCTGCTTGTGGCGACCTGACCGTGAGACGGACAATTGGTTGCCGGTTCTTTCAAAGCCCGGGGATGTTTCTGCGTCTGCTTGATTCAGATCGTCGTGCTCCCTGCTGGGTGGTTGATCGTCGTCGACTTTCGTATAGGTTTCCGATGGAGCCTCCGTGGGCCTTTCACTCGTAATCACGGCCTTGGAATTTCTCGCGTTCCTGCAGCTCCAGAGTTTCCAGAAGTTCATCGTTCGTAGCTTATATTTTTTTTCTCGTCTCTTGATCGCAAAGAAACTGCTTGAAATTGTCTTCACTAATTACATAATGTTTCCTCTCTCGGCCACAGTGCTGTAGGTCATAACCTACTAGTATGCTTGATTTTCGAACACACCCGATCTGATGACATTGCTTTTAACATGGGCTGGTGGCTAGAATGCTATGATAGCTTGGTACTGCTGAGTTATAATGCAAGTTTGGGCTCACTTCTTCTCGATTGGCGGAAGTACGGGCCTCGTTACAGGTAGTGAAGTGAATAAGAAGAGCAACAGGACCTCGTTCGGGACTCACATAGCGTGTTCGCAACAGGAAAGAGATGCGAAGTTATGAAACAAACCATGAACTTCTGCACAGACTAAGAACGCGAAAGTGTCATTGAGGCACTCACAAAATCCGGCAACCGATGTGTCTTGTACGCTGTCAGTTGAAGACATTCACGTGGCAAAACCGCTGCACAGCTGCTTTCGATGGAGAGCTTAATACTTTTCCCGTCCCTATTACCACCACCGACTTCGCGACATTGCCGAATCCGAAGGTGTACGCTGTCGCACTGAGAGTCCACAAAGATAGACTGTTGCGACACAGATGGGGGTTGGACTACTCTGACGTGACTACTGCGCACGACCTGCCGTCCGAGTCTAATGGGCGCTCATTCATGACAGCGGAGGGGAGGAGGCCGGTAGGCGTGGACCTGTATGGCCAGCCACCGGACATGCGGTCAGCCGTCGCGCTGCGTCCGGTGGTCGGGTTTTTTAGAGTCAGTCACCCTTTCAGGATGACTCTTCCTCTCTGGACATTGTTGACCACATTGTGTCGGCGCCATTATTGTAATATTGCGGAAGGCATATTTTCTATTTTGTAATTTTATTATTCGCACAGGTCACCTTGTTTAGGCTACTTGCGGTTTGTATGGCAGCTCTCAACAGTTCGGCAGGTTGAAGTAACACGAGGAATTCCGGTACTCGCTTCGGCCCATTCGACTGGGCTGAACTCCTTTATTTGTGTTGCTGATGGGGTAATGATTGAACGAGTGGTGCTTCCGGTTCCGCTTGCGCCCGATTAGCCCCATATACAGTTTATCGGAAGCGCGTTAGGAATTTATGGTGAGGGACACACACACACACACACACACACACACACACACACACACATATATATATATATATATATATATATATATATATATATATATATATATAGTGATTGTGGCATCTATAGCTCCGCGCAGTCGCTGCGAAGTTCAGTTGCTCTTTGTAGAAAAATCAGTCATTCTCTGCAGAGACATCTCCGACGTACCAATCAATAAAACTGCTGGCCGTACTAAACGTACTGTGTTGCTTACGATGTCCTAGGTGGCACGTCGGCCACTTCTGGTCCATCCGATCCATCGTAGCTTAAATATATTTTTTTTTCTGTAAATTATTTACGAATACGTGGAAAATTAAAGCTATTTACTCGGGCAGACGGACTAACGGTTTGGCTGGTTTGTCTTTCGTTACGGTTGAGAGGAGTACGCCCTGTAATGGGAGGAGGAAGCAGGAATAGACGGAAAGACAGGGAGGTTAGGCAGTTCTCATACTGGCTGGCTACCTCGTGCAGGTGAAAGGGGGTAAGGGGAATAAAATATAACGTGCACACAAACGAAGGGGAGAAAGTAGCGCTTGTGTTAGTCTCCGCTTCGAACGTGCGCGAATGTTAACGCTGGATCCACTCGACAGTGATCACTGAGGTGGTTTTATAGCGAAGCAATGAGTGGGAACCGGCTAGTTGGGGATGCAAGTTGTTTCAACAACGCAGAAGCAGACGAAGGACGCACAGAAAAGCCAAGAGAAGCGCCGACTTTCAAGTGAAATTTATTTTCAGAGAACACAAAACATATAAACAATGGCACACTTAGACGAAAGTACACCACCAATAAGAGAGAAACACAATGCATACGAACCGATAATCAACACCTCTAGAGACGTGATGACATCAGTTGTCACGGCGCGTGACTCACAGCGGATCACAAGCATGACAGTTCTTTTTCGGACTGAAGAACTGAGGGTTTGCTAACGCAATTAGACCCTTTGGTGATGGTGGTAGCTTCAATGATAACTCTTGTTCCATCATTACAATTCTTGGCGACAACCGTGTTTTTCTTTTTTTTTTCAAGTTGCGGGGTACAACCACACTACCTACAATGAATGGCCAGGAAAGACTCGTACCCTTTTCCACAATTAAATGGTGTTTCGGCAGCCGTACCTTTAAACACCTACTGTTCCACACCGCACATTTGAGACCATAGGTAAAGTGACAGAGCCCGAATTATTCGCTCCCGCAGCCTTCTTGAATGATCCAACAGTGCTTCTTCACTAGCTGTATAGCCGTGCCGATAGTCGCAAACTAAGGCCAGTCTAATGTAATGACTCTTTTCACTCGTTTGTGCGCCTCCCTTTTCATCAACACCTCATGACCGGTAGATGGTGCTGATAACGTAGACCGAGTACAGCTCGTACCACCGACGAAGCGCGAATGGGGAAATTATTCAACGAGATTGTTAAATTGCTAAACCGAGCTCTCACAACGCTTCTGGCTTATTTGCTGCTTAACTTTACATTTTTCTTTTTACAGCGTTGTACGGCGGATGGGACTTCAAGTGCATTACATCTCGACCATCCGCATTGCGGCACCAAACTGTGAGTATAACACCGCTGTTGAAGCGTTCGCTTCGCTCTGTGTTCGTATAGCTCCACGCAGTCGCTGCGAAGTTCAGTTGCTCTAAGTAGAAAAATCAGTCATTCTCTGCAGAGGCATCTCCGACGTACCAATGAATAAAACTGCTGGCCGTACTAAACGTACTGTGTTGCTTACGATGCCCTAGGTGGCACGTCGGCCACTTCTGGTCGATACGATCCATCGTAGCTTAAATATATTTTTTTCTGCCGTATCTGATGCAGCATTATATTTTCCGCTTAGTCTACCCGTTACCACTTTAAATAACGAAATATTCAAATTTTTGCACGCCGTAACCACGTTAGCAGCTGTAGCCTAGCCTGCAGGTCAGTTAAACGCTGCCGTGCCGGATAATAGACACCACGCTCCTGACTCATGCGTTCACACCCCAGCCAACCGAATCCTTCACAAATGAAAAAAAAAATTAAATAACGCCGTTTCCTGATGGTACTGATGTGCGCCTCTGTGCTATGTGTGACTTTGTGTGTGCTTTGCTAACCGATAACATCATCTACATCATCTAGCCAATTTCTGAGAAGCGTAAAAAAAGCGACTTTAACGACAATAGTGGTTCTGATTTCTTTAAGCAATAAGTTTAGAGTCTTAACCAGTTTCCTTTAAAATCACTAGTGTCGTAATTCTGCTCCTTGAGCAGCATGGAGGTGCATGCTACTTGTACGATTAATTGAAATACATAATTTTCTAATTACCAAAGCATCACTAGTTACTTCATGTGGACATATTGAAGTGAATCTGAAGAAAAACCACGATCTGATTACGAGGCACGCCGTAGTGGGACACTCCGGTTTGATTTCGGCCAGCTGGGGTTCTGTAGCGTGCATCCAGCGCACGGTGGTACACGAACGTTGCAATTAACCTGTTGGAGGCAGTGAATTCGCAGTGAATACCAACTTATAGCGTGAATTCCTAGACTTCCACTAGTTTCCCAAACTGTGCAGCGAAGTGCCTTGTTGATCCAGGAAAATTTTGCTGTGCACAGTATTTGAGGGCGTTTTGTTGCAGGAGCGTGTGACACGACAGCGCATTTTGACAGATGTCTGACAGTGCTCATCTCAATAGTGGCGCTAATATCAAAATATGTTCGAATTGAATGTGCCTTGAGAACTGACCTGCTTCAGTTGGTAAATTGCGGCGTGTGCCCTGAAACTGATTAGCTTAGATATTATATTGTAAAATTTTGTTAGTCAGTCAGCACTTATGCACTTCGTCTTTTTTTTTTCTTTCTCGCAAGTATTGCCTGCCTCTGAATAATTCGGCTCAAGGAATGAATTGAGCTATCTGCTCGAAGCTATTTCCAAAAATGCTTTTCAAGTTAACAAAACGAGAGCCGGTATACGATGCACATATTACATTACTGCGTACTTGCTTACATACTTACTTATTTGTCTGTTCCCTCGTGTGAGCCGACACGCATGCCTGCTTCAATCATTTGAGCGGCCCCTCTGTGACAGAGCCTATGAAACATCGGCGATAGCGTGCATTCAGCAAACGCTCTACCTGATCTTAAAATATGTGCGGAAATTTCAGAAGGCCTGGGGTTGAATTTATTTCCACGTTGGATGGAGGAACGCAGTGTAATCTCTTAAAAGAAGTCACAAGTGTGAGCCTCATTATTCCACATTTAACTACAGTGTAGCCTTTACATAGCGAAGCCCGATTTTACGAAAATTTCGATTCCTCGACACACTTTCGTAGAGCCTAATGCGTTGAAAACGTTGAAGCAGCGAAGTGAGCTCAATGTCTCGTCCAATGTAACGGTAAATCTTGTCGGTAAATATTAATAAAACACAGTAGAAATACGGGTCAGATTGTTTAAATTCAGGCAACGGGCACCATTGATCTGTTAAGGAAGTTTTTTCCTCCTGTGAAAGAACGCAAAACATGCCTAACGTGCTTGCCGTCTAGATTAGCGTACTAGGTCCCTGCACGGGAAGGAATGTTTCTTTTTTTGCTTTTCTTTAAAATGTAATGTTTTTTTCGCTTGAGTCCTTTAAGTGCGCACAATTGAACTAAATTCTCATTTTAGCGAAAAAAATTTTGGGGTGCTGCTCATTTTGTTAAATCGATCTTTAACTAGTTTAACTGCAGCTTAGAGTGGCTTGGTGAGAGGGGCAACAACAACGTATTCGATCGTGTACTTATACAGCCTGTGCACATGCGTGGTTAACATAAAAACAAAATTTGAATGTTTAGAAACCTAGGTGAATCATTTCATATATGAGAGTTAAGGTCTGAGAACGAGAAGCAAAAAAGAAAGAACATAACCTAGCTGAGGTATGCGTCAAACGATTTCTTGGTGAGGATTTAAAGGGCCTCTGACAAGGCCCCATTGCAAATTTTAGTTATAAACTAAAGCTGTAAAACACCTTATAAGGAGCTTGTCACCGAAATAATTATTCAAATCGGTTCATTATTGAATGATACAGAAGAAATTACCTGTCCTGTTACCATGCCGCCTGGAGGCGAGCGTAACTACTGCCATCGGAGACACCATCTCCCTCTAGTAGCGTAACCAAAGGGTGTTTCTTCCCTGCCTCCTCCCATACCGGAGCCGCGGGACGTACCAATGCGTCGAGCTCCGCTTCCTGTTTTTCCCCTGACTGCCTTTTTTTCGGCGTTGCGCCTTGCGCATTGGTCGCTTAGTCATGGTGAGTGACGAAGCACGCACTGCGAAGGGGCTTTTCAGATTCAGATTCAGATTCAGATTCAGATTTATTGGTTCCAAAACAAAAGTAATTACATGACGAATATACAGACATATACAGACATACAGATATTTTGTGCTTCTTTGGCTGGGAGCACACTCCTTCGAGAGGAAAGGCACGTTGCGTGTAGTTAGAAATTTCAGTTGTTTTTCACTTGGCGCAGCGCCGTAATACTTGGCGTTCACGATCATCAGCACGCCGTGTATGCGGTATACGCTTGTTTGGCCAAAATGGCCAACCAGGTGAGGCGCCCTGTAAGTGGCAATGCTGAGATGGCCTTCCGTGTTCTTCGATGGACTTCTCTGGGTACACACTTGTGCAGTTTGTTGCTTTCAGTGCATGTCAGTCTAATTTAACTTGTCACTTTTCGACTCAGTTTACTGCATTGCGTATGCTCACAGACTTAACTTCGTTTCATATGTGTATGCGCGTGTAAGTTTGCATTGACGTTAGTTGTGAGTTCAGCGCTCAGTGTGGTACGTCTTTTTGATCCGTGTGCTCAACCTTCTGCTTGTTATCAGGATGTATTATCAATTAGTCCAAACCTACAGCCTTCTGGGAAAGTTTCTTGTAAAAATATAGTGGCTTTATTATTAACAGATAACTAGCCTTCTGCACATGGACGAAGGTAGTGACGTTTTAAGCGGGTGAATTGTCCACAGTGGGTGTCGAGTAATGTGCACGCCCTGGCGCTGCGTGGTAGTACAAGCCGTCCTATTGGAATTATACCCACTTACAGCTATTAAAGAGATGGTAAACAGACAGTTGAATAATTATGTATTATTTCCCAACAAGCTACATTATTTTAAAAAATGCTATTGGAAAACCTTCAAATACACGTAGAAAGTATTTACTGCTCCTTCAGTGACAAATTCTGCCATCACAGACCAAGACAAGCTCGAAGCGCATCCAAAGCCTCAGAAAGAAAGATAGAGAGTTCGTGTCACCTATAGCTCGATAAGTTAAGTTGTAAAGCTAACTGACACCCACTAATAACTGCGTAGCTGCAATGAACCATTTTTAAATTGCAGTTTCTTTACCGTCTGAGTACTCCTGTTCTGACAACGTACTTGAGCCGAGCAGTCAGGAAACACGCTTGTTGGTCTTTCTTAGGATATAAGGTGGGAGCTTCTGATGACACAAACTGCAGATTGCATTGACCAGAGAGTGCGCGGGTGAGTGTGTTTTGCAGGCGGTGTTAATGATAGCTTTCATGTCATGAGACGAACTCCGAAGGACGGTCGCTTGGTACACGACATCAAATGTACATTTCTGAAATCGTAATTACATAACCGGTGTCATTGCATAAGTTTATAGGTTTTTAGAGAAAATGACAAATAAAGAAAAAGCTAAGCGTTTACACGAATCTTTTCTCACTTTTAATATTGTCCGATGTCGCGGGAAAATAAGGCAAGCAGGAAAGCAATCACGCTCACTGAAATCCCACTGTACATAATAGAGCAACTGTGTTAGGCCAATTTAATCAATGATAGTAACAACAGTAACAGCAATAAATACAAAGCAGGAACTATTTCTTTTTTCTGCTGCTTTTCTACTGCTTGAGTGTACTCATATTTCTATATGACGTCATGACACCATGTTCCTTGGATGCTTGGCATTTATTGATGCTGGCAAGAACATCGGTGCCATGTTCATGTTGCCACCCGAGGTAATGATAGATGAATTTGTTAATGCAGTTAGGAAACGGGGGCAATATAATCGAGAGTCGAGACGCACAGGGCTCATACTTTCAACTTGTATGTTTGAAAACTCTGTGGTCAGACATATGCGCACGCATATGTGCGTGTCTGTCTGTCTCATCCTTCAATATTATTATCCATGTCTATGCGCATTCACATGTGCATAAACTCAACCAACTCGGCCAAATCATAGCATGGTGACAGATGTTTCCGTCAAAAACACAGACCCATTAATGACAACACATGCGCTCAGAAACAACTCAGATCTTTATGTATTTCAGAGGAGGCATAGAGAAATAAAAGTGAACTACGATGCTTCTTGGGGGGCTGTTGGTGGGGTAGTCTAAATTATTTTGGCTTGCATAGCTTGCGATTATTCCGAAGAGTAGATTATTATCGACACAGGCACAACATCATGCCGTCCTGTAGTAACATAGTTCATAACGACTAACGTTGCATATTACAGATGGTTTTCTTGTTCTTAGTGTGGGCGTTTCTTTTTCAGAAAGTCAGGAATGTGGCAGTATTGTTGAACCTTTATATTACTCACTATCGATTAAGTTATCATTGTACGTTATTCAACGGAATATCGGAGAAGTCGCTCTGTAAGCTAAAACATGCAATTTACTCGCTCAGCTCTCATTGCCCATCTTAATAATTAACTGCGATCCTCGTCAAGCTTCGCTTACATGCCTAAGCGTAGTGTTGTTTCCTTTGTTTTTCTTCTCACGTTTTGTTCTTTGTTCGCACGTGGCACACATTGTAAGCTCTGCCTACACTGCATTGCATTTTACACCCAAGCACTCGCAAGTGAAAGGCGCGATGCACACCCATAATTGACATTCAATTTCCTTTACTGACTATTGTATAATTTTTATGCAATTACGCATTAGAAGTGTTGAAAGTGTTGATTTTAGGAGCCTATAAGTGCCTGGTATTGTTCAGAGGTGTCATGTTAAATGGTTTGAGCTTCAATTCATCACTTATCTAATATAATCTGCATGTTACTACGACTAACTGCTAGTGCATCGTATGGGCACTCAAAAGCATAGTTTCTTGTTTTAGGCTTCGGAAACAAGTGCCCAGACGCTTTTTGAACTAAGCCAGTAATAGCTTGCTGGATCGCCTTAAGAACAGACACATTCAGTTACTCAGTTTCTAGCACCTCTCAAAACACTTAATGGAGTCAATAGCCGTCTTGTGCCAGAAAGAGTATGAAGCTGAGGAAAATTAGCAACTGGTGATCAAGCTCAAGTGTCAAGATCGAAATGACATGAGCTCGCGGTGGAAGAGGGGGAAAAAGAGCTAAGGGGAACTAAGTGCGAGTTGCGGCAGCGCATAGTCCTAAGAAAAACTAGAACCCTCAATCCGAACCTTTGAAATACAGGCAGAAATCGAAGCCTCTAATTAGTGCGAAGAAAGATAAAGAATAGAAATCGATTCTGGGGAAGTTGTCTGGCTGAAGAACGAAAATTTGACATTAGGCAAATTAAACTGCGGACATGAGCCAAACGGCAGTCCATGCGCAAGAGCTGGCCAGGTCCAAGTATAACACAAAACAACGTGTTGTGACTATGAAAAATTCTTAAAACTGTCTCTCAGACCTTACGTTCAAGCACAGTGCACAGCACTTCGAGTAAAAAAAAATATTTCTTTCGTTTTCGTTTAGATCAAATCATTGAAGCGCGTGTGTTAACGGGGGGTGTTCGTCGCACAGTCACACGGCGTCAGCGTGACTTGATGGTGTACGCAACAGTGGTTGGCAGCGTGTGCAGAGCGGCGACTTTCAGAGGCAATCGGAGAGGCCACTCTTGAGGTTTGGCTTGAACAGCGACGCCCAGAAGCGGCAGCGGTCCAGTTGCCGCAGCGTCTCTGTGTGGGTGTGGTTGTGGTCCAGGCTAACCACCTTGTGGTCCTTGGAGTCGAACAGCGGCCACGCATCGCCGTCCACCATAGGCGGAACCCTGCAGAATGTGACGATTGTTGAAATGTATACCATAAGCGCAATTTTCATTATCAATGTACTAAATGAGTGTCTCAAAGGACAGAAAGATCTAGTAAGACCAGCAGTTTTCGCACTTTTAGCTATCGAGAACACATTGACGTGATCAAGGTCGTTGGCGCATTTTCTTTTTGTCAGAAAGATATGCGCAAAACATAAATAGAAAAGGGGGGGAGGGGTACGATAATAATGTGTCCCATTTCAGTTTCCAGGAATGCGTTTTAGTTCAGCTGCCTGTCATTCGCGGTGGGGTTGTAGAGATGGGTTTGCATAGACGAAGCGAGGATGCTGGCAACCACGTCTGTTTAAAGCACAAATCAAGATCTCTGGTAGGTTTTAAACACGAGACTTTTTTTGTGCGTTTCCCGAATGCTCGGCTTAGCAGGGGCTCGGCTTAGCAGATGCAAGCCATCAGAACTGCCTCCCCGTGCATTTCACTTTGACGCTGTCGCGTGCCTATATGTTGCGCATATGGGCTCTTCATTTTTCCTTTCAGTTAATTTAAATTCTTTCGAGTTGTTTTTTGGAGAAGAAATCTGGAGGAATCTTATCCCTGTGGAAGAAAAGTCCGCTAAAGTTGCGTTGTCGCCGATTTTCCTTCTAACAGAGTACAATGCTACAGCTCTTCCCAGAAAACAGTTAATTAGCGTTCAAATATACGCGGCCAAAGTTTACGTGTCACGATGGCCTAGGGCACGATGGCCCATCCTCTCAGTAGTCCCGTAATTAATTTCGAATACTTCGATAATGTTTATGCTGGTCACTTAAAAATTCCTCAGATGTGATCTACTACTGTGATCTACTATTTCGATTGCTTCCTGGTTTTCGGAACACACACACACACACACACACGCACACACACACACACACACACACACACACACACACACACACACACACACACACACACACACGCACACACGCACGCACGCACGCACGCACGCGCACACGCGCACACGCACGCACGCACACACACACACACACACACACACACACACACACACGCACACGCGCACACACACGCACGCACACACACACAGGCGCGCGCGCGCACACACACACGCGCACACACGCACACAGGTGGAGTCGAGGCAATAGAAGGCCATGGTAAGGTTTGTAACAGCGCACCAAAGACAAGGACAACAGAAGCAATAAAACGACGACCCGGCTCTGAACGACGACACAGCGCCGTGTCGTCGTTTTATTCCTTCTGTTGTCCTTGTCTTGGGTGTGCTGTTATAAACCTTACCATGAATCCCAACTAACTGGCCCAACTTGCCAATAGAAGGCCATATTGTCGACACATAGCAACAAAATGTTTCCCATCGGCTTATTGAGTTGCACATTATACTACACCCGATGAAACTATTTTTATAACGACGTGCAGCTGGCGACAAATTTCGGCAACATCGTCGTTGCATGATTAGTGTCAATTCTATAAGTCTCTATATCTTGGAAAACTTGCTGGAAAATATGTGAATAATTGGCACGAAGACTAACGAGACTACGGATCAGTACGATGTTGCAGGAGCTTGGACGCTTCTAATGCGTCTGGGATGACCGCTGAATCAGCAGGCATACCCTTCAAGTGTAGTCTGTCTCGCCACGTCACTTTTTGTTGATAGTATAATCCTATTTTTTTACTGATTCATTGTTGAATCTGACCAATTAAAATGTTCTTTACTTAGTTCTTGCAAATCTGCCCTGTCTGAACCCTCATATTCGGCCGTTTCTGGTACACAGTAGTTACAATACGCGTTTAGAACAGGTCGCATAGATCGCATTGAGGTTAGCACGAGCCAGATGTAGACAAGATTGCGCGAGAAAATGGGCCAACAAATTGTGGTTACCCAGTTTTTGAGAAGGTCACCCATATGTTCATGACGTAGCGGCTAAATTCAGCGTCAGCCAGCGAGTAATTCTTCGGAGGACGGTCCCTGAGGGGCATTCCGAAGACGTACTGCACGTCCTCGAAGTGTGTCAGACCAAACCAGGGATCAAGGTGGGTGGCTGTAGCCGAGTGATACACCATGTTGTAGTAGTAGACGTTCGAGTTGTGCTGCGACAATTTCTCGCCGAAGAACACCTCGGGACACCGAAGGAAAGCGTCACCAATGGCGTGGCCAAATTCCGTCCGCAGTTCGGTGTACTCGGTTTCCCGAAGCGTTCCCACGTACAAGTTGAACACCGCCCTCGTCACGAACTCTGGCATGAACGAGAAGGTTTTCAGGAAGAAGTACACCATGTCGGTCTTGCCGATGTTCATTGCACTATGGAACGGAAACTGCATCCAGAACCACAGGCTAGCGAACACGGAACCTTCGTTTTCCACGTTGCCGAGCAGGAATTGCTTGGGTACGCTCACGTCTGCGGCTGTGACAGGGTCATGCGGCAGGTATTCGTCGCCGTAGACGGCGGTGAAGCACATTATGAACTGGGTGCACACAATGGACTCCATAATGGCCAGGTGGTGGGCGGTTTTGTTTTGGAGGCAACCAACGACGTTGGTGACGTTAAATTTTGCTGAGCAACCGACGCTATCGGCCACCTGCATCGCCTTCAACTCCGCTACATTGAACGGGTCAGCAAGCTGCTGGACCAGGATTCCGGCACTTTGGACGATGCCTCTATGAAAGAGCATGCGCGCCAGGGGCGAGATGGCGTGGTACGCGATAGACCATCCACCAGCGCTCTCGCCGAACAGCGTCACTCGCATCGGGTCACCGCCAAAGTTTACGATGTTCTCCTGGATCCATCGCAGGGCGAGCACTTGGTCCAAGAGTCCCTGGTTTCCCGCAGCTGGCGTCTCATCGTTTGGCAGTGCGAGGAATCCGAATATTCCTAGGCGGTAGTTCATCGACACGACGACCACGTCTTCCAAAGCAGCCAGGACCGCTCCGTCGTAAACATCCATTGAGGCTGACCCGAAATTGAAACCCCCGCCGTGGATCCACACCATCACGTTTCGCAAGTTTTCCGTGCCGTTTCTTTTTTCCTGCGGTGTCCATACATTCAGGTAGAGGCAGTCCTCACTCTGTTCGCTTTCAGTCGATACCCAAGGTGGCAGCGGGTTTGCTGGCGCGAACTGCATGCAAGCCGGGCTCTTTTTCTTTGCTTGCAGCGTGTATGGTTCCCATGGGATGGGCGGAATCGATTTCTTGAAACGAAGTTCTCCGACCGGTGGTGCAGCGTACGGTATCCCAAGGTAGGCGTCCACCACACTCGTTCCATTGAACATGGTCAGCCTTGTTCCCTGGATGCTGCCGTTCTCCGTCACGACGACCGGGTCTGCTACTGCCATCGCGATGCCGATGACCATGGCAGTGGAGACAAGAGGCATCATGACCTGCGAAGTGGAATACAGAAGAGGAAGAGTGATGGTAGAGGGGTGCCACGAGAGCGCAGCGCGTTTTCCGGCTCACCTCAGTGATTCTCTTCAGTCAGTTTCCCATTTATTCTTTTTTTACTTTCGTTTTTTTTCATGTCGTGGCACGGTGCCATGGAGGCACTAGTTGAAGCATCCGTTTCAAGATCAAGGTCATTTTGCAAGCCTCACGCGATTTGTCAGAGAGCACAATAAATGATCACCCGAGACATCCGCTGAATGTTCGGCTTTGTTCTGAATTCGCGCAAGCACACGCCTGCCTTCAAGATAGCGCCAAAGGGGATGTTGGACTAGTGAATGAGTTGAGAGTTGGTGGCTTGAAAAAAAAAACACTGTCCACATCTCAGCTAAGTGATAATAGCGACAGAAGCCCAAAGAAACCACTGGTGAACATTGAAACGACGTGATGACTATTAGTCTGGGCAATTAACCAAGTGAGCAGGTTTTTGTATAGCTATTTCGGGTGAATAAGTACTTCAGATCGGTGCTCAGTTCACATCAAACTTAGCGGAGGCAGTTGTTCAGACACAAGTACTGGTACTGCAATTTTACACACAGCTGAAATTGTCATGTAGTTCACTAAATCTTGAAGTCCCTATCAGATAGAAATTTAATGAGAGTAAAACATGTAGTAATGAAGGTTATTATTGTCTTGGTAGTAGTATGTGTAGCGTCTTTTAATCGTGGCTGTAGGATTGTTTCTTTTAGAGTCAATCGAACAGGGAAGATCTTGAAGGTTTAGACGAATGTCCGCAGGCGGATGGTAGAAGTTGATTTGGTCCTAAATGTGAAAAAAAATGTGCAACAGCTTACTTCCTAACAAGCAAAGTAGTCCGCACCTTCAAATTTATTGGGCTTCGGACTAACGTGCCCGGTACCGTCTAGTTGAGGTCTAACGGTACATGTAACTCGTTCGCACTCCAAGTCGCATGCAAAGGGCGCCGCGGCGGGTTCGGCGACTCACCGGCAAGGTGTTAAGACAATTCCAGCCCTAGTATCAACGAAAGAGAGTTTATTCCTTGATTTGTACAAAAGGCGCGTACAACCGGGGAGCTACGGCACTGCAGTGGCAGTCGCGGACTACGAGTGAAAGCTCCCAGGAAGTACGCTCAGCCACACGTGGTTCTTCAGAGCTAGGTTCGTCGCACAAATGGGGCCTTGCTTAGAGTGGCTTGAGACCCCCCAGCAGGTGAATGCCCCGGGCGACCACGTCCGCGCATCTGTGATGGGGCAGGAGAGAGATGCCGGGGAGAGGGCAAAAGGGGGCGCGCTCCTCGGACACTGTTCGTGCGTGGTGCGCCAACAGCCTCCAGAGAACTTAAGTCCTTCTGGCTCTTCTGCCCTCCCCCCCCCCCCTTTCGAGCTACGCCACGCAAAAGAGGCCCACATAGAAGTTCCGTGCAGCGTGCTACGATGCTACGAGCGGCGCACCTGTGTTTAAAATAAGGCTCGGAAGAGTGAGTGGGCGACGACGGCGATAACAATTTGATTAGTTCCGGAAACCCTGCCGCTGCTTGGATAGCCATGCTGCGACATGCTTCCGAGCGCACTTTTTTCTCGACGTGAACCGTGCATGTAGTTTCTGCACTTGTGCTGCGATTGCGGTTGTGTGCCCGGCAAGCCTTCATCGCCGCGGAATGTGGATTACGTTCATGCCAGGATATGCCTAATATGTTCTGCGTACCCAATTGCCGGAGCAATTACAAATCGGGGCCGAAAAAATTATGGGTTCATGTTTCCGCAAGATGAATGACAGAATGTTGGATACCAATGCTAAGGCAAAGAAGAGAAAGGCTGAAGCTCTACGGAATAAGGCAGCTGTTTGTAAATAGTTGCACGAATGTTTTGTATCTCCATTGCTAAAATCATTTGAGGTGTTGTAAATATGTGGACTGCGGTACTGTATTTAATAATGCCTCGAAAGTGAAATTATTCGTTTAAAGCCTAATCTAGACCGGAATAAATGCATGTGTCCCGAATATGAAGAAGGACACACCAGTGAAGTTGTCATGAGATACGTGCTATGGTGCAGTGCTAACATTTTGTTGAATAACTTTTGTGGTCGCCTGAACGGCAAACTCTTTGACACCGATGATAAATCAAGACAAAGAAGCTACTCTGAAGAAGAGGGCAACACTGACTTTTCAATATAAGCCATGCTCCCTGTCATCATGTACCCGAAATTCGTTCTCGATCCTAAGGTTGAACCATTTCATTTTTTATGAACGGGCTTTATATAAATTCAGCGTGTAAATAGTTTTGCATAAATAAAATAATCTTGGAACACCCTCTGTGCTCTGCGGGCCATCTGTTTAACTATGCCTAAGAAAAACAGTAACTGTGCTCCGGTTAACGCCGCACGTAAGTGTGCGATACCTTCATTCAACCCGTATCCCCGAGGACGCCGCCGGCCTCCTCTCCGTGACGTCACTCACCGAGCGCTGAGGCCTTCTCTTGTCTAGGTGGTGTTGGCTGCGCACGGCGTAACGCGCGCGTGCGGGCTCGGCATCGCGATGGCGCCAGCGGCCGCGGGGAATACATACGCTGCCCGAAGTAACGCTGGAATAGCGACGGCCATAAATTCATCCACTAACTTGGGCATTTATGTCTACTAGAACTAGCCCTAGTAGTGTTAGCCAGCTCCACTCAAAGCCAAAGTGGGCGGATGTGGAAGATCCTTTTTTTTTTCCCGATGGCATCACGTGATGACATCAAGGCTGCGATATTCGATGCCCTCGCAATGAATAAGCGAGAGAAGAAGGGGAACTGAGGAGCTCAAGTTCATTAATGATGACCACATAAAGCTAACAGACAGTTAAGCCAAAGAAAGCATTGGTGAAATTAACTGAGGTTTAATTTGGAATGTAGAAAATAATGGAGCAAAGGGGAATGAAAGCGGGCCGAAAAATAACGTGGGTGCCAGCCGAACTTACAACCTCGTCATTACGCCTGCGTTGCACTGTCAACTGTGCTACGGCGACGGCTATCTATCTAGATCTAGCCTCTTACGGTTAGATCTAGTAAACACGAATACCCAAGTTAGGGCACGAATTGACGCCGCCGTAGCACAATTGGTATTGCAAGGCACGCGTAATGCGGAGGTTGTGCGTTCGACTCCCACCGGCAAAAAGTTATCTTTTCGTCCACTTTCATTTCGCTTTTCTTCAATATTCTCTACATTCCAATTTAAACCAGAGTTAATTTCTTCAATGCTTTCCTTGGCTTCCTTGTCTGTTAGCTTTATAGGGTTGTGATTAACAAACACAAGCTCATGAGTTCCCCTTTGTCTCTCAGTTCTTCTGACTTGAAATATAGACGGCCTGCACAGTGCATCTTTCGTTGGCTCTTCATTTTCCGGGCGTACAGCGTGGCGTGGAGGTAACGCGCACCAATAGGCACGGTTACCAGTGTCAGTCAGAAGCCACAAGAAATGCGACTTCAAGAAGGCACGTGCTCTGGAAGCCTTTGCTGCTGCCCTTGCATCTTCAGTGCTTTACGTCAGAGACAGCGGCGGTAGGCGAGAAGCGCAGAAGGTGAACGACACCGTGAACTATGAAGAATGACGCCGCGACTGTGCTCCGAATAGGGTGAAAGTGGGAGCGCGAAGAAAGAAAGACACACCGAAAACATAAAGGATGGCTGGCGCATGCGCTTGCACGCCCATCCTTGGGAGCTAATCTCTTTACGCCACCGACACCGGGCGTTGCGGGCAGATAAACGACGCTACAGCGTGCAGCGAACAGCTTCTCGAGATGCGGACAACAAGATAGAAGTAGAAGTTAAAAGTGGGCGAAAGAACGGCGAGGTTCACTGAAACCGGAGAAGTGGCTCTGGGTCTACTTGCGCACTTCCGACTGGATAGAAGGGATCGCTATACTGAACTGGAGAGGGATACGGGCAGGTTAGGTGGAGAGGGGGAACCAGAAGGGACCCATGCAACAGAGTTCGCTCATCGACATTAGGCATACTGGGACGTGGCAGAGGCTCCGGTAGGTCATTGAGTGGCTAAGCACCGCATTCGAAGGTGCCCATAGAGGTCTAAAGTACCATACCTTACTGACACACCACCACCCAACCCCTTTCAGCGTGCCGACCACGCCTATAGCTGGCGTAAGGAAAGTAGCTGTGCGCAATGCTGTTTTCGGCACAACGTTGCCCGCAGCCAAACCGGGGTGGAGCTAACCTTGCGTGCGTGCAACAGCAGGTCTCCATGTAAGAAGTGTCTAGTAAAAAAGGTTCCCCCCGGTGAATACGCTAACCCCGTAAAAGGATGCGCATCGTCGTGGTACTAATTCAGAGGGGAGCAATAAGCACCCTGCATAGGCGGCAGAGCGTGCAGGTAACACGAATACGGAAAATACGTTACTTGTTTCTGTAACGCGTTACGCTTCTTAGAGCACTTCATGCGCATTCCGGGGGCGTCATATGTTTCTATATATCTAACGGTTTCCCGCCTACCTGGGTAGTCCATAGACGAATGGGTAGCGCATCGGGCTGCTGTGCAGAAGGAACAGAAACCAACCGTTGGACCAACTTGGGTGGCTGAGCGTACATTATTGTAGCTTCTCAAAGAACCCTTTCACGTCAACATGGGTCGCTTTGGATGCGGGACTGGGTAGGTACCGCTGCTTGAAGAAATCCTTTCACGCCGACTTGGATAGAGTACTGGGCATAGGCTAGCCGCGGCCTGTGGTGAAACCTATCGTTGGTCTCTGCACATTCTACTTATATTCAGTTATGACTAGCGAAGATCGATTGACAACTCGTAACGAAGAGGAGAAATGATAAATGAAAGGAACGGCTTCTTGTCTTACATGCTTTGTCACTCACCACCTGCTTGAAGAAAAAGCGATTGTTTTTTAAACACTGATCGAAACATTTATCTGCAAGAACTTAGACATCTTTATGCACAACCACAAAGAGATCATACATTCGTATGTAGAGAGCACATGCCTGAACGCACGACTGCAAGGTTGCGCGTGTACGCACAGACACCTACGTGAAGACACAAACATAAACAGTTGTGCAACAACGCCGATGTTGTGTGCACATCCTTCTTTTTCTTCCTCGAGTCTAAAAAGATGGCCGAGCTTAGGTCATTATAAATTACTCAGTACGACTGTTAACGGTAGATCTTTGTGATGCCAGAGTAATACAAAACAGTTAAGAAACTCAAGGCACTGCAAGCGTAGGACAAAGCAACAATCAAATTTAGTTACTTATAAAGTTGCCCAAACTTAGAAAGAGTACTTAATGAATGTCACGCCTCAGGGTGATTCCCATTGATGAATTATTAATACGTGGCAGTTATTCTGGGTTTGAATGGCCACGAGGGCTCGAATACTGAGTTTTTTATAGTAGAGTCGAAGAACCTACGTGTACTCACAACGTCTGGCGAAACCCAAGGTTATGAATGCCTGTGGTCTGTGTATGTGGTACACTTTTGAATTGTGGACTTAAGTCCCGACCAACACAGAAGCGCCGATTACAGCTTCGCAGGAATAACAAAAAATAAAAACATTATGGGTTTTTCCTTGCCAGAACCATGATATGATTATGAGGCATGTCGTAGTGGGGGACTCCGGAATAATTTGGACCACCTGGCGTTCTTTAACGTGCACCTTAGCACACAGGTATTTTCACTTTTCACCCGCACCGTAATGCGACCGCCGTGACCCGGATTCAATCCCGCGACCTCGTGCTTAGCAGCCGTACCATAGTTACTAAGCACCCCCGGCGGGTAGGAGTAATAAGAGCTATAATAACGTCAAAATACATCTCGCCTATGTTATTCATCTTCACTTACACAACTTCTTGCTACGCCGCTTAATTTACAGAATCTGAGTGCGAAACGTCGAAATTTCTTGTGCGGAAGACAGCAACTTTTTCGTACTTTTGACGTGCGCGACAACCCGGAACTTTTGTCAGTGGAGAGCGGCACTGAGTGGGGAGGAGAACAAGAAAAAGACGCTTCGTATAGCTTGTGGTCTCACGCTACGCTCACGGCGCGCCGGACGACCACCGTGGATTCGAGCACTCTGAGCCGCCATACGTCTCCAGAAGCAACAAAAAACATTTAATAAGCTGGATTGGATACAAACAAAAGTATCAGCAACACGTCCGAATCTAAATCTGACTGCGGCACAATACATGGCCGCCGGTGGTCGCCAATGGCGCGCCTGGACAGAGAAAATAAAGAACAAAAAACCCAGCAGAAAGAGGCTGCCTATCCTGCAGCCAGTGCCTGCCATCGCACACCTTACAGCAGAGAGCATGGAAACAGAAAGAAGCAGAAGGACAGACAGGGGCGCGATTGGAAGGCGCTGCCTCAGGACATCGAGATGACAAAAGAGTCCGCGCAATCGTCGAGGCCAGGACACCGACGAGCCGCAGAAACCATCGGCCGGCGGTGAAAAAAGGGGCCGCCGTCGGCAGAGAGGAACACGTGCGCACCTTCCGATTCTCCGGTGTAGTCTCCTCAGGCCCAGTCTTGCGTGCGTGTACCCGGTACGCACGCAAGCAGGGCCCGAATCCCGCCAAAATGGTGGCCTATAGATGAAGCCCGTTGACCTTCCCGTGGGCAGGACGTTTGTTTGTTTTTGAGTGACTGATTGTTTTATGACCCGCTGCCTTCCCATCCAGGCAGGGAGGAGAGGGACACGGAGCCCCCAGAAACGCAGTGCATAGGAGCAGCATCTTAGAACCGGTGCTAGCGCTCGAAACATCACAAGCTTTGCGAATGAAATAAAGAGTTCAAGGAATACCAGATTGCATGGCCATTCTCTCTACCCACCCTTTTCTGTCTTTTAGTAAGTCTTTATTTATTTATTTATTTATTTACAGTACCCTCAGGGCCCAAAAGGGCGTTACAAAGGGGGGTGGGTACAATAATAATAAAAAATGCATGCTCAAACAATTATTAGTATTAAGGTGATAAATTCAAAAGATAATCAGTTATTGCAGTCTTGAAAGATGATGCCTCCTCGATGCAGGCGATGGAGGGGGGAAGGCGGTTCCACTCGGCACTGGTTTTCGGCAGAAATGAGTCAGAGAAAACATTTGTTCGACAGAAAGGAATGAACACTTTAAACCGATGATCAAGACGCGACGACATGTACGAAGGCTTGGAAATTAAGTCTTGTTTAAGCGAGCTGTTTTGGTAAAAGATTTTTTGAAAAAGGCAGAGACGGGAAATTTTTCTTCGAATGTGCAAGTTAATAAGGCCAAGGTTCGACTTCATTAAAGAAACGCTAGATGTGCGGGAATAATTAGAAAGGATGAATCGTGCTGACCTGTTCTGAACTGACTCAATGTTATCTGCTAGTGTTTTTTGACCAGGGTCCCACACAGATGACGCGTATTCTAGCTTCGGTCTAATTAGTGTTTTATAGAGCAGTAACTTCAAATGGGGTGGGGCTTTTGAGAAATTCCTGCGAATGTAGCCAAGAGATCTGTTTGCATTGTTCGTGATATGTTCGATGTGCGCATGCCATGAAAGATTACTGTTTAGCTGGATTCCAAGATATTTATAGGAAGTCACGTGCTCAAGGTTAGTTTCATTGATAATATAGCCGAAAGGAGTTGGTGAGTTCGAGCGACGTGAGACAGACATAATTTTGCATTTAGTCGGATTTAAGAACATTAGCCATTGTGAGCACCACCTTGAAATGTTATCTAGATCTTTCTGAAGAATAAAGTTATCATGCTGATTAGTTATTTCACGGTATAGAACGCAATCGTCGGCAAAAAGTTTAATAGAACTATTAACTACGGCAGGTAAGTCGTTTATATAAATTAGGAACAATAACGGTCCCAAGACGGAGCCTTGAGGAACACCTGACTTCACGGCGCAGCGCGGGGATTTGGAATTGTTAGCTGTTACAAACTGGGTACGGTTGTTGAGAAAACATTCTATCCATTTCAGAATATTAGGGTCAATATTAAGAGTACTAAGTTTAAGAAGCAGTAAGTGATGACACACCTTGTCAAACGCTTTCGCAAAATCTAGAAAGATACAGTCAATGACTTGGCCTTTGTCTAAAGAGGAAGAAATGTTATGTGTAAACGATATTAGTTGTGTTTCGCAGGAGTAGTTTTTGCGAAAGCCATGCTGAGATGAAGTGAAGAAAGAGTTGGATTCAAGAAATGAGACAAGATTGGAAAATATTACGTGTTCAAGGATTTTGCAAGGCACGCTGGTAAGTGAAATGGGTCTGTAATTGAGAGGAGAATGCGGGTTACCTGATTTCAACAGAGGGACCACCTTCCCCACCTTCCAGTCTGCGGGCAAAGTTGAGCACTCAATAGATTGGGTGAAAAGATACATAAAAAATATAGAGGAGTAGACAGCAGTATTCCTCAAAAATTTAGAATTAATTTCGTCGGCACCACAGGAAGACGATAGTTTTAAATCTTCAATTAACTTCAAAATCCCCCCAAAATTGACAACAAGTGGATCCATGGGAAAAAAATCTTCTTTGCGCATGTGCGGCACTGTATCAACACAGCAAATAGAAAAAGATTTCGCGAAAGTGTCATTTAGGACATTGCAACATTTTGCATTGCTCATGGTGTTACCATTCGTATCTGTAAGAGATATGATATTTTTCTTGTTTATTTGAACAGTGCTCCAAAATTTTGACGGATTTGTAGAAAGGAGTGAAGGTAGATAGGTATTAAAAAAAACATCCTTCGCTTCTTTTAATGCGGTACGATAAGCATGCAGCGCACTAGAATAATCACTCCAACGAGTAGATGTTCGACTGCGTTTTGCAATACGGAAAAGGCGTTTTTTCTTGTTTGACAGTCTTGTTAGTTTCGTGGAAAACCAGGGAGAGCGTTTCTTTCCGGAAAGTCTGCGCAATGGCACATATTTAGCGACAAGGGACGTGGCTTTGTTTTTAAACAAGTTCCAATTTTCTTCCACGGTACGGCTGAAAAATTCTGGTATACAGCCATCAATGAATACTGCAAGCTCATTATTAATTGCAGTGTAATCCCCGCTCGCATAATCTCTAATAAATTTTGCATTGTTCTTCTCACATCTAACGGGGCCTGTTACAAAAAAATGCAAAAAACACTGATCGCTTAGTCCTGGGAAACAGGTTAAAGAATGTACTAAGTTTGGTTGAGTGACAAGGATCAAGTCTAGAGTGTTAGATGAAGTAGTGCCAGCTCTAGTTGGCGTAGAAACAAGTTGCGTAAGATTAAAGTTCAGGCACAAGTTAAGGAAAGATTGACTTTCTGTGGACGTACCGACAACAAATGGCTGTCTGATTACACGCCTGCTTTCCTCTTGCCTCGTTGCAGTGTCTCGCCTATTTGCTTTTCGTCGCACTCAGATTAAGCTGTGATCTGTTGTCACGCAGGCAACAAAGAAACAAGGTTCACCAGCCACAGAGAGCGATGGGAAGGAGTTCCACCTCAAAAATGCACGAATCGCTGTCAAACCACGACCTCACCGCCTCTTTTTCGCTGCGCTACTTGTGACTGAACACCTGTCGTCTTTGTGTATAACATCGCAAACATCCTAAATCTGCCTACGTTTGACCGCCAGAGAGTGAATGGCCTGGGCGGAATTATGTGCAATGACATACATCCTCTATTGTAGGTGTGTACCATATTTGAGTGTTGTCATCATTACTGTCATATATGCCTCCTCTGGGCCGCAGATGCTGTTTTCACGTGCACGGCGATGTAGAATTACACGCAAGCGCATCGCCGTCATGTCAAGAACATTTTCTATGCGACGCACATAATGTAATCCTCGTACAATACAGTGCTGCTCATTCAGGCCTCCGAAATACACGCACAGCAGCCACTGCGCTCAGAGTCTCCTATAGAGTGGAAGCATCATCACGATCATTATCGTCACAATTAGCCTATTTTCATTTTCCCAAAAGCACGAACTACTCTCCCAGTGGTCTCCAATTATCCGTCTTGCGCCAGCTGATTCCAACTTGCACCTGCGAATTTCTTAATTTCATCACCCCACCTAATTTTCTGCCGTCATCGACTGCGCTTCCCTTTCCGTAGCACCCATTCTGTAACTTTAATGGTCCACCGGTTATCTGCCATGCATACACATTACATGATCGGCCCAGCTCAATTTTTTTCCTTACTGTGAACTAGAATATCGGCTACCCCGTCTGCCTCTTTGATCCACACCACTCTATTCAAGTCTCTTAACGTTACGCCTAACAATTTTCATTCCATCGCTCTTTGCGCCGTCCTTCACTTGTTCTCGAGCTTCCTAGTTAACCTCCAAGTTTCTGCCCCATATGTGAGCACCGGTAGAGTGCAATGATAGTACACTTTTCAACGACAGAGACAAGCTCCAATTCAGGATTTCGTAATACCTGCGGCACGTACTTTAATTCATCTTTAGTCGTCTGTAAATTTTCTTATGATCAGGGTCCCCTATGAGTAACTGACCTAGATAAACATACCCCTGTACAGACTCTAGACGCCAACTGCCGATCATGAGTTCTTCGCTTCACAGCTTCCTCAACATTACCTTCGCCTTCTGCATATTAATCTTCAACCCTACTGTTACAGTTTTTCGGTTAAAGTCCTCAATCATTTGTTGAGATTCATCCACAGTGTTACTGAACAAGGCAATATCACCCGCAAACAGAAAGTTGTTGAGATAATCACCTTTGATCCTCACTCCCAAGCCTTCCCAGTCTAACAGCTTGAATACTTCTAAGCATGCAATGAATAGCATTGGAGAGATTGTGTCTTCTTTTCTGATCCCTTTCTTGAAAGGTAATTATCTACTTTTCCAGTGAAGAAGAAATAGCTGCGCAATCTTTGTAGGCATTTTGCAAAGTATTCCCGTGCGCCTCCTGTACTCTGTGATTACGCAATACATGACTGCTGATATCCTTTTTGTTTAACCTATGAAGACCATATGGAGAGGTTGATTGTACTGCGCAGGTGTCCTAGTTACCTGATTGACGACGTGGATCTGCTGTAGAATAGTAATTCCTGAAGCCAGCCTGTTCTCTTGGTTTATTTAAGTCAAGTGTTGCTCTGATCTTTTTGGAAGCTACCTTCGTGAATATTTTGTAAAATACTGCAAGCAAGCTAATGGGTCTATAGTTCTATAAATCTTGAAAGACTCACTCCTTATGGATTTGTACAATGTTGGCATCCTTCCAGCTCTCTGGTACACTTGAAGGCGTCAGGCATTGCGTAAAAAGGGCCGCAAGGTTTTCAAGCAAAATATCTCCTCCGCTGTTGATTAAATCGGTTGTTAATAAATATTATCCTTCCTCTTTTCTCTGGGTCACATCCTGCAAGATCCTTCTAACTTCATCGCTAGTTAAAGAAGGAGTCTCAGTATCATGTTCATCACTACTTCCGATGAAGATCATGCGTGGCATCTCTGGGTACTGTACAGGTCAGAATAGAAGTTTCCCACTGACTTTACTAGCCTAATGGAGCGTAGTGGAGCATAATGCCTTGGATTAATTGCCCACCGTTGTTTTTGCGCGCTCACTCAGTGGTTCGCGCACTGGACTCCCAAATGTCATGGTTTCACTGGCTTGGGTTGAAATCCTAGTGAACGCGGTTGTGGGGAGCTTTTCGTTTTCTTTGCGTGATGGCAATGGCGATGCAGAGGATGCGAAGATGGCTTGAGGACGACAGAAATCGCCATTGTGAGGCGTCGGTGACGACGAAGGCTCGTCGTCAGCGTAACAGAATGGACGGATCGATGGACCGACAAGGCAGCAAACCCAATTTCGAGCACTGAACTGCCATCGCAGTAAAAAAAAAGTATTCTTACTTCGAACACTGATTCGTGCCATGCTCTCAAATTTCAGGCAAGATTGAATACTTATTTACCTGTAATATCTTATGTAAAAATTGGCCCTGAAGGTATACTCTCATGTTTCCTTGTTTTTGCATCGCTCACGCGTTTGAAAAGAAGCAGTATATTTATTTGTCACAACTCGAGTTCCAGCAAAGCCTTTTTTTGTTTGTAACAGATTACTAATTGTAATAATAATTTTTATGTCCGTGAATAAACCGCGCATTTTAAAGCGGCGTACACATGGGACCCAGAACATGGCCTTTATTTCCTGTAAATTTAAATTTCGTGTTTCAGTTTGTTCTGCCAGGACTTCGGGAAAAACATTCGCATAACGCTTGCAATAGGCTTTAGGTCGTCATAACTATGAATATTTGCAAACGCCATAGTTAAGCCGCGCACGTTAAATTTTGCGTATGCATGAGACACAATGGGCCACCACCCTCTACTCCGATTTCCATAAAAGGGGAAGTTGACACAGTGGGCAAACATTTTACGTGATTTGTAAAACGCAAGTATAAAGCATAGAAGCGCTTGTATAATTACTGCATGGGTCATGATAATGTCAGACACTTTAGACTTTACCAGCATGTGATCCCATTTCCTGAACTTTCAAATTTGTTGCCACATTTCATGGTCCCTAGACACTGTAAAAAACCTTTCGAATAACTCCTGTACAATGCTTTCGAACAAGTGCATAAGTAGTTTACTGTAAAGGCTATAAATTCAACCCACTCTTGAAATTCGGCACTTAGGTCAGCTATTATGTGCCCAAATTTTCGCCAACGTCTAACTCTGCCAAATGTATCAGTTGTCCGAGGCCAGTACGCTGACCCTCAACGAGGTTCGTAAAAGACATTATAACACTCTGGAGCACTTGCATTAGTAGTTTACTGCGAAGACCGTAATTAACCCACAAACTTTAAACTTTCCCCGCACTTCACCAAAGCCGTTCCCCTATTTCCGGCAAACTAGGTGCCCCAGGTAGTTCACCGAAGAACAATTTTATCAAATTTAAGCTTGGTGCGTCATCTAGTACTCACAAGACATCGGGAAAAGCACACATAACATTTCAAAGGGCGTCTATTTGCACTAAGCTTCGCTCTGAAACTGGGAGCAGGTTATTTCATGCAGTGCATGCTTTGCTTCAGATCTGCACTTAATAAAAATTTTGGAGCAGTCTATTCCGCTTTTAGAAAAGCGTATACCACTTTTCTTGCACGTAGTTTCCTGATTTACCTCGTGACTACCAAAACTTCACGTTAGGCTTGAGGCTAATGGCTTCTGGGCAATGCTTAAAATGAATCTATTCGCTTGTCATCCGGCTTAAGTTAGCTCATTACCAACAAGAATGTCGCTCAATTCGCTTGTAAACGCTCTCTGCTACTTCGTTGTGTGACAACTGTTTGTGGCAAGCAAACTTTTGTTTTCTATAGCACGAAATCTTGGAATACCTGGAGGAGCAATCTTAAAAACTTTCGCACGTTATGTTCTTGTAAACGCAAGTGTAAGAACTTCTAGTTCTCTCTCCCCATAATAATGTATATTCCTGTGTATTTTGGATGGTAATTACTCCATACAGTGCTTTTGCGCCTGAAGAATAATGCGAAATTTGGGGAAGTTACATTATATACTTATGTTGCAGTTGTATGTTACTATGTGTATATGGTGGTATATTTAATAAATGCAATTGATCCGTGTATAGATTGCTTGCTGGATGGATTAAAGCGCTTGTCGAAGTGGACACTGACATTTTTGGTGGTGGCACATGTTTTGCTCATTTGGTTGGATGACAGGGGGAATGTTTTTTCAAGCTGTAGCCCAATGTGCAACATGCTGTTTGTCAGCAAGGTATGACCGTTAAATTCTTTTGTTCAACAAGTATTCTTGCAGCTTTCACAAGTCCTGAAATTTTCAACATTTTCAACTGTGACTTAAGGAGTTGCCTATTAAGCCATCGACGTTTGCTCTGCAGATTAATGCCAGAGCAAAAGCGTTCCCTGCTTAAAAAGAGGATAGCACGGAGAATCGTACTCGGAGAGTTGCAGATTGATTGCACTCGTAAACTTGTGGCCCTTACCCATAAGCAGACTGCACAGCTATGCAACCAGTCACCTGATCCCACTCTAGATTTTCCAGTGACGCACACGAAAAAAAAAAAAAACTGTTTCGTACCTTGTTGAGAAGTGCTACGGGCCGCAAACTGGAAAAACCATTTCTTACGCTATAATCGAGACCTTGTGGAAGGAACATGTACAAAAGAAACGAAAAGGACCAGACTGAAGTGGTCCTTAACTGTACGGTTTCCAGGTTCCAGCTCCTCCGCAGTGAATATATGAGGACGGCGTGCTCTAGCGGGAGGCGTTGAAAATAGAGAAGGGCACGACTATGCACAGCGCAAGCGAGAAGCAAAACTGGCCGCTCAGCATGGCAGCTTGTGCGTCACGCAAGATACCGCATCTCCATGTGGTCCTGGCGCGGGCGAATAGAAAAAGCTGACCCATCAGCACGCGTGCTGTCCCGCAAGCGTACACTGCTTCCACTACTGGCAAAAATTTTTTAAGTCAAGTACATTGACATTAACAATGCTTACGCATTTAGAGGGCGGCATTCAGGTGCCCAACATCTTCTGTGTGAAAATCTTGGTTTTGTAAACATTTATGCTGTGTGAACTCATGGGTTGCGTGTAAACACTTCGGCTTTGTGAGTATTTATGCCATGTGAACTATTGTGTTGCGCGAACATTTATTTACACTGCAGTAGTGAGACTTAGTACGAGAATGTTCGTTCATGTGTTTATTTGTGCAGTTTGGGGATTGTTGACAACTTTCCGACGATAACTATGGCGCAAGAGAAGAGAAGTAGACGGCGCCACGCAGAGGCACCAACCTTTCTTTAAATACATGTAATAAAATAGGCATACGGTTTTCTAAGAATTAGATGTCGCGTATCTGCCATGGCAGCTTTGAAAATCTGTCTGTTTCAGCAGGATGTGAACATAGCAGCTCGCTAAAGTACGATTCCACATAGGTGTCAACGCAACAGTTTAGTAAACGCAGCTAACTAGGCACTCGGCACATAGCTGCTGGCTATGTACGTAGATGTTGGCTTTAGTTTATTGGATATTACGCTATATCTCGGTTCGCCAGGCCTGACGATATTCCCTAACGGAAAGCGTGCTTAAGGCTGAAGCTTCCCTTATTTCACTAAGAGTATCCTTGGCACATCTAATGTTGGCGATGTGCTGCGGACATTATTGACGGCGGTGCTTTAGTATGACAATTTTGTTTGCTCATATGGCCTCTTCTTTTTGACGTTAGTTTCGCCACTAGAAACGACCTAAAATACATCACGAGACACTACGAAGTTACACGTTACACGGCCGTGGAAACAGCACGGCGAGCTGTTTTAAACAAGTTTTTCGGTATGAATGATATACAATCTAAGCATTGCATATCTAAAGACGGGCACTGTGAAAGGCAATCAAGGTCGATGCTGCGCCCAAGCAAGTAACCCCCCTTTACGCGGCACCAACTTTATCAGATGCAGCTATCCCAATACAACAAGGCGAACTTACATAAAGCTGTTTACCAATACCAGCGTTTCTTAACAGAGCTGCAATGTACCTTGTGGACGATGATAAAGAAACCTGTAATGTCAACGAGAATATCACGAATACAATTTGGCCAACGACGTTCTCCCAAGAATGAGATCCTCTACGCAGCAACAACGCAGCTGTGTTATGATATATAGAATAGGCAGAATTGGGAGCGAATGAAAGTTCTTATGGCTGCGAATGGTTTGACGATTCTTTCTCACTGAAACAGTGACCGGCCTTGTAAGTGGAGAAAGAGTGGCGGGTTTCGCATCTTCGTCACGAATGATTGCAGCGTTGTTGGTGCATCATGAATATTCGAAAGGGAGGAATAACGCACCCTTACGGCCAAGCGCTTTGTTTATATATACCCAACATGCGCTTATTAACTGCGTTTTCGGTGATAAAAAAATTGGAAAGCAACGCAATCGAAAAAAAAGAAAATGTTTGCTTGTCTTCATGACTTGTCCTAATTCAACGGTGACTCAGTGGCCATGACTCACAGGTGCTGAACCCGAGGTCATGGGCCCGGTTTCAGGCCACTGCGGTCGCACTCCGATAGAAGCGAAATGCAAAAGCATTCTTGTACGTCGATTACTGTGCTCTCGAATAGAACCACAGGGGATCAAACTGAACGCAGAGTTCTCCACTGTGACGCCTTTCATAGCGCCTGTGTTCATTCGCGACGTTATATCCTATGAAACAATCAGTAATTTGGATGAGCAATTGCTTCGTATCGCTGCGGTCCCGATTTTCTAAAGGAGCTCTATTTTGACAACACTATTATGGGAACATAATCCTTCAGCGTTTTAATAGTTCACAGATATTTCTTTCGCATTTCATCGTTTTGTATTATGGCACTGGCTTGCATAATTGATCACTAACCATTTGCTTCTGAGCAATGTATTAAAAGTTAACACGCAAGCTCATCAAGTGAAATTTCAAACGTTGTTTATTTTAGCTTTGCCTAAACCAAACAGGTGAGGAATGGCTTAGGTATAGTTAAAAGGGTATTTTGAAACATTAATGATAACGCAAAGTTTTATTTTTTTTCTTGATCTATACCCTAAATTATATGTGAGTGATGTGTGCCGCGTGTGCCAGCGGGAGAGGGCCACCCTGACGCACATCCTATGGGATTGCACCAAGTTTCCCAATGAGGCTTCGACAAGTACAACGATTCCTCCGCGACTCGCGGCTGCGGCGGAATGCTACGACCACGAAAGCCAAACCTGGGCCGTCCAGCAGGTCTCGGCGGCTCTTGAAAGACAATGGCCGAGCGAAACCGACGGAACGTTGCCCCCCAGGGCGACCAACCGCGGGAGTAACACGCGCTGGAGTTGAGTAGAGACCACCCGCTGAGAAGACGCCAGGGCCCGCGTCACGGCGCCATTTAGTCGTGGTGTCGTTCTGCAGGCGACTACATGAAGTTGTCTCTCTCTCTCTCTTGATCGCACGATGTTAAAGCAGATAGTCTTCAGGGCACCTTTCCTCCCACGACCCTAGGATGACCGCAACCTGTGGTTAAAACTGTTTGCCGAGTGCCCAACCTTAAAGCTCGCTGTCATCGATCATCATCGCGCTCTGCTGGCATTGTTGGCGCTACGACTGCAGTTGCTGCTCTGAACAAATGAGCAGGAAGTGACGTCGCGCCTACGGCAGTTCTTAAAGGCAAACATGAATGGGAAGTGTCGAAGTGAACGTTTGGAAACAGCTATCTTCCGATAGAAATAAAGACCGCCGAAACAAAAACATCCGAAAGGGCATCACGTCAGATCCAGTAGTAGAAATCACGGTAATGCCCGATTTCATTAAAAAGCACTCAGTCTAAAGTGGCCTCCAGTAATCGAACAAATAAGGAACAAGCAGACTGGCTGTATTCCAGTGTTATGGCAACTAGCCAATAACTAGCTCGTTTAACGCGTCTCCCCCCCCCCCCTTTGCATTCTTGTCTTTTTGTTACACTATCAAGCAAGATATGGTCATTGGGGTTAGCGGGTTCATCTCGTTTTACTTTTCTGTGCATGTGCGAGAGAGAAAGAGAGAGAGAGAAAAATAAATGAAGGGTTAACCAGTACTTAGCCCGGTTCGCTACCCTGCTCTCGCGGAAGGGGGAAGGGGGAATATTAAAAGAAGAAGAGAAAGCCCGCTGTAGACATCGCCGACGTAATAACAGGTATCTGCTCTATATCACAGAGGGTACTGACCTGGATGACGAACGGTTACTGAGTCGATCGACTGTGAGAGAAAGAATGCAGTCGACTTCGCTTCGCGTTCCTTAGTCGAAATGATTATTATTTCAAGATCTGACCTGCTATTTGTTGGAATCATCGCGTGACCACACTTCCGTGCTTTTCAACATGATCGGGTATTTAGTAGGGGAGAACGAGAGAAGGAAGACAAAGAGAAGGAAGGCAGGCAGGTGAACCAAAAGAGCTTCCTATGTGCTGCCCTACACTGGGGACAAAGGAAAGGGAGAATATAGAGGGTAAAATAGGGAGAGAAAGAAAGAATCAACACTGCACGCACACAGCAGGACGGACAGCAGTACTACAATCGGTCGTTGAGGTTGGTGTCCCTCAAAAACTGCAGCACCGCGCAAATAACTTTCTGTGCCATCGACGGATGTAGCCAGCATCAAAGAAATTTATTTCAGAAAATGTTCTGCTAGAGTCCAGTCGACTTAGGGCGGCCGGTAAAGATCTGCGCTAGACGTCGCGTTGAGAGCGAATGTACAACAGGGGCTCGACGTTTTTTTTTTCAGAACCACAGGTGTCGCACATTGGTGTATCGGCCGCTTCCAAGACAGAAAGAATACGCTTTAGTAAACGCCACACCAACCATTAGGCGGTAGGTGTATATTTTATATCCAGGAGAAACTTCGTGTTTATTAAAGCCGCAGAAATACAATAGGTACCTAATTCAACAAACAGAGGCTTGACCACTCATCTTTGCAAAATGGGACAAAAATGGCCACGTTTGGTGTCCCATTCTGCAAATATAGACAAGAGCAGTAATTGTAACCACGCTAAAGAAAGAAAGAAATTTTCTCGAGGAGGAGGAGGAGGAGGAATGAACGTTTATTTTAAGAAACAGCGAGAAAGTGTCCTTTCTTCGCCCTAGGTGGGCGGCTCTCTCAGTCCAGAAAGCCGTTGGCTAATGCTGCAGCCCGGGCCCGGTCCACCAGACTTCGCTGATCGTCCAGGCTCTGTGCCTTTAACATTGCCTCCCACGTTTCTTCGATCGCTTGTAGCGGTTCTGAGGCATCATCATCACTGTTTTTCTCGCGGTGCGGGCACACCAACACCATGTGTGGGAGCGTGTCTGGAACGTCACAATACCGGCATAGGTATGAGAATTTGGTGGGGTGCATTCGGTGCATGATAATTCCGTGTACATACGTATTTGTTTGTAGTCTGCGGAGGGCGGTGGCTTCTTCCTTGCTTAATTTTGGATCAGGTGGAGGATATTGTCTTCTTTCCAGTCGGTAATGTTGCAATATTACGGCGTAGTTGATGGGAATGTCCTCCACCCTCGTCGCTTTCCGGAGACCATGCGGCAGGAAATCCCGGCTGGTATGCTCTCGGGCAGCAGCATGTGCTGTTTCGTTTCCTGCCAGGTGTTCGTGGCCTGGGGTCCATGCGACGTAGGTGTCGGGTAGTTCTTGGCGTCTTGTTATTTCTTTAAGAATCTTCACTGCTGCGGCAGAAATTCGGCCTCTTCGTAGGTTTCTACATGCCGTTTGCGAGTCGCTCAAGATGATTGCTGTATCTTTGCATGTGGCGATGCCGAGGACGATGGCCACTTCCTCCGCCGTTTCTGGATTTCTGGCCGGTATGGTGGCAGCGATTAGCTCCTTCCCTTGATTGTTGGTCACGGTAATTGCGTAAGCTCTTCTACCTGGGTATTTTGCCGCATCTGTATATCTCGTGTTCGGGTTCTTTGAGTATTTCTTGCTCAGCGCTCTCACTCTTGCTTGTCTTCTGTCTTTGTGGTATGTTGCATGCATGTTGCGAGGTATTGGAGCGACTGAGATAGAGTCACGAAGAAGTGGCGGCAATCGGGCTTTCGCGTCTGAGTCTGCTATGAAGTTTTCGCTGTATGCGAGCTTGCGAAGTACTGCTCTGCCTGTTTGAGTCAGCTTAAGGCGTTCCAGCTGGCTGGCTCTGTGCGCTTCGCTCATTTCTTCCCAGGTGTTATGGAGGCCAAGTTTGAGGAGTGTCGTGGTTGAGGTCGTACTGGGGAGTCCTAGTGCGCTCTTGATTGCTTTTCTGATGATGATGTTGAGTTTTTCAATTTCAGCTTTCTTGAGGAGTAGATACGGGGTGCCATATGTGATCCGGCTTATAAGGAGTGCTTGGATTAATTGGACGGTTTCTTGCTCTTTAAGTCCTCTTCTTTGGGTGGTTATACGCCGAATGAGATGGGTTACTTGTGTTAGGGTCTTTTGAAGCTTCGGAAGTGTAGCTGCCCCAGAACCGTCTTTATGTATTGTGAGGCCAAGGACGCGGAGGGAGCCAACTTGAGGGATATTGATTCCATTGAGTCTGACGTTGGGATCTGGAGCGACGTAGCCTGGTGGTCTTCCCCGGGTCCTTGCCTGGAGTATAAGTAGCTCCGATTTTTCGGGGGCGCACTGGAGACCGCATTTTGAGAGGTACTGTTCTATCTGATCGATTGCCTCTTGGAGGGTAGTTTGCTGTTGGCCGGTTGTGGACGCTTTTGTCCATAACGTTATATCGTCGGCATATATTGCATGGCTTAAATCTTCGATGCCATCGAGTTGTTGTGGGAGCTTAATCAGTGCGAGATTGAACAGCAAAGGTGAAATGACTGACCCTTGTGGAGTTCCTTTGTTGGGCATTTTGAACTTGTCGCTTCGGATGTTGCCTATACCCACCGTAGCCGTGCGATCTTTGAGAACGTCGTGTACGTATTGGTAGGTCCGGATTCCGCAGTTTGTATCTTGGAGATTTTGGAGGATTGCTTCATGCTTCACATTATCGAAGGCTCCTTTTACGTCTATTGTTAAAATAGAGAACTTTTTGTGGCGTTCTAGGTGGTCCAAGAGGTCTTCCTTGACCTGCAGTAGTATATCTTGTGCTGAGAGGAGCTGTCGGAAGCCAAACATTGTGTCGGGCATGAGTCCCGAGTCTTCGAGGTATGTGGTGAGGCGATTGTGAACCATGTGTTCGAGCAGCTTTCCAGCGCAGGAAGTAAGGGAGATGGGCCTTAGGTTGCTGATTTGTAGTGGCTTGTTGTGTTTTGGGATCATAATTACATTTGCGTGCTTCCATTCTGCTGGGAGCACACCTTTTTCCCAGCAGTTATTCATGTAGTCGAGGAGTCCATTTAGGGCCTTGTCTGGGAGGTTTCGTAGTATCTTGTTGGTCACCTTGTCATTTCCTGGCGATGTGTTACGGGTCAATTTGGCAAGGGCGGCATGGAGTTCAGGAAGCGTGAAAGGGCTGTCGAGGGTGAGATTTGGTTCGCCTTTGTACGGTCGGGGATCGGTAACCTTGGGGGCATTGTCTCCGACAAGTTTACGCTTGATTTCTTCCAGGATTTGTTTGTCTGTTCCTGGATGGGAGTTAATGATTTTCTTGAGGTCATGTCTTTGCTGGGTCTTGGTTCTGGTGGTAGCTAGAAGGGCTCGCAGTATATGCCAGGTCTTCTTCGTGCTTAGTGTGCCTTGAAGTTGGTCGCACAGTTTATGCCAATTCTGCCTGTTGAGTTGATCTCCGTATTCTTCCGCTTGCTTTGTTATGTGAGCGATCCGTCTCTGCAGTTTGCGGTTAAGTTTCATCTTTTTCCACCGCCTCAGTAGTCCTCTTCTGGCATCCCAAAGATGTAGGAGGTGAGAGTCTACGGCCGGCGTGTCCATCGTGAGTTGGATGACTTTAGTGTGCTTCTCCGCCGTCTTGACCACTTCGGTGAGCCACTCTTCAATGTTTTCGATGTTTTCTTCTATGTCATGTTCTCGGAAGGCCTTCCAATCCGTCAGCTTCGCCGTTCCTGTTCTACTCGGCTTCTTATGGTGCAGGATTTCAAGCTGAAGGATGTGGTGGTCGCTGCCGAGATTTTCTTCCAGTCGGGTCCATTCCGCCTTGGATATTCCTACTGTAAAGGTGAGGTCGGGATTTGTATCCCTGGACACACTGTTGCCTATTCGAGTCGGTAGTTTAGGATCATTCCAGAGGGTGAGGTGATTTTGTTGCGCCGAATCGTGCACTCGCGCTCCTTTCTTGGTCGTGTGCTGGTAACCCCATGCTGTGTGGGGGGCATTAAAATCCCCCATTATTACGAGTTTATGTCCTTTAGATAGTTTTCTGGCTTGCGTGATGATGTTTACAAAGTCGGATAACGGATCCCTGGGTGGGCTATATATGCATAGTACGAATAGTCTTTGGTGTGTCTTCTTCTCAGGTAGCACTTCCACTAGGGTGTGTTCCACGGTTGTTCCCTGAATTGCGTGATCCTGCGTGGTGAGATTTTTCTTCGTCAGGATGGCTGTTCTATGAGATCCGGTGTGTGTATCATATCCCTGTATGCGCAGATTGGTGTAATAAGTTTCTTGGATAGCGATGATATCTGGTTGTTCCAGTTTGGTCAGTTCTTGGAGGTTTGTTCTTTTGGTTCGAATAGAGCGACAGTTCCATTGCCACAGCTTCATTGGGAGTTGTGGTAATCTCTTCTTAGTATTACTCGCCATCTTGTTCGATATCGTTCTCTTCGCCCCGGGCCATGGATTCCGGTCTGGCTGCATTGTGGAGGTCTTTACGTGCTTTCTTGCGAGCCGTGTCGGTGTTGTTGAGTAGCTTTTCTACTGTGGCTTTCGTTACGTGGTTCTGCTTGGCATAGGACATGAAGTTGCTGAGGTCTTGGAGGGTAGCATGGATAGGGGCCAGCTGAGCGGTGATGTGTTCCAGGAGCTGTTGTGTTATCTCCTTGGCAAAAGTGGCCATGGCCTCCTGTATCTGCTTCCTTACCTCCATTGTTACGATTTCCTTGATTCTTTCTTCCGCAAGGGGTGGTGGGATGTTTGGCATTCCTTGAGGTTTCGAGGCTTGATTGGCGGTGTTTTGTTCTTTGCACCTTTGTATGAGCTTGTCAATGAGGACTTGCTGATTTTGGAGTTGTGCTCGCAGGTCTCGTTCGGTTTCCGTGGGTTCTTGTGCTCGTGTGTTTCCTCCTGCAGCGTCTGCATACGTGACTCGCTTTTGTGGGTTGCGTGTACGGGATCCAGATCGTGATCTTGACCGGGGTCCATCGTTTGCTTGACCACTTGATGATTTGGAGTCACTTCTGGATCTGCGTGGACTCCGTAGTGAGGTACTGCTCGATTCGGATAGTGCCGGAAAGTCTGAGTCTGAATTTGAGTTCCATCTGCGTTGCTGCTCTTGGATCTTGTTTTCCCATTGCAGTCTGATCTTGTACGGTGGTGGATTTGGCTTCAGTTTATGTCGGCACCCCTTCCCTGCTGTCTCATGGGGTTGTTGACAGATTTTACAGCTGGGTTGGCAGTCATGTTCTTCCGGTTGATTTTCCATCCCGCACATGTAGCAGAAGTTGATAAGTGGTTTCGGGCAGATATCCTGCCGGTGCCCTAGTTCTCCGCAGGTTCTGCAGTACTGCACAGATTTCCTGTATGGTTTGCAGCGGTAGTCACATCATTTATATATGATGTTGTATGGGACGTGCGGTCCGTCGAAGTAGATGAGTGCTGTTGACGATCTTCCCAGCATGCGTGCTGCGAGAACCGTGTATCTTACGGATACTCGTAGTCCTTGTAGTAGTTCTTCGCTCGTGCCTGGCGGGATGTTGTAGATTACGCCTTTGCTGATGCCCTCTGGGGTCCTGACATGTGCTTTGACTTCGTAAATGGACCCTCCAAGCTGGATGCTGGTGATCTTGAGGAGCATGTCGTACAGGTGCATGCTGACTTTATTTCGTTATACACATAGAGGATTAGCAATAGGTTACCTTGGAAAATTGTCTTGTCACGTGAATATATCTGTACTGGACTGCGTTTAGCAATGTGACATTGTACAGCTTCTAAAAAAAATGGCTGTGGCTTAGGTAAGGTTAAGCCCAGCATGCGAAGCATACTAGCCTTTATTTTAGTTGTTGAACCACTGTTTAGCCTGGTGAACTGCTGTTGCTTGGCTATATTTGGTTCGGCTAGACGAAGAAACAACTCATGCATTACTTCTTCGCCTTCAAGAGTGGAACGCGACAGCGTTCCCGTCGACCCGCCAAGGGGTGTAAGACAATGGGCTACAGGGCAGCGACTACGCGCCCCGCATTGGACGCGGTGAGCGTCGAGCAAAGCAGCGTTCGGCGCGGCAACGAAATGTGCGCCTGAGCAAGAGACGCACGCCTTAGAAACAGCGCGTTTCTAAGGCAACACCGCATTCACTAGAGGCGCTTTTGTACCGCTTTGAAGCGTTGTACTCGTGGCTCAGTGGTAGCGTCTCCGTCCCACACTCCGGAGACCCTGGTTCGATTCCCACCCAGCCCGTCTTGCAAGAGTTGAGCCAAAGCCACTTCTCCTCTGTCGTGACGTCACGGTGTCACGTGATTTCATGGTCACCGCCGCGCCTGAGGAGCTGGGTTGAGCCCTCGTAATATGCTTCGCATAAAAACGGAAACACATCGCATGAAAACAGGGAGAGCGTTGACCCACAGCCACCGTTGACTACGGTGGCTGTGGAGCCGCTATAGATATCTTTCAGTAATTTTACATACGTCTCGTCTACACCCTGATTCCGTAATGCATCCATGACTGCTGAGGTTTCGACAGAATCAAACGCTTTCTCGTAATCAATGAAAGCTATATATAAGGGTTGGTTATATTCCGCACATTTCTCTATCACCTGACTGATAGTGTGAATATGATTTATTGTTGAGTAGCCTTTACGGATATCCTGCCTGATCCTTTGCTTGACAGAAGTCTAAGGTGTTCCTGATTCTATTTGCGATTACCTTAGTAAATAGTTTGTAGGCAATGGACAGTAAGCTGATCGGTCTATAATTTTTCAAGTCTTTGGCGTCTCCTTTCTTATGAATTAGGATTATGTTAGCGTTCTTCCATGATTCCGGTACGCTCGAGGTCATGAGGCATTGCGTATACAGGGTGGCCAGATTCTCTAGAACAATCTGTCCACCATCCTTCAACAAATCTGCTGTTACCTGTTCTTCCCCAGCTGCCTTCCCCCTTTGCATATCTCCCAAGGCTTTCTTTACTTCTTCCGGCGTTACCTTTGGGATTTCGAATTCCTCTAGACTATTTTCTCTTCCATTATCGTCGTGGGTGTCACTGGTACTGTATAAATCTCTATAGAACTCCTCAGCCACTTCAACTATCTCATCCATATTAGTAATGATATTGCCGGCATAGTTGCACGCATAGGCCACGGCGAAGTTCGGCGCGTTCTTTGTGGACGCGATCCACAAATATGTGTCCCCGACCGTACAGTGACTATTAGAACGTATTAGGGTAAGCGCCACCTAATTGTTCAGTGGATGATGGCAATCGCAACCTTTTCAAAAATTTGTGGTCCTTACTTTAATGTTCGTCATTGTTGTTTTTTGAACGTTTCCGTAACTAATTATCAGCGTGCGAAACGCCTGGATGATTTTTGTTTATCTTACGTAAAAACAGTGCGGGATTGGGGAGAATATACTACAGTTCATTGAAGATCCGAAACGCATCTCACGGCCCTTAAACGGTAACTGATTGAGATGACCTGAACAAATAATGTGAAATGCACACTTTAGCGGACACTATTGCGAGCACAGCGGGTTGGCGCAGATGCATCGTAACAATTCTGACACGAGTTCATTAGGGCAGAACTGCCTACGTCGTATCCTGATACCTTATTTTGTAACAATTCCCGCAGAGAAAAAATAGTCCAGTAATCGCTATCTACCCTGCGCAACGCTCAGATTTATGGGAAACGCCAGGTGCTTCTCGTGACTTCTCTGTTGACCCTCCTTACGTCACGCGGGTAGCCAACAAGGCACTTGTATGCTCTAGCGTCCTGCTGCTTGTCAGACTCCAAGTCCAGCACTTTCCGAGGGTTCTCGCTCAGACGGAAATCACTGCGAAGCACCTACCATCTTCGCAAATTGAGTGAGGAATCCTGGCGCCTACCTCGGGGGAACCTAAGTCGGAAGTCGGCTTTGCTCAATTTTAACAAACTTTCTTTCGTGCCGTATTGCTCGGTCGTGAATATTACATTCTAAAATGGGGAAAGGTGATTGTTGTTGTTTCCTATGCGTTAGTGGAACCTGCTCGCCATGGCGGGTCGTTTGCATGAAATTAGTGAAAACAGCTCAGAAAATAAAACTATCTTGCTGGGGAAAAGACGTATTCCTGCATCGTTTTCATAGAGGAACAGTCGTCATAATATAGTAAATAGAAAATTCAATAAAACATAATAATGAATTTAGTTTTTAGGAAGGCAGACGATAGACGCCAAAAATAACGCTTTTCATCGCATTGCAAACATTCCGGAGGCTGTACTCCAACATGGAAGCTCCAAAGAAAAGCAGTACAGCGAAATTCATACTGAAGCCAAGTTTGCATATAGGGACATCGAGAAACCTTCTTAGGAAAATTGCCTAAGAGGAGTGGTTGAAAAAGAATTGTTCAATTTGCGTAGTACAGATCTGACATCTTCGTTTGCCTTTCGCCGTCAGCTCTAATTATTATGATCTGTGGTTGGTACGACTGGGTACTTCGAACGTCCACAGAGTGCAGAAAAGCGTTGTTTACTTCGCAATGCCTGAAGATAAGGTGATACGCGTGCCGTGTAAACAGCAACTAGGGGCAATGACTTTTCCAAAGACGGATGAGGATTTCCTTTCACAACCACGTGCCCCCCTCCCCTCCCCCCCAAAAAGCTAACTATTAGAAGGCTGCACCAAACGCAAAGCAGCAAAGCTGGACGCACCTTCTCAATTTCATCAGCTAGTTCGTTTCTGAGCGGCAATGGCAGGGGACTTTTGGCTAAAGTGAATTTCAGTTTTTATTTTGCAGAAATGGCTAAACGAGCTTGTTTGTCGACGTGAAAGCGAAGGCAATTTCCACGACAGTTTTACAGCGAAGCTGTGTGTGAATCGCATCCCGGAATTTCTTCAGTGACAGAACAGTCGACAGAAAGCCATTCCACGAATTCAAGCGAAAAGTGCATATCCTCATTGGAATTACGCATGCAAGACACACCACAGTAATCGGCTCAATAAAGACGACGAGGCAGGGAGAATTGCGAACCGTCCATGTGGCCCCGACCGCGCAAACTTGGAGCGTTTCACTGGAGCAATGCCAGGTTTCAGAGGGAGCTTGGGGGAACCAATTTTGTGTGGCCTGTGTTGTGTGTGACCGCTTGTTGTTTTAGACTGACCTCACAACCTTTACTTCACTGCCGGCCGTCGACCAACGCCTGATCGCCTTGGCTACGGAGAAGCAGTGCGTCTGCTCGGAGTGCGGTGAGGTGCGTGTTGGTTCTACAAGCCAAGATTCATTAGTAAAAGGTGCCGTGCCGCGTTTTGCAACAATACATGGGTATGTAATCACCGCGGTATCCCATCATCTCGAGGCTCTACATCGTGGAGGAGCGACTAGTCGCGCCTCGCCTTCCATTTATGTGCATATGGCGTTTGACGCACGGCAATGGATAGTTCGCCATTAAGGGCCCCACATACACAGATTTGCTGGCCATCCATCTTCAGAGTGGAATGGCACTGATTTTTTGTGGTATGCCTTTTCAATTTTCTTTGGTAGGTAGCATGTACAGGTTTACGGATCAGCCGCTGTTGCTCATATAGATCACGTACTCGTGACGCCTGCGGCAGAAAGGATGTTCCACATCCGTCGCCAAGGTGTGTGACTGACGGTTCTGGCAGTGTTAGTTCTAGTATAAAACATAAATAGCCCAGAAACTGGATGGGAGAACGGCACCGCGGTAGCTCAATTAATAAGAGCATTGCACGCGTAATGCGATGACGTGGGTTCGTATCTCACCTGCGGCCAATTGCTTGTTGATCTGCTTTCATTTCCCTTAATTCATCATTTCTTTTTTTCAATTAGTAAGTACAAGTAATTTCCCCAATGTTATCCTTCGTGTCTTTGTTTGTTCGTTGCTTATGATATGTATAATAAAAATCAGGCCCCTCGATTCCCTTTCCTCTCGTGTATATATATGAACGGTTTCGCGCCAGACCGCAAGGTATAACATTCAGAAAGGAATGTAGGGGAACGTTATGGCATATGTTTTTGATGACGTTCCGGCTGGACCGACGGGCCCTCCGGCTGACACGTCACTATATATATATACATACATATATATATATATATATATATATATATATATATATATATATATATATATATATATATATATATATATATATATATATATATATATATATATATATATATATATATATATATATGAGTGGCGCCTAATAATATCGTGCATAAAAAGCGTGGCTGTTGAGTTTGCCTTCCAAAATTATTCGGCAAAGTCCATTTCTCGCTTTTAGGGATTCTCACTCATGATGACTGCCACCTGCTGGATAAGCTGAACCGCTTGAATGGCGTTCGATAACTGGCAGCACATATTTATTTTTATCGCAGATAACTTAACATAAGCTTCTGTAGGCGTGTCAGGTGACTAGGACATCATACGGCTTCATCTCTCCTCTCGGAGTGAAACCAGCTGCCCTGTATTAAGCGTACCAGATAGGTAACAGAGGTGTTCGTGAATACCAAGTCAAGCTTCTATAGACAGATAGATTGAAAATGTTAATATCTATGGCGATTTAAAACCGCGTCCTGAAATACCGCACATACGCTGTGTAAGAGGCGTGAGAAAGCAATTTTCGTGATAACGTTGGTGTCTAAAAAATGGTGGCAGTGACGTATTTCCGGCTTCTCAATCGATTCCACCATAGGCAGGCCGCAAAAGGATTGCCTTTGAAGTCAGTTTCTCTCATTCAGAGGTAACTGTCGCTGGGGCGTGAATTTGGACGCCGGCTATCGCAATCAATTTTCTGCTCTACTATGACTTGGCGAATTTTGCACATCAAAAGTAGTCCAGCGTACGATGCTTAAAATTGGAAAATGGACACGGGGTTGTTTGTGCAATTTGCATAGGATCCAAAGGGGAACTTCGGGGGTCATAGTATTATTACTGTGCCGTTTCGCTCTCATGGTATTATAATCTTCTCGGGCCTTCGATGAAAGGAAGGAATCATTATGGCTAAGGTAACATCCAGAATATCAGCGGCAAAAATTCTTAACAGAGACCTATATGATATCAGTAGTATAGTATAAGTCTACTTCAGCGCACTTCCAAAGTCATATTTCCTGTAGGCCAATTTTTTTTTTAAAAGTCAGAACGATCACCCGAGAAGTGCCGCAGTCTAATAGTACCATTTGCTAAGTGTACCCTTGCTACCTAAAATATTCGGTAGGGAATATTGTGGCAACCGAGAACTTGGTTCGAATAGCAAGTGTAGCCTTTCTTCAAGGGTGCTTTTCATTCCTGCCGGCAGGGTGTCATAGAACTTAACACATCTATTTATCTGAATATCGCCTGGAATGTAACGTTCTTAATTTTGTCGTTAAAACAGTGGTCCATCTTTATTAGTGCGATTTATTAGGATTGAAGAAAGTGTAGATGCCAGATAATACCCTAAACGGCGCAATTTGATTTAGGGCATACGCAGCTTCCAGAATACAGGGTGATCATTTTTAAGTTTTATAGAATCTTTAAAAATAACTTGTTGTAGATAACATAATTCTAGTCCTTGAGCTGGATGATCTAGAGAGGCGGATATTGCACGAGAAATCAATACACATATTTCACTAATTAACAAACGTCAAGTAGTTATTATCTGAATGAATTACATTTTGGCAGATATTGCAATTGACGAATCGTAGCCGGTGAGTTTTCAAGGCGCATCCACTTGGAATGAATTTTCAGAATTACGTCAGTTTGGACATATGCACCATCAAACTTGGCGTGAGAATGCACCATTGTTCCAGTTACTTTTTTAACAAAGCGCTTTTTTATGCATTGAAGGACAGAACTAGCTGGAACGCCCATATACTTCGTTCTACACTTTGGGAAATCATACCTCGAAACTGGTATGGTATGGTATGGTATGGTATGGTATGGTATGGTATGGTATGGTATGGTATGGTATGGTATGGTATGGTATGGTAAAACTTTATTGAAGTCCTGCAGATCGTGAGTATTCACGAAGCGGGCCACTCCCACATAGGAACTGGAAGGCCGAGCCTCTCGGTCGCATCAAGGGCCTGCTGGACAACCCTGACTTGGTCAGCTAAAAGAGGGCTGCGAAGAACCGCCTCCCATTTGGCCGAGCTGTTATTGATGATAGAGCATGACCGGGCACACCGCCAGGGCATGTGTTCTAACCTGGCTATTTCTCCACAACCGTGGCAAGTACCGTCGGTGTAACTATCCGGATAGAGAGAGAGAAAGTAAGGACAGGAAAGGCAGGGAGGCCAACCAGAACAGCACCCAGTTTGCTACCCTACACTGGGGGTGGGGGAAAGGGGAATAGAAAGAGGAAATAAGGGAGAGAGTAAGCACTGAATGCGTGAGGGAGGGACACTATACAGAGCGACACTATACACGGTTTCTTAAGCAGGTGCACTTCAAGTATTGCACTAGTGCATGAATCGCTTTTCGTGCCAGTGACGGGCGTGACCACGGTCCGAGTATCTTTGACTCAGTGAACGGCGTTGAGTCCAGTCGGTGCAAAGTCGCCCGCAGAGAGAGGCGTTGTACATCGTAGCGAGGGCAGCTACACAATAGGCGCTCGATGGTTTCCTCGCACCTACAGGAGTCGCACATCGGGCTCTCGGCCATTCCCAAACGACAGGATAGGATAGATTTTATGTAAGAGCGACGGTTCGGGATACGTATTCGTTTGTAGTAGACGGGGCGTCAGTGCTTGAGTTCTGTTGGGCCATGGATGAGGAACGAAGTAGGCTCTATGGCTGAGACAGTAGTGTTTAGTAATCTCGTTGTAGGTGGAGGGCGTGTCCCTGTTCTCTGGGGAGTCGGCTTCCAATTGCTCGGGGGTAGCGCGGTGGGCAAGTTCACGCGCAGCCCCGTGAGCCGACTCGTTGAGGTTGGGAGGAACACCCTTTATCTGACCCTGATGTGCGGGAAACCAATAAAAGAAGTGGTGCGTGATGGCCTTGCCCACAAGAAGTCTGAGGGCCTGTTTGGAAACGGTACCTTTTTCAAATGGTCTGACTGCAGACTTTGAATCACTATAGATGACATCCCGTGAGTTACCCAGCAGGGCTAGTGCAATAGCCATTTGTTCAGCAATTTGGGAGTCCCTCGTCCGAACAGAAACAGCATTGGTCATTCCTTACCGACCATCGACGATGGTGAACGCCCGGCGTCCCCTACAAGAAGCGGCATCCACAAAGCTGACCTTTCGCTGATCACTGTGCACTTGCATAAGGATGTTGGCCGCTCTTGCTCTCCTTCTACCACGATTATGATCGGGGTGCATGTTCCTAGGTATGGACGCGACCGAAATGTTTTCACAAATCGATGGAGGAACGTCAGAGAACTCCTCCGCTACTCTAGCTGGTGTTAAGAACGGCCTACTGAGGTGCAAGTTTTGCCAGCCAGTTGCGACAGCGGCGTCAAACTTTCCCTGGAAGGCCGCCACAAACCTCTAGCCACGGTGTCACTAAGTCGACTGTGTGCGGATAACAATACGCGCGTCCTCGACTCTCCGTCGCTGGAGCCGAGTTCGACGAAGCAGGCTTTGTACCTAAACACGACACCGCCTACCCGGTCTGCCGCTAGCGGGGGAGTCCCCGAGAGAGCGTAGTTCGAGGCCCCTTCCCACGCGCCGTTTAAGACGCAAGACAATGGGCAACCGGCCGCGCTGCGGAGGTCAGCCCGGGGAATAAAAGGCACCTTTCCTGACGTAAGCCCCGAGTTTTACGAAGCCCGTCTGACGTCGGCTGAGGACCGTGAACCTGTGTGGAAGTGTGTGCGTGTGTAATCCCTCACGCAGAGAGGCGACTTGTTTACGATGACTGGTCGAACGTTTCCTTCACCTTCGGATCGAGGGAGGACCGTGTGTTTATAAACCGCTGTTGTAAGGCCGCTCAGTGCACTTTCTCTCGCAGTCATGCTCGACTGATGAACTGCAACGTCCTTATGTAGATACTGTAAACCCATATTCCTCGTTCTCGATGAGAAGCAGTCCTTCCCTTCAACAACGTCCTCAGCGTGGATAATTGGACGACGGCATGGGCCAGCTACCTTCTAATTCATGCCCGACTCCAATCTTGACAACTGGTTACGAACGATGGGATTGAGCCCCCAATCCTTACATTGGGTGATGTCCGAGTTCCTGCAAGATGGATCTCCCTGCCTTCGTTGTAGTGAGGCGAGTTAGCTGTGCGCGTTACTGGGCCTCTGCAATCTTTTCCAGAGTACTATGAAGGCAAAGCTTCATTAAGCGCTCTGTACAACTGTATACGGGTAACCCGAGAACCCGCTTAGTAATCTTCCTAAGTTGTGCATTCAATTTATCCTGATCTGCTCGTTTCCATCGATACATGGCTGCCATGTATGTAAAGTCACCCGGAACGAAGGCACGCATTAATCGAATTAAGTTATCCTCCTTGAGTCCATGATGCCGATTTGATACCCCCCGAACAAAATGAACGGCACTTTCAGTTATAGCAATTAGCTTACCTATAGTCTTGCCATTTGTACCCCTGACTCAAAGATTATGCCCAAGACCTTGACTGAATCGACTCTGGGTATGCGGCAACCGTTTCTTGTACATAGGTTTATGTCTCCGTCTTCTAACGATGTCCATCCCTTGGGCATTGGACCACGTTTCTTGGGACTATACAGTAAGAGTTCCGACTTCAAGGGCGAGCACCTGACACCGACGGGTTCCAGATAGGTTTTGATAGTGTCTATGGCATCCTGTAAGGCTCCCTCAACCTATCATGGCCTCCGGTGCACCATATAGTTATATCGTCAGCATACATTGTGTGTTTGATGCCTTCAATCTCGAGAAGCTTTCTAAGGCCGACCATGGCTGTATTGAATAAAGAGGGGGAAATGACTGCCCTTTGTGGTGCGCTTCTCTCGCCAAGTTTCAGCAGTTGTGATTTAAGATCGGCCACCGTGACGATAACCTTCCTATCCGAGAGGAACGATCTAACATAGTTGTAAAATGTCTCACCCAGATTGAGCCGAGATATATCGAGGCTAGGATATGCGAATATAAAACGTTGTCGAAGGCCTGCCCAAGATCAAGTCCCAAAATGGCCCGAGGGCCGCTAGAGTCTTTGTCTATGATTTGGTGCTTAATCAGTTTCGTAGTATCCTGTGCGCATAGGCCTGCTCTGAATCCTATCATACTATGGGGGTAAATGTCGTTATTCTCCAAGAGCCGGGAGACTCAATTCAGGATCGCGTGCTCCACTGCCTTCCCACACAGGATGTAAGCGAGGTGGGCCTCAAGTTGTCAAAGCTAGGTGTTTTGCCAGGTTTGGGGATGAGTACTGCGAGAGCAGTCTTCCAAGGCAATGGGACGGTTTCATTCCTCCAAATTTCATCATTTCCTTTGTGAGGTATGCGATTGATTTATCATCCAGATTTTGCAACGCCTTGTTGGAGATGCCTAGTGGCCCTGGTGCGGATCTACTATTGAGTCCATGTAGAGCCCCACGAATCTCCTCATCGCCAAACTCCGCATTCAGACAGGAATTGGCCTGGCCCTGGTAATCGAGATGTACAGGAGACCACCCTGACCCGACTGCGAGAAATTTGTCAGCAAGAGTGCTGATTAACTCATCCTCAGAGGTCATTCGTGAGGCCTCATGTATGGTTCTACCAATGACGTGCCTCTGATTAGACTTAGTATTGGTATCGTTAAGCAGATGCTTAAGCAAGTTCCAAGTTTTACCATTACGCATTTGGCCGGCTTTCGAATTGCAAACTCGTCCCACTGCTGTTTAGAGAGGGTTATACAATGCTCCTCAATGTGTTTGTTAATCTCAGATATATTTATTGCATAGCCTATGATTAAGTCTTTGACACTTCCATGTGTTGAGAATGGACTGTTTAGCCTGTAACATGCAAGACAAGTCCACTTGTAGAAACGTTGGCTCCTGCTTTCACCTTTTTCTCCTCTTGCTCATCGTCTTGGCACAAAGTAGTGGGTTTGAGTCCTAACGTTGGCGGCCGTATGATTTGGGAGTGGAATGCAAAATTTCTCGTGTATGATGCTTTCGGAGTGCGGCAATGAAACTTGGGTGGTCGAGAATAATTTAGAACATGCCCTCCCTCCCTCACCTCACCTATGCAATCTCGCAATGTCACTGTGTTGCTGTGAACAAATACTAAGTAAATAAATAAATAAATAAATAAAATCCACGTCGCGGCTTCTGCTCATTTGACTGCGATAGAAACATCCAAACTTTATGGTACCCCACCGGGGCCTGAAGAAGAACGGAATAATTGTACTCACGTTTCGGATCCGAATAGGCATCACGGATTTTGATGTGGCGTGCTTGAACTATTGGTACTTTCACACTTGAAGGGGGATAGTGAAGCAGGTGCTCAACGCGTGAGCAGCTGAGTAGACTTGCCGCTAGTTCCTGCGGCTCGCTGCTTGCGAGCAGAGCCCATTAGCTCACTGCCCGCTGCCGATGTTATGTCAGCTCATGTCTGATCGCCAAGATGCGGCTTCTGATTCCGTAGTATCTAGCATTGTCCGTAGCTCAGGAGCAACTTCATGCGGTTTCTCTCTCTTCTTTGCCATCGTCATTCTCGGAAGAGCAGTACCCGCAAAGTGAGAGAGGAACAAAGAAGTCGATCGCGTCCTCGCAAGATAACAAGCGTTGGTGTGCCGGCTTTATCTCGAAAAAGAGCGAAGGGCGTATTGCAGCAACTGGACGAAGGGTGCAGTCGTTGCCTGTATAGGCACCTTGGGGCCTTTCTTCTTTGACGTTCTTGCTGAGAGTCCGATAGTATTATTTTATTTTTGTTCTTGCTCTTGTTGTCCTTGCTCTTGTTGTCTTGTCTCTTGTTGATCTGCTGGAACTAAATAGCAGGCCAAAGAGTTGTATGTGTGTACATAATGTACCTTCTAGACATGTTTGGTGAAGTTTTTAGTCCTTATTAGGAGCTATTGTACTTTACCTTCTCTTGGACCCCTCACGTCTTCTACTTGACAAAGCGTTTGGTCGCTATTGTGGACCTTCTGGCGTTTCTCGGCGGAAAGTCCTGAGGCGCTACAGCACCATCAATGTTGAAATTATATAAAGCCCTATTTTTTAGCTTCCTGTGGTACAGCTTACCTATACTAGGAAATACTTGCACTACAAATATCCGCGGACTTCAGAGGGTGAAAGCGTAAGCACTCAAAACTTGTCTTGCTCGCCCAAAAGCTACGTCACTGATTGCGACTGTGGCCATGGATTGCCAGAGATTCTCCTTTGACTGTCTACATTGCTGCATACGTCCTGAAAGCACACATCCTACACCTAATTCGGATTCCTTCACACCATCTTGCTGGCTTGCCAGCAATGACGCCACATTCAACTTTTGCCAAAAGTATCGCAAGACATCACACCTATTTGCCAGCACAATTCACGCCTGCTACACGATTATTAGCCACATTGTGATGTCTGCACCGGCCGCAAGTACAATTGCCAATTCAGGGCATAAAAAACAAAACTGGAACAGGCAACTTTGGAATACATTAACAACGTACACAGATTCCACCTAAATGTCTACACAGATGGTTCTATAAAACTCAACAGCTCTGCTGCTTCAGTCATCATCCCCGCAAAATCTGCAGAAATCAAGGTAAAGGCTTCATGTGCTACCACTTCGACGTGTTCAAAACTTGCGGCACTCTGTGTTGCGTTGGATTTCATTATTCAGCCACCACCGCAATACTGGGCAGTCCTTAGTGACTCCAAGGCAGCCCTACAGTGCACACAAAGCCCAATGTGTCATGGACTCAATGAACAAGTGGCCTCAGAAATTCGGCAGATATATCATCGCAGCCGTGACAAAACACAAAACATAATATTTCAATGGCTTCCAGGACATTGCAACATCAGCGGGAATGAACATGCCGACGAAGGCACCCGATCTGCGCATGAAAGTGGTCAATGTGTCCTGATTCCGTTTTCAAGAACAACCGCTTCGGCGGGCTGCGATTTGATGTCTTGTGATGTACTTCATCCCTGTGGGACTCGAACATTTTCACCATTTGTCGTTTGCGCTAGTGTTCTCCGGATATACGGATGCATCTACTGACTGGACTATGACGACGAAAACAGACCATGCTGTACCGTCTGTGGCTAGGCGTTGCATTTACGAACTCATATGGTTATACGATATGAACTCATATGATTAGAATGGCCAACAACCCCACGTGCGACACATGCAACAGCGATGAAACGCTCGCACATATTATCCGTGCCTGCCCGCGATATAGTGCCCAGAGACAAGTTATGTGCAGAGTACTGAATCAGTTGGACAATCGCCCACTATCAAAACTCAAAGCTTTAGGTCAGTGCTCCGAAAGGACATCTGCGTTGAAGGCCTTACTCACGTTATTAAGGTTCCTGCGGTGTACGGGGCTTCACAATAGACTTTAAGAGCACCGCCCCCTACCGCTACATAGTGTAAGCGCTTTGTTCATGCTCATCTCTCTATCTCTCCCTACCACTCTCTTTCTCTTTTTATCTCCGTTAACCATTCCCGCCGTGCAGGTAGCCGACCGGAGCTACGTCTGGTTAACCTGCCTGCCTTTCTACAACATTCTTTTCCGTATTTATTATGCTTTCGCTTCGTGCTTCCGTAGGTATTACATGCACGACAATTTGTCGCGCTTGTTTCTGTTAACGGAAGTCTCGGACAAAAGGTCGTCTGCAAATGAAGTTTATTTTTCTATGTTGTGACAGCTGTACCCGGTGCCCGTCACTGGGACGGATGGTAGAATGAATGCGAGAGCGCTGAGCAATTTTTCAGCAGGGCTGGTCCCAATAAAGCGTTCGGAATTCCGCAAAACTGCACGCGTGCACATGTATTATATTATTGCTCTTTTACTACTATTAATTATCATGTTTTCTACTTTGACGTTTATTATTGCACACGAGATCTCGATTCAGTGTATGACTCTAGGGGCCTCCTCCCGTATTTACCAACCTGCAGTGACGGCATCTGATAATAATAAAACTTGATCGTGATTCTGAATCTGAAGCGCATTTTGCGTTTCTGTACTGTTTAGAGATTCAGTTTTTCACTTGCAGAGCCTTACTCGTGCAGGGAAGGTTGGACTTCTGATTAAAATAAAGTGACAGAAAGCGTCAGAGGTGGTTATCAGTGCCAGCGATATTTGCGTGACCGTGAGTATATGCGACCATAGGTGGTCGCACAAGACTGCGCACAACTTGAATGAGTACTCACTGAAGTATTTCGATTGGTGAAGTGCTTACGTGCAGCCGCCGCCAAGTGTCGTGGTGGAACACGTTAACCACAGGTGTGCTCGAGCGATAATGTTCGTTACGCGTAATGTGGAGGTTTTGGGTTCGGCTCCCACCGGCGACGTTATCTTGTCGTCCATTTTCATTTCCCTTTCTTCAATATTTTCTACATTCCAATGTCAACCACAGTTGATTGAGTCAACCACAACTCTGTCTTGGGACAGCTGGCTCTAATGTAGTTTACATTTCCATTTGTCTACAGTTATCAATCAACAACAACCACAAGAAGATCAAGATCAAATGTACGCATTCTAGCATTGCTTTATTAGGCGAGGTTCTGAGGCATATAAGCGAGCACACACACAAACACACACAAATTGCAATTTTGCCTTGAACACGCATTTACTACGATACTGTACTGTTTCGTTGCAAATTCAAGTTCAAGAGTGGTTTTATCATATCGTACCCGCAATCGCACAGAATATTTATTGTGAATGATAGCGGGTACGGTATGATTTGACCATTATTTTTATTCGAGTTCGTTCTATTTTTATTCTCTGCTGCACTGACTAATTGAACCTGCTGATTCCGTTTGCGGGTGTTTCATGAAGCGATAAAGCACGGTGAAAAAAGCTTTGCCACTTATTTTTGAGCTGGTACAGGCGGGTGATAGGAAGAGGAACAGGGAGTCAGTGCAAATCTCATGGGTTGGGGGGGGGGGGAGATGGGTGGTTGAGCCTACCTCTGTATCCCTAAGATCCGGAAGCTACTTGAGAAAACAACGATTTGCGAAGTACTGCGTTCATTACGTTTATCCCTTTTTTATTGGAAATAACGTACCTGCAATATACATAACCTCTGTTTAACTGGAAGAATTAAAAACGAAAGTTTAGCCACATTATCTAATTGAAGTGGGGATATAAACCTTCTTGTCTTCTCTGAAATTGATGTTAATATTCTTACTTTTGCTCTTGTAAGGTTAATGTCTAATTTAAATATTTATATTTCTTTAGTTGTGCTTTCTTTTTACCTGTATTTGCATTTATTTTTTTCTATTTTACTGATATCACCTGATTGTTGGCCTATTGTCTGCAGTAGGGTTGTGCGATTATCCGAGGTCATCATCAGTGCGCCATCAACGTCCTATAGTAAAAGCCGCCCCCACAACAAAACAGCACGCGCAATCACGCACCCAGCAGCTGAACGCTGGCGCAAGCCGTCAGTACGCATACGTTTATTAGTAAATCCACTATCAAAATGTTAACTTTTCACTCAAAGCACAGCATATGCAGGTCTTGCTCGTCGCACTTTGCGCTCGTGTTTTTCTTTTTTGTTTTAATGCCAAAGCCACTTAATTAGCCGGAAGTGGCTCCCAAATGATGTGGGGTCGGTTTTTTTTCCATCAGAGCATCCATGTTCGGAAACCTCAACGAGGAATTTACAAAATTACAAGAAGCACAATGATCACGCCACTTATAGACTCCTGATATACCCGGCGTGCGTCGCCATCACTGCACTTGAGAACAACGCCGGCGACAAAGTTCTATGCAGCGCAGAAGACGTCACGTGTACGTAACCATAGCTGAGGCGACGCGCTCCTGCTGCAACTTTCGTGACGGCGAATACTTTGAGCTACGAGGTCTGTCCCCGAAGTGAACACAGGGAGTCAGCAAAAAAAAAAGTACAGAGCGTGCTGCATCGCCTCTCTCGACTCGAAAGATCCCGTTTGACTTCTAGTATGGGCCGGACTGCTGTTTGACAAGGCAGAATTTTATGCGAGCACTTTTTGTGGAACCCATCTTTAGTCATTGTCGAGATGAATATCGATGAACTGACGGAACAAAGGATCAATACAAAACTTCTTGAGAAATTGGACAAGAATGATGCAGAAATGTTGCAGAAGGCCTAACGAATGGATGCACTAAAGGGAGGAACTGTGTTCAAGAAGAAGAAGCTTGTTTAGGAAGGTTGTGAAGACCCCAAAAACGATGCAAGGTCAAGAACCCCCCTCTAGGTCATGCGACTCCAGAAACATCAATCGTGCACGTTCTCTTGTTCTCAGCAATCGCGGAACGACTGTGAGAATGATATCGCAAGCCCTTTGCTTGAGAAAGTTGTCTGTTAACAGGATTCTGTAGGACAATTTGGAAATTCAACAGGTTTGCGCCAAGATGGCGCTGGAACTGCTGGCTCCTGGGCTTAAGTTGCAATGAAAGGAAGGTTACATTTCTTGGAATACTTCGGACGACAGTGATGAATACTGGCAAAGGTTCGTCACTGGCGACAAAACTTGGATTTACGAATACGACATATATAGAGCTGATGTCGCCAAGCAACCGGGAGGGGAAAAAAAAAATGAGCGAAGGCCAATAACAATGTGGAAGAAGAGAGCAAAAATCAATGTTGACGGTTATTTTTGACTGCCATGGAATGGTCCGCCAAGTATTTGTACCCGAAAACCAAACTGTCAATGCAGCTTTCTACGTGGTGGTCCTGAAGTGTCCAAAAGGTATTGTGAAACGAGAACAAGGTGAAAGCAGAAGCCAACGTTTCGACAAGTGGACTTGCCTTGTTCAAGGCCTTGAAGAAGACAGGTCCACTTGTCGAAACGTTGGCTCCTGTTGTCGTTTTGCTCATCATCTTGAATTTCCATCTCCCGCATTCCCCGTGTTTTTCCTAAACGTATTCTGTGCGGCATGCTACCAAATTCGTCGAAACAGGGGTGTTGGATTCTGCGCCAGGATAATGCTCTTGCGCAGCCTGCCTTGATAGTGCACGGGTTTATCTTAGTAAAGTCTGCTGTCGGGCTAGTTGACGCATGGCTAGAAACGGGATTAGGTGCAAAATAAGACACGGAGAAAGGATCGACACGGACAGTTTAGGACATGCAATTACATCACTGCGCTGGAATACCCTCCCTTCTCTCCGTGTTCAACCCCTTGGTCGTGCCGCTGCTACTACAGCCGACCCGTCGTGGTGGTGGGAAACCAAGGACAAAATGACTTCCTACAATGAAATTGTGAAATGGTACCGACTAGAGCGAAGGACTATGCCGCCACCTCATCCGGGCTTGACCCGTAAGGAGGCGGTTTTATACCGACAACTTCAAACGGGGTCGTTATTCACCCCGGTCCTGATGAGGCACGTGCGTCCAAGTGTTTATGAAAGTGATCTGTGTTGTGTGTGCCGAAAGGAAAGAGCCACTGCAGCTCACATCCTTTGGGACTGTGCTAAGAATCCGCATGAAGCTGCAACACTAACAACGATCCCGCCGCGGCTCGAGGCCGCAACGAGATGCTATGACCAAGATGTTCAAACCCAGGCCGTCCAGCAGATCTCGGCGGCCCTCGAAAGGCAACGACCGAGCGAAACCGGAGGGAGGCTGCCACCCCAAAGGAGGGGTAGGCGCGGTCGACCAAAGGGAATAGTGTGGCCGCGGCCGAAGTAGAGGCGCCACACGCCGCGAAGACGTCATGGCCGCGTCACGGTAACGCCTCCCTAACAGGGGAAGGCTAACCGTTCTGCAGGCGTTCAGAACAAAGTTTCGTCACTCACTCACTCACTTTGTTTTGTTTCTCAAATGCAAACTGGTGCGTTGGAGGCGGTATTTCGGAATGTGACGACAGTTGAAAAGGAAACAGCATCCCTGCTGAAGCGCTTAACAGAAGATGACTTCTAAGGGTGCTTCCAGCAATGGAAAAGGTGGAATCAGTGCATTGTGCCTAATGAGGTGTATGTTGAAGTTGACCACATTGATGTATCTGAAAGTTTCTGAAAGTAGTAAGCCATTGTAAGCCCGCAAGCCATTGTCCCGTGTGTGGCGTACCTTACGGGGTCTTTGCTCAAGACCCCAGCAACGACACCCTTTTAACGCCCTTGCTCTCTATCAAAACCGCCGTGAGATAGCCATCGCAGAGGAATTTTGCGCGCAAATCACCGGCGGCACAGTTTTAGTCCCTGCGATGGCTTTAAGCGACATCCCCGGTCCACGAGATACCAGTATGGAGGCTCCCTTCTCTATGGAAGAGTTAGAAGCTGCTATTTCGCTCTGTAGGTGTTCGTCTTCACCAGGGCCCGATGGCACAACATATACTGCTTTGCGCCACCTAGGCCGAGAAGCACGAAGAGAACTCCTCAGCCTTTTTAATAGTTCATGGCAAGATGGTGTCGTACCACAGGAGTGGAAACGCAGCCGCCTGGTACCGCTACTAAAAGCAGGAAAGTCGCCGCTCGAACTGGCATCGTATCGGCCTATAGCACTTGCTAGCTGCGTCGGGAAACTCATGGAACGCATGATCCTCATGCGTCTCGAATGGTACCTAGAACACCACAAGATTTACCCTGATTCTATGGCGGGATTTCGACGAGGCCGTTCATCGATTGACAGTGTCATCGATTTAGTGTCATCTGTAGAACAGCAAAACTCATGGAAACGATTATCAGTAGCGCTCTTTCTGGACGTGAAAGGCGCATACGACAACGTTTCCCATCAACCCATTCTAGACGCACTTTTGACAATTGAACTAGGAGGGCGAGTATATCGATGGCTGAGAAACTACTTGACACAAAGGTCCTTGTTCGTACGTACGGAAGATGGTCCAACTACCGACCACTACATATGCCGAGGAGTTCCCCAAGGTGGGGTTCTAAGCCCTATTCTTTTCAACCTCGCGCTTCTTGGGCTGGCCGAATCCCTACCGGAAACAGTGAGTGTCTCAATCTACGCCGACGACATCTGCATCTGGTCATCAGCGGTCACTCGTCTGCAGGTTCGCGCAAGGCTGCAGAAAGCAGCAACACAGGCATCTCACTATCTTCACACACAAGGCCTTACCATCTCAACAGAAAAATGTGCGTTAGTCGCTTTTACACGAAAACCAATGTCTCGGTATCCAGTATGCATTAATGGCCAGCCTATCTCCTACAAGAGAAATCATCGGTTTTTGGGTGTCATTGTGGACCGGGACCTCTCTTGGAGCCCTCACGTTGCCCATTTGAAGAAGAAGCTCACATCTATTGTTCATGTCTTCAAGTTTATCGCCGGGAAAACATGGGGATCGTCAGTGGGCTCCATGCTACAGTTATATCGAGCACTTTTTATCGGATTGCTACGTTACAGTTCTCCCGTGCTTGCTAAAACATGCAGGTCAAATCTTCGAGAACTACAGAGCGTGCAAGCCCAGGCACTACGTGTTTGCCTAGGACTTCCGCGGAGCGCCTCAACAGCAGGAACCATTATATTGGCTCGAGACCATCCGATCACGACTTACATTAGCATCGACACGCTTAGGGCCCATGTTCGTCATGTTTCACGCATACAATCAAGCTCTCTTGCCTGCCTGCCAGAACGACGACCGCAGGCGTCCTTCTCCAAGGAGGTCAGCATCCATCGTGCCTGTCTACCATCGGGCTTCACTCCCTCAGCACGTTCAACCTCAGCTTTGTGGTGTTTCGAACAACCTCAAGTGCGTCTCACGGTACCAGGAATAAGAAAGAAGACCGACCTGCCTACCTTGGCCCTGAAGCAAGCAGCTCTGGATTGTTTGAACACTTTCTATTTTGACCGAGTCCACATATATACGGATGGCTCTTCCACTCAGACCAGCTCCACCGGCGCAGTGGTTATACCATCACGATCAATTAGCATCCAATACAAGATTTCTCATATGACAACATCGACCGGATCGGAGCTTGTTGCCCTCCGAGGTGCCGTTGATTACATTAACAACCAACCCGCTAATCGGTGGGCAATATTCTGCGATTCGAAGGCGGCCTTACAATGTCTTCTGTCATCTCTTCGTCGCGGGTCGTGTGAACAACTAGTGTCGGAGATACGAGAAATGCACCATTGTATGATAGCAAAAGGACACGACGTCGTGTTTCAGTGGCTGCCCGGCCATTGCGGTATCTTCGGCAACGACCTCGCTGACGAAGCTGCTAGGAAAGCCCACGAAGGAGCAACCCTTGTTTCTGTACCTTTATCGCGGACCGACGCAGCCCAACACCTAAGCAAGGTAGCACACCGTATGACATTAGAGACGTGGCATACACCTGAATTCACCCAAGAACGATTGCATTCCCTCGACCCCTCTATGCAACTGCGGCTGTTACCAGGACTTCAGCGAAATGAGGCAACAATGCTGTGCCGCTTACGCTTGGGCGTCGCATTCACCAATGCGTATACGTTTTTGATTGGAATGACTGATAGCGCCGACTGTAATGCCTGCGGTGCCGAGGAAACTATAGAACATCTACTGTGCTACTGCCCATCTTTTCAAAACGAAAGACATGACCTCTGCACAGCTCTCAATCAGCTAGACAGCACACCGTTCACCTTGAAGAAGATCTTGGGACCATGGCCTCGCATATCGCAGCTACGAAAGGCCATAAAAGCTCTGCTGCGATATTTGAAGGCTACTGGACTGAGTCAGCGTCTGTGACCCGGACTGAGTGACCGAACGATATCCCCAGTGGACTTTCTCTTCTTCTTTTAATCTTTCAGTCCCCTTTTCCCTTTCCCCAGTGTAGGGTAGCCAACCGGGCTCAGTCCGGGTTAACCTCCCTACCTTTCCTTTATCATTTGGTCTCTCTCTCTCTCTGAAAGTAGTTTTTTTAGAACGTACTGCATGCATTTTCGGGACGGACCTCGTGCAATCAGAAAAATGAGCTCACAATAATTGAACGCTTACGATTGTCCCACATCACGCTTATGCGTTTGCGCGAGCGCCATATAGGCGCTGCTGCATTATTTAAAGGAAACAAGACTGCGCGAGTGACTGTGGTCGTCGTTACGGGACACACTTTGTATGCTCAGACACCTTTTTTGTTCCTATATTGGCTGGTATTTTCTAGCAATGCTTCCGCTTTTTTTATGTCACTCTGATCACCCACCATTCACGGCCGGCGGATCCCATTGACACCACTGGCAGAACGTTGCTCTAACTACTGTCGAAGCGCAAAAGCGCGAAAAGGAATAGCATCGAAAAGGGCACCGCTACAGAACCTCGGCAAATACAGGATTGGTTGCAGCGATTCAACCCTTTTCCGGGGCTATTCCTCTCCCTTCCGCTCACTGTTTGTAGGCAACGAGATATTTCATCTTGTCACTAGTTTTAGCGGAGTGTCGCTTACGCTCCGCTTCACTCCGATTTCCCGCGCCGAGACACTGCAGGGAACTGTGTTGATGTCACACTTTTGATGAGCGCGACTTCTCGAGACGCGCTTAGAACTTGGATGCAAAATGACAAAAACAAACAATCGGAAACACGATCACTGTCCGCTCAATCGGCTTTCTAGCGGAGCGAGAGAAGCGTTTTACGTTCCGCTGCCGGCATGAGCGTTGTGCGCACGCGCACTAACGTTCTCGCTCAGCGGCTCTCTACAAATTGCTAGGATACGACGGTGTGAGTGGAGTGGACCATGAACGCTCAGCTAAAGCTCTCTATTATTCCAAATTTTCATTCCATACTCTAACTCACGTGAGCGGCAACAAGTAAGCGGCATCACAATCTCTCGAAAACACTGTCTTGAAACGCATTCCGCTTGCCGCGGCTTTTGCGGTGCCGAAACCTGTAAGTGCTATCCGCCTTCAGACCTGTGTTCCCAGTTCCCTTGCGCATATGGCCCTCGAACGCAAGCTGTGGAATGTCACAGCGGAAACGTTGTCAACGGCTGCGTGTATGTATAGGCGCTTCTGTCGTCGGGGCGCTGTAAAAAGGGCATCGACGCATTCGAGCGAAATGCAGCCTTCTTTTGCCCCGTTCTGTTTCGACACTTCGAGAATCCCCTCCTCCTCATGCTCCTCTCCACTCCGCCCCCCCTCCGTCGCAGCCCCGGGTCCAGTCGCGCCTAGCGCCATGTTTATTGTGACTGATGGCGCCGCGCCGACCCGCGCACTTAGCGGACAGCGCTGTCGCAATACTGACAGCTGCGCTCCTCAGCAGAGCAGTGTGCAACGCCGCACGCTATCCGGCTTGTCGTCGCGCAAGCTCCTTGAACTCACGCCAGCGGCCCATCGAGCACGGCGTGCCTCCCTTCTCAAGCGGTGGCTTATATACAGATCTCGTTGCACCGTGTGCGTCATATACAGTTATCTCGTGAACAGGGCACTAGCAGGGCTCGGCAGTGACTCGAGTAAATTGTGCATGACACATGCATACGACTGTCACTGTAAATCATAAATAAGGAAAATTCGCGCCTCAAATGCACACATCCCGGCCACGGCGGCCACATTTCGATGGGGGCGGAATGCGAAAACACCCGTGCACTTAGATTTAGGTGCACGTTAAAGAACTCCAGGTGGTAGAAATTTCCGGAGTCCTCCACTACGGCGTGCCTCATAATCATAAAGTGGTTTTGGTGCGTAAAACCGCATAATTTTTTTTCATATGTACACTACCGGATGTAACAGTCGTTGCTGTGAAGGTTTCTGGACTTAATTTCGACCACACAAGTTAACATGTCTTGCAGCGTTAAGTCCACTTTTAGAGACTTTGAACACCGCCAGATAGAGTATTTACACGTTGTTTGGCGCGATGAAGAGTCGGCCCTAGGGACAACATAGCTAATGATTTTGATAGCTGTATTGAAAGAAGTGCACATTGGATTCACTTTATTTTTGACAGCCATTCGGTGGGGAGTTTCGGTGCCGTTATCGTCCGTTCTTGTGAAGGTCCCTGAAAACGGTACGGAAATATGAAACACTCTGCTACACTTCTGTACCCTTCGAAATGTGGACGTTGTAAACTCGCTACGTGTGATAAAGTGTGCCGTACAAGCCCATCCATCTCTCTCTCTTTTATTCTGCGTGAGATTACTCACTGACGGTTTGAAGCGTCTTCTGTTCGACTCACGTGACTACTATCTCTGATCTATTATACATAGAAAGTGGCGCAAAGCAATCTTCAGTGTATCGGCTCCTGATGTCGAAATCAATTGTCCATTAAGGATTCTGAAGTCGCTTCTGAACGCCCGTATTTGATTGTAATGGGAACTGATATTCTGTTGGCGGCACTGTATTCATGAAAACCCTTTTTGAGCTAGTCTGAAAGTGATATGCTTAAGCGCCCATTCCAGGCGCCTTTGTGCAGGTCGAGACGCTGTTGGGCGTAAATTTGAAGTGATATTTGAACTTTCCTGGACACACGAGAACCCGGGCCATATTTCATATTTGTTGCAAAGCCACTTCTGCAATGCTCACTATTCCAGCAGGGGGCAAGGCCGGGACCGGACAACTCTCGTGCCGGATACATCTCACTGATTTCCTTCCATCAGCAGCACGAGATGGTCGTTAGCTTTCAACTAAGTTGATGTCCAACTTCATTGTGATGTTTTGGTTTCTTCTTGTCCCATTCTTAAGTGGAAACCACATGCCAGCTACCTAAAAATGTTTTATTTTCTTACCACGAAATTGTAGGGAGGAGGGCGGCGGTCTTTCTTACCACCCATCCACCGTTGATCCTGCCTTGCCGCGACACTATACCGGCGCCACTGAGACCGCTCACGCTAAGGATGAAAAATTGTCAAGCTGAGCAATCGCACCTTTTCAGCATTTCTGCAGTGTCAAACGCCCTATAGGATAAAGCTGGCATAGGCCTCCTCACAGTGGAAGGCTCATCAAATCAAATATGAAAGCGGGTTTGGGAAAAGCGGCGATGGAGTAGGGGGGGGGGGGGGATTGTTGCATGCTCAAATTTGACACCGCACAGGTTTTTCTGCGCGTCTTGCGTCGCTAGGCCAAGTACATACGTGTCAGTAATGCCAGCGTGGCGTATCTAGGAGGAGGACGAGGAGGAGGAGGGGTGGGTGCCAGGCCTCCAGCTCTCACTCCCACAACCCTGCCCCGGCTATGTATCCGCCATTGGTATGAACTTCAATGCTGCAAAACAGCAGGAAGAGTCCGACAACCCAGCAGCGTGACACTTTTCGCTGTATGACTGGCACTATAAGTCCGTTTTTCTGCCTCGTGCGCCACAACCAACCTACGTTACATAAGAAAGGCGGCGCTCGAGCGGAGCCACCTGGGCACCTCGACTAAGCCGCTTTAAGTAGCTCGGACACTTTTGACAGTTACTGTGCAGTCCTAGTCGGTGCTGCAAAAAGCAGTTCGAATTGTTTTGCGGGCAAGTTGACTGGCGATTGATAAATAAAATGCTGCGCCCCTGTTACGCGCTCTCGCAAAAGCTCCACGCCGCCCTCTCAAACTGGTGACGTCCAAAAGAAAGCGCGGATTTACTCGGATTCGGGTTGGTTCTTTTGAGACTTCATGGTTGATTGCTAACAACTTTATTGAATTATCCGGCAGGTTTTTGATGACCCGGGCTCAGGTCTTCCACGACGGGACGTCGAGATCTTGTCAGCGCCGCCTCGCGGGCCTGCTGGACGGCCCATAGTTGGCTGCCGAGGTCGGAGCTGCGCAGAGTGGCGGCCCACTTCAGCGATATGCTCTCCGAGTTTAACTCATTTCGCGTTAGGCGTTAACATTCCCATAGCATGTGTTTGAGTGTAGATGTGTCCTGTTTGCTTGTCTTACATGCGTCTTTGTGTACTGCAGGGAATATCCGTTTGAGGTGAAACCGGTTTCGGAAGGTATTTTAGTAGTTGGCGTAGGACCACTGCTTGTGGCCTGTTTAAGTCTTTGTGTGGTGGTGGGAATGTTCTTCTGGCTTGTTTGTACACCTTTGTGATGTCGTTGTATCTCGTCAGTCTGTCTCGTTCGGCTCGGGAGTCTTCATGAGAGGCCGGCCGGGCGCGGTCCGTCAGCTCTCGCACTCTGCTGTGGGCTACCTCGTTGAGGTTCGGGGATGCCTTATCGCCCGTGTTAACGTGAGCAGGGAACCATACGATTAGACTCGGGTAGTCCTTGGAGGTGTATCTTCTCTTAAGGATGTTGTTGGCTTTGGGTGAAATGCGTCCTTTGGTAAAGTTTGATTTCTTCATGTTTTCTCGGTCCGCCGTATCCCTTAGGCGGTCTGCCTTTGAGGGTGGGATTGTATACCAGGAGTTTCGACTTGCTGGAGGAGCATCGTAGGCCCATCCCCGAGAGGAACTCCTTTACCTCGCAGACGGATTCTTGAAGTTTGCTCTCTATCTGGTCGTCGCTTCCGTTACTGATCCTGATCGTGATACCGTCCGAGTAGATGGTGTGGTTGATGCTGTCCACTTCTTCTAACTTCTGCGGGAGGTCGAGCATCACGAGGTTGATGAGCAGGGGGGATATGACCAAGCCCTGCGGCGTTCCCTTACTGCCCATGTTCAATTCTTCTGTTTCCATGTCTCCGGTATTAAGCGTGGCTTGTCGGTCCGTGAGGAAGTCCCTAATATATTTGTATGCTCGGACCCACAGGTTCAGGTTTGAGATTTGGTTCCGGATGGCGGAGAGTGTCATGTTGTCGAACGTTTTATTTTGATCGAGGCCGAGGATTACCTTGGTTCCCCGGGTTTGATCGCCTAGGGTCTGTTCCTTGAGCTGTAGCATGACGTCCTGCTTGGAGAGGTAAGCGCGAAAAGTAATCATAGTGTGTGAAATGCGTGTTTCTTTTCTAGGTGTGCGTTGATGCGCTTGAGGGAGTCGTTTCCCATGACCTTCCAGGCGCAGGACGTCAGCGAGATCGGTCTTAGGTTTTCGAGGCTCGGGGGCTTTCCGGGTTTGGGAATGAGGATTACCTTGGATGTCGTCCATCGTAGCGGGATTTTGCCTTCTTTCCAGCAACCGTCGATGAGCTCGGTTAGCTTGTTGATCGATTTGTCATCTAGGTTACTTAGGGATTTGTTCGTTATTTTGTCTGGCCCGGTGCCGATTTGCCATTGAGTCTGTGCAACGCCTTTCTGATTTCGGCTGTGCTGAAGGGAACTAGGGTGGTTGCTTAGGCTAGTTGATAATTCATGATCAAAAATAACGTACAGCGCAAAGGACAAGGACAGCGATAGACGACATACACAGCGCTGACTTCCAACAAGATTTTATAAAATCTTGTTGGAAGTCAGCGCTGTGTATGTCGTCTATCGCTGTCCTTGTCCTTTGCGCTGTACGTTATTTTTGTGCTGAAGGGTTTGTTTACGGCGGGGTTCGGCTCGTCCCAATAGTCCCGTAGCTGAACCGTGAACTTTTGAGGTAGGTATTTGGTTCTCAGCTTTTAAATGGCGCTGTTTCGGTCCGTTGTGTTTTTCTCTGTGTGGTGGAGCCAGCGCAGGTTGTCTTGTTGGTTGTATTTACTCTTAATTTCGTCTAGGAGGTGTTTGGGGAGCTCCCACGTCTGACCGTTGTGAGTTTGACCATCCATGGACCTCGTTGCAGACCTCGTCCTACTGTTGCCTGCTCAGCGTCTGAAACTTCTTGTGATGGAAACTTATCAGTAGATCATTCAAGCAACTGCCGTTGATTGGGGACCTGGTGAAAGGGATATAATAAATCAAATAGCAGTGTTCTGCAGTATTTGAAAGCTCTAAACGGGAGAATTCTTCTTTTAATCATATCATTTGCAGAAAAAATAGCTACATGCAGGGGCCATGGTGTTCTTGTAATGTGAAATCATGCGGCGTCTGTTCTTTATCTTGTTTATTTCTGACATGAGCCTGTGAATGTATTCTCTTTTGCTGCTCTAGAAAGGCCTGCTGATGGAGGATTTCAGTAGCCCTTTTCTTCGTATTCATTCCGGCGCCGAAATACATGCGAGAGATTACGAAGAACTGAAAAGCAGAACTGAAATTGCTCTGGTTAGTGAAGTAAGTGACCCCTTAAGGTTACCAGCACCACAGTGATAGAATCTATGTATTAGTGAATAACTAATTGAGTTAGTATCAAGTAAGTAGCGTTTCGCATTCGCTTTTACCCCGTAGGCAAAGTGCCTGGTTATGAATAGCGAATTGGCCAAGTTTGTGAGGTCTCACATTTGACAGTATCAAGCAAATATAAAGCACAAACTTATAAGAAAACTTGACATGCTTGTAGCAATTCATACATCTGAGCACCATGCGCGCAATAAGTCATGTTACACACGTGGCAAAAGTACCATGTAAGCCTGTACGTTGCTTTTGCGTGACGCTGCTATAAAGGAAAAGCACGAAATTGCAACTAGGGGCTCCACAGTAGTAGCAGTAGTCTTCTGCGATGAGCACGTCAATGCGAAAATTTAGGTTCTTCGCATCGTTGAATTAGGCGACATTGTCTGTAATTAGGATAAGAGCAGCTTAATAATAAAATCGCATAATAATATCCTTCCTATAAGGCATTCTTTGATAGATGGTGCGCTAAGTGCCGGGCGTAAAAACAGAGCATAGGCACTACTGTGTTCTTAAACATTTGTGCAGCTGCGCATTTGTGCTGTTGCAGGGCGCGTTGAGTTTGTGCTCAATCATGAGTGGGTCTGAATGCTTGTGTTTTTCTTCACAATTCACTTGCTAGTATATTGAATACGCGCAAATGCACGTTGCATATGTTTAAAAATAACTTGTGGCCGTGATAGAGACACCCTCTGTAATTCTTCTAGTTGGGCATGAATAACCATTCTTTGGTATTATGCTGGGACAGAACGTGAGAGTCACTGAGAAGGAGCTGTTCGCATCAACAAAATTGTCCCTACATGCGATCTGAGAGATTTGAGCGCTGCTGCGGCTCTGCTTCGACGCCCACGGCAACTGCTTGCCAATCTGTTAGCAATAAATGCCTATTTATGGGAGGAGGGGTGCGAATTCCGTAAGCGTCTGCCTTGTGGACATGTCCATTTTGTGTGCTTCTGAAGTACTGATTAGCTGGGAGCGCCTGTTTCCTTCTGACGTGCACCCCAGCTCAGCCAATTAGAACTTCAGCAGCAAACGAAATGGACATGTTTACTTGGTGGACACTTACAGAATACCCCCTCCCCCACCCCCAACATTAGTAGTCAAGCTGCTCTAGAAACCACATCTCTCCAGCAAGAGCCCAAAACTCGGTATTCAATTGAAGTTCTATAGTTATCTTTACTGAATGCAGGCGCTTCATTGTAACAGAGTACAATTTTCAAGGAAATGTGTGTGTGTGGGGGGGGGGATTTTCCTCTCTAGGAGTGCGTAGCAATGCAACTCCGAGAAACATTATCCATTGGCGCATTTCTACTGCAACCATATTTTTGTTGTCAACGACTGCTTCGCTATCGGAGAAAAATACATCACTTGTGATGTTGTGTAGACGCACTGCAAGCTAGCTGCGGAGGCGTGTATTCATTTTTATCAGATTAACTTAAAGAAACAAGACGAATAAGTATTTTGCATAACTTGCGACGTAATGTCACCTAAAGAACAATTTCACTATGCCTAAATTTATTTCAGCATGAGTGAATCGATGCTCGTTGAATTATTATATTCAGAAACGGACTTGTATTATTAGATTTTCACATTGAGCGTTTCTTATTCCATTTCTTTTATTTTGGAAAAAGGACACGTTTATGTCTTTTATGAGACGGTTATCCTGCGGTGAGAGACCAATGTGCCAGATAACTATCGTGCTGCTACACATCACGATGGCAAAGTCGTCAGCACTTCCTGTTTCTCCACTAGAACGCATCTTTCGTCACGTTAGGCCAATTATTTGTGTATTCCCCATTTATGTTTGTACATCGAAGGTGACATCCGGCTTCGCATCCATCTCCATAATATGCGTGTTTCCTGTTTCTAGTAGCGATCTATTAAAAATCTGCCTTTCTACTTCACCGTAGAGATCACTGCCCTTAACGCTAGTCCTGTGCATACGGCTTCTCTGCAGTGAATAATGAAGGATGGTAAGCTGCATGCCAAAAACTAGCAGTAGTCCAGGAGGCCATATGTAGCCACGCTGTAAAGAAGTACTTTCTGCAGAACTATACATACTCAAGCTAAGTAACACCGAGACTGACAGTACCATCAGCTCTTTTTTTTAGATTTGTAAATATAGATAAGAAAGTCAGCAGACTTCAGCGATTTCTCCAGTTTTCAGCTCATCTGTACCAGGCCGTCAAAGTGCTCACCGCCGTGTAATTATCGAGAACAGATTCTTTGCGGTGTGCACTACGACGTCCTTTGTAGGCCTGTAGAGGGGTACAAATTACATACATAAGTGCCGCAATCCTCATAATCTCGAAAACATTTCAACTAAGAACCCTCTTAATCTTGAAAGCATTTCATCTTCTCGTTTGACATTCTGACCACTAGACGTTTAAGAAATTTGCAGATGCTGATTCAATAGTGCGCTCCTGATTCGTAGGGACCATCCCGTACTTCTGAAAGAACCACGTCATTGCGATAGATGAAACGAAAACACTGTAGGTAGAGCTATCTGTTATAGGGCTCGCATTGGAAAGCGTCTCGTACAATGAAGTGATAAAGAAAAAATGCATCGTCAAATCACGATAGTGAACATATTGTCGAAGGCCCTTGGTCAATCACAAACAATACGTGGAAATGAAAGCCTTTGTTGAGTTGGTCACCCCGGGGGCCTGCAACAAGGCGAGAATGCGGTACACTTCCTATAAACTTGTTTCATGCTTTGCCCTAACAGTGATCCCCGAAGTGATCGACAGAAGTCGAACAAAAATTATCTCGGGCAGGAGCAACTGCTACTTGTCAAACGTCGCCTCCAGCCTTGTATATGTCTCGTTCGACCATTCTTGATCACATCTAACCTATCCTGATGTGATACAGCGACATGAAATTGGCATCGGAGCCCGCCCGATTTATTTACCTGTGGTAAACAGTAATGTAAATTGCTTTAGAGAAGATGGGTGGTGGAGTTCCGGTACTGTATACGTTCGGTATACTAGCTACGTCCACACAGACCGGATAAAGTCGGGTCGACTTGGCTTGTCCCACTAAAAACCGGTCGTTAGGTTCACGTAAAGGCTAGCGAATCGGGCCGAGCGAGCTTCGAGGCGAATGCGGTCAAGACGCCTGCAAGGAGTGCATAGGAACCGCTTGGCAAGATGCGCGTAAACGCTGTCGGGTGGGCTTAGGCGAGCTCGACTTCTGACTCGACCCGCTCACATCGAGTTCATGTAAACGAAGCTACTGTGGCGCATCAGATAAACTTTGTTTGGACAATGTGGCTCCGAGTTTGTCGACTGCCCAAGCGATGGTGACGTCCTGAGGATATTTTGCCAATGAAATTGATGATGCACCGGGATTCTTGCATTGTTACTCGGCTCGTTGCCATAGCGCAGAACGAACATTTGGGCCTTCCTGCATAGTGTCTCTGGTAATTGTTTTCTTGAAAATTTGGCAGCCGCTTTCAATTTTTACCGAAATTTCTTCCAGCAAAGTTTACATCATTTTATTAATATTGTGTGCTCTTTTTTAATTACCGTGTTATATGCTCCTGCCTGCATTCTTTATTAGTGCAGCTAATAATGCTATCAATGCGGCTCCTAATAATGCACTGACAGCGGAATATCCAGGAAGCTGCTTTAAGGCATACGCAATCACGTCATGTAGCGACCATGTGCAAATCTAACATGTCAGAGTAGAGATGTGGCGTCGAGCTTAAACGTGTAGCGGCAAATTAACTACATCAGTGAGCATTCAACTATTAAATAAAAATGGTTGAATTGTAACCAAATTTTACGATGTGCATTTGCAAGGTCTCACGGCTCGTAGATAATAAACCGTTTAATTTTACACAGACAGTGGTTGGTGCTGGCATTCGTGATCAAGCTATGTGGAGACAATGCCATCGAATAGTTCCTAGTCACAGTGTGACCCTCACAGCCAGAAATAACAAGTGATTCACACTCACTTCTTTAGTTTCACGTAAGAGTAGGCCACGTAGCCGTAACTCATTCTGCTGATTTTTGCCGACACTTTCGAGCAATAGGGGTAATAATACATCAATCTTTCAACGTTCCGCTATCTATAGAAGTACGATGTATCGCTTTTCTGACTAACCTCGTAGCCTACACTGCCATTCACGACATCTGTACGATATTATGAACTGCAAAACGAGGCATCGTTTTCTCTACGCAACAGGCGAGCACAGCACGTCTGGGGACACGGGACACCTTACAGAGAAAAAAGAAAGGGCATACATGCAGGGACATAACATACCGTGTTTGACGGCGCTTTTGCCAAGCCGTCTTTTTTCCAAGTAGCACCGACCAACGACGAATCACCGGCCTAAAGTAGAGGTCACCAAGTCATATTCCATGCAATGCAATTGAGCGGTATATGCACTGTTCATTCACATGAGCGCTCACGAATAACCGTGCATACTAAACTAGTGCATACCACAGGCACCACCTGCATACTGCTACTCCTTGCAGTCGAGCTGCCTGCAATGTTAGCATACCTAACCAGCGCAGAATGTGCGCGCGACGCTGCTTTTGACGTACCGCAACTCAAAGGAAACAATACACTGCTTCCATTCTGTGATGGTTTAACAACAAAAAAAAAACTATGGGCTCTCTCACTGTTGAGTGACGGTATACGTTTTCAGTTCTCAGCGTCTCGAGATGGTTGTTACCTTTGTGAGATTCCCGGTTGCTTTCATTATTTAAATGCGTAAGCATTTCATGCCTGCCCAACGAGGAAACCAGTTCGTCCGTCCTTCCGTCCGTCACGTCTGACGCTCGCTTTAAAGATAGGGTCCACCGCAGCGAGTGAATTGACTTTCGTGCTGCCTCTCGCTTGAACGCGAACTAGTGGCGAGAACACAGCGCACATGAAGCCTATCACCGCTCGGCGTACTGCGCACTCTGTTCTATCGCAGATCGTTTTCGAGATAGGGTCCGCGCGGCCAAGCCATACGCCGCCGCCGCCGGTGTACGGTTGACCTCGGTTGGTAATGGTTCGATGCGGATGGATAATGCGCTAAATAACGATAACGGCTTATAATGATCGGAACGTCATCAACGCACTTGGAGCCGCCACCAGCATTAGTTTGCTTGCGTCGTTAATTCACCTTACGCAGCCATTCGTATAGCAGTACGCTTCGCCGCAGCGCTGCCGTTTATACGGGTCGTATCAATTAAGTTTCATATCATTGATAGTGACACCGGGTGACGTGGATATGAGCAAGTGGGACAATGCTTACGCATACATAAACAACTCTCAATGAGTTTCTGTTTCGACGTGCCATAGCATCATGTCAAAATGTCATAGCAATTCCTTTTTCATGCGTGTTTTGAAGGAGCGTCTGTTAGCATTGCACCTAAATAATATTGGGTATTTTAACTTTGTTTTTGTACACAGAATGCCGGTTATGGGCAAGTTTAGGCAGGTTGTCCCCTCATATTCCAGCGCTTTTCTTCAAATAAAAAGAACAGAAGAACGAAAATACTGGTTCGCAAGTGTGCATGCTTAGTTGAACCCGTTATCAGTGTTGAAATAATTGTTACAGATGCCCACTCTAACGAAGAGGGCGTGGTGGAGTTACACGTTCATAAGCCCAGACAGGTTCTTGGAGTGAGAAAGTCACGCAAAATCTTAACTCCCCGATTTTGAAAGACCTCAGAACTGATGTAGGTACAGGGTCGCTAGTACTAATGGTGGCTCTTAGTGAGCCTAGGTTTACAAAAACAAGAACAGGTGGAAGTATTAAGGTTGTCTTTTTCTTGGTCATGAAACGGACATACTAAACTGCTAGTCGCGTGCATGTTGTCGATGGCTTAATGCTACTCGGCATTCAAAAAAGGCATTGCCTCTAATGCGCAATTTTCTTACAAGCAAGTGGACCTTTGTGGACACTAGCAACAAAACAACATCAGTACAAACTGTGACACATGGTACTCCACATGAAAGCGTAGAATAACGATTCGCAGCGATGAATTTGTTGTTGTTGTTGTCTCGTCGTCGTCGTCGTCGTCGTCGTTGTTGCTGTCTCAAAACATGGCTTACTCTACTCAACGCAGTAGTGGCACAGTTGTCTCGACATCTTCAAGCGAACATTTGTTGCTCGATATATGCGGCCCACATTCGCATTTGTAGATCGGGACAAACGATTGAAATCCTACAAGGAACCTTGCAAGTGGCGCTTAACGAAGTAAATGAGTTCCCTCAAGAACGGGGCATAGCTTATGCGCGGAAAATACAGCTATGTTACTATTCAGACCGTTCTTGAGTTGCTTTTTCATTCACTTTAATTTCCCTTAATATATCCTATATTTATTTCAGTTAACAAATACAAGTAATTTCCGCTATGCTGTCCTTGCTGTTCTTGTTTGTTGGTTTCTTAAGATATGACTAATAAAAATCGGGCCCTCGGCTTCTTTTCTTCTCGTTCATTCACACTAAGGCGTATTAAGGATTTTCACACCTGTTTTGATGGCCTTCTGTTGGGAACAGTCAAGACCCATCGCTTTTGTGGAATTATTCTCGATCAGCGCTTAGTATGGCTCCAACACTTGGAAGCTATGGGAAAAAAAGTTAGCAGTATTATCCGTATTCTGAGATATCTGGCTGGAGTGCGATGGGAAATGTCCACAAATAACCGGTTTAAGCTTCACGCTACTGTAGTAGGATCAGTTTTAGGACATTTGTAATGATGACATGTGTGCAATCCAGACATCATTATCATTGTTGAAAGAAGACACGGATTTCATGCATGCCCCGTAATAATGTATTGAGAACCATGATAAATGGTATGCGTTTCTTGTCTACATAAGCTTCTTCTATTGCTCCAATAAACTTCAGTCGAAAGTTTTAGCGTTTGGTATCTCTCTTTCTTCTCCTTTCTTGTGTTTCGTGAAGTTAACGCTGCTTGCTTAGTGCAAAGCAACTAGCCCAAATTTCCTTTCTGTTCAGTTTTAGGATAATCATTGCTCTGTGTCATGAGCTGTACGTGCTGCAGTCGCAAACTAAAGACGACAACGATGATGGCAGCGAATACACGAGCGGAATCGCGCAACGGCACAGAAAAATAAAGGGGGTGAACAACAACAACAACAACAACAACAACAAAGAACTGTCTGAAAACCACGTGCCGCGAGCATGCAATGGCAAAAGCGGCGCCATTTGGACAGAGGGAGGCGAGCGAAGAAGGCAGTAGTGGCGTAAGAAGTAGCCTGTGGGAAGATGGGCCCGGACTCCTGCCTTTGCCTGGTGCTGCTGAGCTTACGACACAGCGTCTAAAGCTGGCGTACGTCTGCGAGGCGTCCAGCGTAGCACAGACCACAGCCTCTATGCTATTGGCCTTGCTTCCTTCCTTGCTTGCGCTCCTGTCCTGTCTTGCCATGTCGTCTCGCCGCCCGGCTCTGGCTAGAGTACCTCGGCAGCAGCCCGCTCGACATCTGTATCACGCCGGCCACAACCGCCTCCGACACTCCACAGCGAACCACGTGTGAACTTGGATGATTTACTTATGTAGTTTGCACAGACTAATTATTCACACTCTTCTTAGAGGCGTTCCTAATTCATGTTTGGTTCAAGTTGTATCTCACTAAGTTTTAAAAAGCGTTTGTGGGCGCGCGACAGAGAGCGTACGATTTCGTATTTTCAGTCACACTGGCCATCGCAGAAGCATGAAAGCCTCCAGTCATTCTGTTGAGAGAGAAGGAGATATTACGGCATTATTTTTTGTATATTTACTCAGTATCGACGCCACAAGCTCTCGGAAGTGTTTACACTGAGAAAGGGATGTAGTTACATTCACAGCTGGTTGGGTACGAATTAATCGCCCCGTTTTCCAACACACTGATGAACCACTGCCCTGATGAATGTATCCAGAGCTGCGAGCTTTTGTACACGTCTTGGAAATGAAGAAAGGCTATGAAGCTTCATCAATCGAGGCGGCGCAATTGCTGTTGTTTCCGATGTACAATCAACATGTCGGCGTCAGACAAATGTATACACAGGTGACTCATGCATCCAACGAGGTTCAGCGTGTGCGTTTGCTATACCGGCATTAAGGGTACAACGCATGCTTAAGCTCCGTCGTGTTACCACACCAATGACGGCAGAGCTGTACGCGATTTTTTAAACGACAAGGTTTATTGTGGCTAGCCAGGCTTCCAGATAAATAAATAGTTTGCGCAGATTCGCAGTCTGGACTCGAGCTGCTTTGCAACGTTGAGGCGAAAAAGTGGTCGGAGTAAAATAGTGGGGAAAATTGCTGAGATGACAAACTATGCGGAAACAGGCGCTCATAAAAGTGCATTTCAGGGAGTTCCAAGTCATACCGGCATAGTTGGAACGTCCGAGTGGACAGATTGGCCGAACGCGTTCACGAAGATGGAGAATAACGCACCATTCCACTGTTCAACAACGAGGTTAGAATCATATTACGAAAACTCTCAGCGAGGAGATTATCTGCGGCATAGTTGCATAAAGTGTCCAAAAAATTAGTGTTGTATACCGTAAACCCTTAGCTCCAATTCGGTGAACATGTGAGGATACCGCAAGCTGTACTGCTTCCAACGTACTGCTTTCAACGTCTCCAATTAAAACCCATTTAATCCTGCTTACCAACCAACTTAACTAACGACCTACCTAACTTTAGACTTTCGGGTGGATTCCACGTTTAAAAGTTTAAACGGAATAAGTGCGACATATATACATCTCTCGCAACTATTGCTATGCCATTACGCATGTAGCCAGAGTAAACAGCTTCTAAACCCGAGTGTCGCCGTTGCGTTCGCCGATGCGGGTCTGCTTTGTTAATATACTGACCTCTATGCACCCGGATGTCGGTATATTAAGGCCAGTGTCGGCGGCCAAAGATTCATTTCATCTGCATCAGGAAGTATCATACCGATGGCTTCACGCTGTTCATCGAGTTGGACAAGTCTCCAAGTTTTAGACTATGCACTATAAAAACACATTTACAAAGTAACTCGGGGTGAGGCCGGGACATGTAGCGATTTCATGCTGTCGTGCCGGCAACAAGGGTTGACATTACCAAAGATTTGATCTTCTTGTGCTCGCGCCCATGTGTGTGTTGGGAGAGAGAAACGTATGCAGTTTCTCCCAGAGCGAGAATCAGTGGCTGTGACAGCTAGGGTAATATGACGTGGCACTTGCATAAAATGCGACAACTCCAGTACCATCTGCGTTTTGTTTGTTTAATCATAAAAGTGGAGAAATTATCCTGCGAAATCCGCTTATTTTCGGATAGGAATGTACGAGAATTTTGTGAGGCAGCAGACAGAAGAAGAGCGAAGTCGCGATGGGCAATGACGTAATGCGAATGCGGTCGAGCATGAACGGCTGCACAAACAAGGGTCGACACGGAGCTGCTTGTAAAACAACAACTAGCACGAAATGTGCACACGACACTCGCAGCGCCGAAACACGAACACGTGGGCAGCGTGAGCACGAGATGCAAGTAAACGTATCACCGGAAAACGCGGAAGGTTTTGTTTCAGTATAATTGACACAGGCACTCCGGCATTATTCGAGCTTACTACACCTTGCCGGGTGCTGGCTGGAAATTGCTCGCAACGAATTACAGGCACATCCATATCGACGTAAAGTGTGGCGCTACGAAAAACGCCCGTAAGTGTAGCACAACGTTTGCCTCCTTACTTGACATGCAAGACAGTACTGTTCACGTTTTCATTGACGCGCAACGTTCATTGACGCGTTCATCGACGCGCAACGACTTATCAGGACTAAGATGTTTCTTGCGTTCCGGAAAGTGAACCATAATCCTCGTAAGTAAGAAGTAACCGCTGACAGAACGTGGTGGATGCAGTAACTATAAAACATTGTGTTCCAGAAAAAAAAATAGTCTCTGCCACCTTACGCGTTTCCTTTTATGTCATGCATTTTCTGAGGAGCTGGCATTGCAAAAGCTCCGATGGGAGAGCTGAGAACAAACTTGTTCTGACAACGCAGAGCATGAGCAAGTTGTCGGCAAGAGTTTTCCACTAGTGCATGAGCACTTTCTTTCTCGACGTAGAACATATGCAGTGCACAACCTTGGAACACACTCGCAAGCGATTGCCAGAAAATATATTTGTGTGCTGTTGCAGCGTACAAGAGGCACTGAAAACTTCAGTACAGTTGCTGTTCGGTAACGCGGTGATATAGTTTCTTTTTTTGGGGGGGGGGGGGGCAAGCGAAATTACTCATGCCTCACAGAAAGCAGTGAGCTTTCATCGTAACGAATATTGGCGTGGTGAAAGTAAGAAATTTTTGGTACGTCTTTTGAGAGCCTGGAGGCAGCTCCTGCAATGCGTCCTGCTGTTTACGCTAAACTGGTTTACATCTGAACCCAGTGGAACATGTGCAACGCAGGGAAGCCGCATGGTCGTGTTGACTGAGCAGACGGCTCTCAGCGAAGCCAAGTTGTCCCTGCGCATCAATAACTCTATGCACGAATGAATGTACTATCGAGATGAACCTAGCGGCTGATAAGTACTTCGCTGAAAATGTTCTGAATTTTGTTTCTAGTGATTAACATAGACCCGTCCACATATGTTTACGATTCAAGCGTTGAAAGCCCAGTATAAGCTGCATATGCTGCGATAATAATGAAAGCATAACTATTTGAGCCATAATTATCTCAGCACAGCAAAGTTGTTATAATTATCCAACCACATTATTTCCAGCCGATTGGCATTGCTTTATTGAAGAGGTTTTCATACGAGATCTTGCAGTTTACTTCACCTCTAATGGGCTCAATTTTCGCTTCGCCAAAGACATATCTTTTTTCACGTCATTCGCCACAGATAAATTACCGAGGTAGTACCGCGAACAAAAAGAAATAATTATAAGAAATAAAGGGTCACCAAAGCTAGCTCTAGCAGCTATATCTTCAAGTAAGACAAAGAGTCGCTGGAAAATTACCGACTCACGTGACACCTTCGAGAAGCAGGCACTTACAGAAAGGCAGTTTCCGAGTTGATGCGATTCTTTTCAAAGGCGTTGAAGAAGGGTTCTTTCGAGATCTTGTTGCGAATGTTACTCCTTCGGTCAAGTATATCTTCACTGCTTGAGCGATGCACACCCGCCTCCGTCGAAGACGGAGCGGCACGGCGTGCGGTGAAGTACCGCCGGCAGAGGCCCCGATTCCCCACAAACCCCGGGCCGGTAGTGCATCTGAAACAACCTCGGGTGACCTTGCACTGGGCGGCCGTGGTTGGACCCCGGGGTTTAAAGAAAATAGATCGACAAGTTGAAACCAGTGGGCAATAGAGAAGGGCCAGTATTCGCCTCTTTGCTTCCTCGCAGAGGTTGCAGACTTCGACGTGCAGCCACTGCAATCAAACTATAAAGAAATGACAAACAAATAATAAAGGTGTCAAGAAAAACCAGTGCTGTTCTTTAAACACTCTCGCAAGACCCTTCCCTCACTTCAGAGGTGTACAGATAGACAGGGAGCAAAAAAAGAAAGAAAACGGAAGTGGAGCTACCGGGTTACAGTGACAAGGCTAAGGCTGTGACATGAAGCAGAGAAAATTGAGAGAAAGGGAGAGAGAGAGAGAGGGAGGGAGAGAGAGAGAGAGGGAAAGGCGGGATAAGAGGTAAGTGAAAAGCAAGTAACTGCCATGGGCGGCGCTTGTCGTACAAGATCTTTGCTGATGTATGTTCACACTCCAAGAGGCGGTTTGCGAGCGCCGCAACTCTCACTCGCGCCGCACCAGCCCCTTATTTTTAGCACGCAGCCCAGAACCATTTCTTATTGCGCCGTTCGTCTGGCGTCATGCGTAGTGTGTGTGTGTGTTTGTGTGTGCCCATCGTCTCATTGGAAGGTTCCCAGGGCTGTTTAGGAGGCGCACAACAAGCAGCCTGTTTTCTCGGCACAGAGCAGGAGACCCACATTGAGTGGCTTGGCGGTCTCCAGCGAGACTGCAAGCCGCTCTTGAAGTTTGGCGCCAATGGAAAAAAAAAGGAAAAAAGGAAGAGGCAGTAAAAGTACAGGGAACTGTTTTTTGTCTGGCATCCGAGGCGCACTTTAAAGCAAGCGCGTCCATCCGTCAACTTTCGAGTCCGTTGCGCATCTTCCGCTCTACGGTCGAGTGCACTGCCCAAACTGTCACTTCGCTATGCCTGTAAAACTATGCCCAGAGCCATCGTTCATAGAACTTCGTACAAATGCTGCTAGAGGGAATTCTGGCGCCAGTGTTCACTATAGTAGTGAGCATGGTGGTTCAGTCCGCACAGGAATGATGGCTAGTACATATTCGGTAGTCTGGGCCAGAAAAAAAAATAGATAGCAGGCATATTCGGAATTTTCAAAACGAGTAAAGTAGTCTTTCCTATTCGATTTGTATTCCATTCGAAAAGTCAGTATTCGAAATTGCCGAATATTCATTTCTGTTACAATATTCTCTATAACAACGTTCATTGGAGCCTCAAGGAAGCAAGACCTATGCCACCGAGGGCTGCTGAGGAAGTTACTTTTGCAGGAGAGTTGCGGTTCTTGCACGGAGGCACCATTTCCTGAGCGAAACCTCGGTGCTAAATAAATTCCGCTCTATAATGTTCAGTCATTATAATCATTAGATAAGAATGCTTCAATTTTTGAATATACAAATTTTGTGCGTTGAACTCTTCAAAACAATTTATTATTTGGCGAGCCTCACCATTCTTCCAATCCTTTGACAGCCTTAAAAACAATGTGCGGTGCTGTAGTGCTACACTTCTATATTACCGCGTGTTTGTCGTGTGACGTGCTATAGCACGTCACACTTCATTTGCTTGCTTCGTTACTGCCATTGCCGGGGCCCACTAGATAACCAAAAGCACTTGTTTCTCAATTACAAAGTCTTCGATTGACTAGACGACCAGTTGCGAACTGCAGAACCTGTGCATATTGAATAATGTACGTAGGCCTCCTTTTTACCTGCCATACAGACTCCACGCAAACTTCGTATTTTACCTTGTGCAAAAATCAGACCATATTTGTTAATCTTTTCCATATTGTGAAGTCATTATCCTGGAATATTACTATTGAATTTGATTAGAAAATATCACTATTCCACCACCCTTAAAAAAGGGAGAAAATCGAAAAGTCGACAAGAAGCGCAACAGGTGCCTAAAGAAATGTTTAGTGCTGCATAATGCAAAACATGCATTACCAACACCCCCATAAGTATACCTTTCTCAGTTACTCATTGATCCGCATTTGAGAGTTAATCACCTCGTTATCAAATACATTCGTGGACGTGGAAAGCCTATGACGCTCAATCTGTACAACAGAACACCGGGAATTCAAAGCGCGCCGCCATATTGGTGAGTGCCCGTCGCGCCATCTATCCCAAGCGCTCCGAAGTAGCAGGCCTGGGCTGCCACACCGAGAGATGCGACCCGGCACAAAAGCGAAACTTGGGCTTTTTAGCTGGGCGGAAGGCGTGTTTCGCGTTTTTTCTAACCTGTCATTTTCGATGTCTCGATTCAATCAAACTTCAAGACCTCATGCAAGTCCTCAATGGTCACACTGAGTGCCGTGCAGGCTGCAGGAGCGAATACATCGGGTAAGCACGCTAATACGTTTGTACAAACCGCGTGCTGTATGCGAGAACATGTGTGAACTATAATATCTCCGTATTTTGGCATGTAACCTGTGAAGGAAAATACAGTACTGTGTTGGTGCCATATATTATTAAATATTGCGCGATAAAGCTTTATGAAATTTCTACTTTTCGACATGCATCACGCGGCAAAATTTTGCCCGGGCGTATGCTCTGCGACGAGCTTCGCTGAAAGCGGTGTTTCTCCCATAAGTGCTCAGAAGCATGCGGTAAATTCCTCGTTGGCGTCACCTATTCTCCTTGCATAGGCGCGGTACATCGGACACATTTTCTTGCGCCTGTGGCGCTCGTGCTGTATCAGTCATGCCGGATTATACCATTCTCGTGCCTTCCGGCGCTCTAGCTTCAAAATAGCCTCACTGATTTTCCCGGGGGAGCAGTAGGAGCCGTTGTAGAGACAGGGCCTGCTCTCCTGGAACAGTATATTTGCTCGTGCCGGTCTTTTCGTTTTGTGCTCTCCGTGACTTTTCAAATGCATTTCTTAATGGTCCCCTTTGAGTTAAAATGTCTTGAAAGCATGCAATTGCCGAGCATCACCTGCGATACTCACTCGTGCGTTTTTACTGGGTTGCTAGTTCTTCCTATTCACTGCAGCTATCCACCGGTGGTGCAGCTTGACGTTCTTCGTTGCAGATGGAAATCGGTGCAAGCTGAAAACACCGCACCGGCACGATTCCCTACGTGTGTTGTGCTCTTTGCAAACAGCGCTAGTTAACCTCCTCGTTTTGCGCTGGTTGTTTGGCATCCGAACACGACGCAATGCCGCCCAGATGCCTTCTTGTACTTTGGATCCGCGTGAACGGGCGCATTTCCGCACTTTGGAGTCCTAGAGCTGGCGCTTGCCATGTCCACTGGTCGCCTACGAACACACTTTGGCAGCGCAGTACAAAATGGCGCTGGCCGACTAGGCAACGCGGGTGCGAGAGTATGCGTTCGGTTAGTCTGAGTGCGAGGCTATCGTGTTCTGGTCTATAGGGGACGAGGTGGATATTTTGGCTGGACACTATCAAGTAAGCACAACGGCAGGTGTCCTTATGTATAGCAACGCTCCACGAGAACGTCTAGTTTGGCGCGGCCTAATCTCTCAATTATTCTTAATGAGACTGTAATGAGACTATAAGGATCTGGTCAAATATTGAGCTGGTTCCCAATTCATGCGTTCACTTACTATGGGCATAGAAGCGGTTAATAAAGTAAAGACTATGAGAAATCTTACTTCTTTAATAGTTATGACTTAGTTGCCACGCTGTTCACTACCTTGGTATAGCAGCAGTTAGTAACGGCAGGGTTAGTAACATTACTGACAAAGTAAGGTAGTCACTATTACTAAGGGTCTCAGCTACCAGTTCCAAACGAAGTTAGCACCATCGTATACAAAGTTTATAGCATACAGCGCAATATCAGGCGAGCTATAGCATATACCAGTGTGAGTCCGATATATGCGTACCCGCCGTCTTAGTTTAGCGGCTATTGCGCTACGCTGCTAAGCACGAGGTCGTGGGATCAAACCCCGGCAGCGGCTGCTGTACTTTAAGGAGACGAAATGTGAGGACGTCCATGTACCATGCCTCTGGTGCAGTTAAAAAATCCCTGATAGTCAAAATTAATCCCGAGTTCCCCTCTACAGCGTGCTTCAGATTCAGATCGTGGTCTTAGCGTGCAAAATCTAATTATTTAATTTCAATAAGAATTCTTGGCCGAAATAAGTTATTGATCACGTGATATAACAAATTCAAGGCCTGAATTCCAAGTACCGCTATCTCCTAAACATCCGCAAACCTTTCCGATCGACTCTCCTCGGGGACAGAAGCTTACTTATGACAATGCGAGCATGGACACTGTATATTTTGATGAATATAAGTACAATTGTAAAAATTTTAAGCTTTCTAAATCGTCAGCTGCCTTGTTCTTTATCTTTTGCATAAAATTATTTATCATGCAAATGCCACCGTTCCTACATCGCTTGTCTACTTATAGCAGTTCACAAAATGTGAAATAAAACACATATCCAAATCTTCCGTGTATTATCATTTTATAATGACGACTTGGCACCTCATTATATTAATGCGATGTGGAATGGGCATGCATGCCTGTGCGAGACATCGCCTTGGTTTGCATGTTAATAAATATGGCGGTAGGGAGTGGCTCTGCCCGAAGAAAAAATGTATTGCTGCTCCTTCTAAAAGGGTTTCGGTAACGCTGAGTTATAATCACAACAATGGCCCTCTTTGCATTGCAAATAAGCTTGCAGACTCCTTCCATTGTTGCTGCGTGCTGCCCTTCCACTCGTCACGAGCGAATCGAAGAAATGTAGAAACACTGAAAACTCCATGGAAAATTGTTGTCATGGTGAAGGAAAACAGCAAGCTTCGCCTTTCAGGACCGGAACGGCTGCCTGGCTACCCGCTCATACGATCTTAGAGACATGCGTGTGGAACTTCTCAGTGCTGCGTACTGGTAAATTCTTTCCCCGTGCTCAACCAAACTCATTGCAGTCGCGTTTTTTCGATGATTCCGTGAACACGGTGCTTTTACTGTCCAGGCGTGTTCTTTTTCCAACGTCGTTGAATAAAGGGCAATAAATAAACTAACCTTTGTTATGGCCTTGCTTGAAGCCGCTGGAAAGCGTGACAGAAGTAACTTGAAAACTGGAGCATTCATTTTCTTTGCTGTGATTTTATTAAGCGAGATTAGTGCACAAACTAGTGTTGTAGATCTCCTCCGGTTGTGGCTTGTACATGATGCCCCCGTAGCCATTGTATGCTACAACCAGACTTGGGCTGACAGTGACGTTTCCTGGACAAAGCACCTGCCGTGGAGTGTGTTGTCGTGGTGCAACGACTGGCAAAACTTTCTGAAAGTGCTTAAACAGAATTCTGCGCTCAACTCAAGGACGACAGTCATCGTGCCAAACGGTGATGCGGACTTCACAGACTTTCTGCAAATTTTTGACGAAGACGTGTACTATTCGTACCTTGTGACGTGGGTGGTGTTTCTTTCCTCTTCGCTGGATTTGAGCCATGTGAGTTCTCGAGTGTCGCGGCAATTACTTTGCAACCTAATTTTAATTCAGACTAACGGGAACGCAATCGAAAAAGCTGCCCTCTCGACGGACCGATACTGGAACTGCACAATGCAGGAGGTGAGAGCTTTCACAAAACAAAATTTTGATGCCGACGTCGGCAGCGTCCGAGAGTTTGCACGCGCGTTTTCTGGAAAACAGCTGAAAATTGGGTGCCCTTCCATGCACTACCGAACAGAAGTGAGATCGTGCGTGCCATATGGCCCCGTCACTGACGCTATGCGCCGCTTGAACGCCTCGGTGGTGCATAAAGCGGTAGGGCATAAACGCTTGGCGTCGAGCCTCATGCTTAAGGAGAGTGACATTTACATGAGCCACGTTGCCCTCAGCCACTGGAGATTCCAAGTATTAGACTTTCCTGTCATCACCCATTACTCGCACCTGACTTTCTATGTTCGCGGCAACTCCACCAGGCCGTTACTCTTTGGCACAGTCATGGCCAATTCCAAGACAGCACTGTTGCTTTTGTTCGGTTCACTGTCGTTTTGTTTCCTTGTGCTTCTCGTCATGGATCGTCTAGACTGCAGTCGGCAAGGCTACGAAACGGCTACGCGAACGCTACTTTTTCTGATAGCGTCATTCTATGCCAACTCGACGCGCATGCCGGGATCGAGTCCTTGGAAGCTGAGCCGGAATCTCCTCGTGTTGTCCTGGCTCCTGGGCACCTTCACACTGACCATCTACATCGATGGGGAACTGACCTCCTGGCTGAGCGTCATGGTGCCGACAGACGTGGTAGACACGCTGGACGAATTGACGGACGGTATCGAGAAGCGCGTTGTACGGCCCTACGTGGTGAACTCCTCCGTGTTTCATTTTCTGTCTACTCGCTCCGGTGATCACTCTCTGCTCAAGGCGCTATACAAAGCTTATGGTAGGCTCGGGAACAGAATGGTTCTCGACGGTGTCCGTGCTTGCCTTCAGTGCGCCGCGAGGGACGATGCTGTGTGCCTCATGAGCTCCGTAAACAACTGCTACATCAGGTATGTGAAAGTCTTTGGGACGGGCCCTACACTCGGCGAGAATCAATTTCTCGACACAGATTACACAGGGCAATATGAAAATGAATTTATATCGGAGGCGATAGCTTGTGATCAATAAACTATGTAGCGAAGGTATTTGTGACGCACTGAGGAGTTATAACCAACTAATTGCAGGCTTGAACCACTTCGCGAGATGTAACATGAGAATTTATGATTTACGCGGGAAGGGAGTAGGATTATAAAGCCCCAATTCTGGTACCTTCTTTACCTCACTAAGGAAACTTTAATTGCGGTTAGGCTGCCTTATGTCAAATCTGAAAGCTTCTTTGGTGAGGCACCTTGGGTGAGGCCTCGTTGGTGCCTCCTCACAGTAAGGTAGTCCTGAAACTATACCATCTTTTAAATAGATGACATTTGGGAGATGTTGCCGCCTTGAAGTTGCACCGGCTACTCTTTTTCTCATAGAACCAGTGTATACTAAGTATTACATTAAAAGATGACACTCAACAAAAAGAAAAGGTAAAAAAAAGACGGAGAGTCAGGTGATGCAAGTTCACTGAAACAGTTAATGGTACAATTCACACCAAGAACAATTACGAAAATAAAGTAATCTCGCATAACTGTTGAAGAGACCACTCACAACATATTATAACGGAAAGTCAGCCCACATACAATAAATACAAAGCACAACAAATGTCATATAAGACACTCTAGAAGGTGAAGTCAGCTCTCACAAACTAAATACGGAAAACACGAAGTCAGATTACAGTAATCAAATTGGTTGTGGGCACAGAAAGGAGTATAAACTGCAACAAATAATTTCCAACAATATTATTCTCTGCCAGAAGTCTTTGGAGGCTCACTAGCACTCACATCTTTAATGTACCTGTTAGTCATGGACCTAGCATATTTTAAACGGTTACGGGACTTGGCGGTTTATTGTCACTTAGGTGTATATGAGAGGGCGTCTTTCAGTATCATATAGTGGACATTGCAGCAATAGATGACGTATGTCTTCACCAGCGCGGCCCCAAATGCAATGTGAACTATCAGTGTGACACATTTTATGTATAAAATATGCTGTAAACGTGTCACCGAGTCTCAAGCGGTAAACCAGTGTCTCAAAAGATCGGCTGATATTTAATGTGCGTGGAATATGAAAATCAAGGCAAGCGCCAGTGGTAAATTATACTGAAGGTTTTCATTTTTGACCAAAGCATGTTTCTTTGCAACCACGGGCTGAAATTTGTCTTAAGATATGGCGCAGCACCTGTTGTCATAGAGGAAACCCTGACGCTACAATCTCCTTGTGCGTTCGTCGTGCCGCCTGCAGTGACCAGGTATCAACTAGAACACTGTTATGTTAAGTTCTTTACCTGCTCGCGTAAGCTCTTTTAGAGTCTCGTAAACAAGTGCTGTGCAGAGTACTGGAACAGCTGGACAATCGTCCACTAGCAGAACTGAAAGCTTTAGGTCCGTACTCCCACAGAACATCCATGCTGAAGGCGTTACTCATGTTATTAAGGTTCCTGCGGTCTGTAGGTCTTCACGATAGACTTTAAGAACACCGCCCCCTACCGCTCTATAGTGTACGCGGTTTGTTCGTGCTCGTCTCTCTATCTCCCCCTTTCACTCTCTTTCTCTTTTTATCCCCCTTCACCCTTCCTCCCATGCAGGGTAGTCAACCGGAGCTGCCTCTGGTTACCTCCCTGCCTTTCTATGCATCCTTTTTTCTCTAGCTCGTAAACTAAAGCCGGGTTCTGCGAACTAGTGTTCACATTACTAAGAGATGATTGTCAAGCTGTACCTTTATGCTTTGCTTTCTCGTTCCTACCTCTCGACAAGCTTTTCACGTCACTGCTTGCCCATGTTATGCTCGCCTGCACGTGGGCGCTGTCGCCTGTTGCTGGCAGGGGGAGAGGAGGAGTAAGCGGATATAAAACGAGGAAAACCGTACTAACGCAAGCGTGATATGAAGGGAGGAATGGCGTTTCGGAAAAAGCTGCTCGCTAACTTCATTGTTCGCAGCTGTACTGCTTCACCACGCCACTTTTTGAGCTTGTCTACAATAATTTTTCACGTGAAGTAAACAAAATTGAAGGACAACGTCTGTGCACGTGTATACCTAGAATTCAGTATAAAAAGTATTTGATGAACTTCCCTAATTCTTAAAGGCCGTTCCCATAAAACTTATTGAAGGGTGACTTCGAGTTCAGGCTCCTTTTATGAGAACTGGTGATGACAGCTTTAAGAAAAGCGTACTTCTTCTGATGATATCTTGTGGTAAGGTGGCATAGATACTCATGTAGCAGCTAATTCATCCAAATACGCAAATTTTGAAATCAAGTCCAGCAGAATTCAACATTCTGTCTACTTACCGCTCCTTAATGATGTAACGCATTATGTAAGCTCACGATTTCGAACATGCGACATACTGACCAGACTTGCCCGCGCACCATTTCAGGAGGACTATCAGCGAAGGCATCAAACAGGGTGAAGTTTTCGGCCAGCTGTTCTCTTCGACACCCGTGAGGAAGGACTTTCCGCTCAGGGCTTCGTACAGAACATTGGTTCGGAGGCTCACCGAGACGGGCTGCATGAGAACTCTTGCCTACAGAAAGTGTGACGTCGACACCCGTTTCGAACACGTCGGTGATCAACACCTTACCTTGGGCAGCCTGTATGTGCTCTATATAGCTTGTGTGGCAACTTCACTTCTCGTTCTAACACTAGAGCTGTGCATATTCTACAGTACGGCTGCGCCTAAAAGTGCTACTATAGGTAAATCAGCTATAGAGCATACTTTGTGTCCCGTTCAGGTAGCCGAGCAGCTACCTTTTCAGCATGAACTGGCTGAACTTGAGAGGGCCCAAAAAAGCAAGGTAGTTAGGCATCCTTAATATTGTATCTAGTTAACGGCACTGGTAATTGGCGCATGATAAGCGCGACCATGTACAAAACAGAGAGAGAGAGAGAGAGAGATGAGTCAGAGCACAAGCCACAGTTAATAAAAAACATCACCCAGAACAACCTTCAGCGTGCTATAGTAATCTATACCCTGTCAAAGACAAAGACAGCAATTGTTGAAAAGAAATATGTGCAAATCTCGCGCACTGTAGAAATCGATATTATGCGAATAATTTTGCAGCTAGCTAACTATCCACCCTTGTTCGGAGCTCTGCAAAGCATTATAAGTTGGACCAACGCGTTTGTGTCAGGCGAGCAATTGTGTGCATGACGCGACCGCGTGTAGGACGTCGGCAGCAAGGCAACAGTGACGACTACAGTATGACGGTGACAGCATGATGATGGATTTATAGTACTCCGGAAAAAAAAAACGTTACGATTTCTTTCGGTAAGACCTAAGCCGTTAATGTCGCTTTTCATAAGCATACGCGACGTGGCACACGCGGGTGACGGTGGTAAAGTTGACAGTTATTGGAGCGTTCCATTTCTGGGTCTGCAATCTAATGGCTCACGCGCACGTGTTCTTGCTTTCTTGAGGCACACTGTTGCTATGCGACGTGACGCAAGCGTCAATCGTGTTGCAGCGCTTTTTCGTGTTGGCACGAGAGAAGGATGTGAGAATCGCGTGTCTTCAGCCTAATTAGTTGACGAACAGGCTCCTGGGCTGGTGGACCGCGGTTCGATTTCGTCCTGAGGCGTGTAGCCTTTATTCTGGAACAGGCTTGCCGACGGCAAACTGCCTGGTATGGCGTAGTAAACGTTTGGCGTTGAAAGAATTCTTCTATGTGCACGCCGCACCAGTAACAACCAGAATTCTCGACTGTCCCGGAAGCAAGCTTGACGGCTTGCTTCCAGGGGTATATAACGACCCATCACAAAAGTTCGTTTAAATTTGTTACAGTCGAGTTTTGGTGTTCCTGAAAACCTGATATATGTAGCTATATTTAGGGCATAATTTCTCTCGGCATGACTGGATCCTACTGTATATATCTTCAACACTTTCAAAAAATTTCTCTCCTAATCCAAATACGGTATGTTATGCGTTTACGCCTTCGAATTTCTTCGTTACAGGCTCGGTTTCGTCTAAGTTGCCAGGTGCTGTCTGTGGTGAGGACAAACTCTGAGAGTTCATTTGCGCTACTACAGGATCAGTGAGAGAACAGGAACAGATATTTCAACAAGGACTCGATACAATGTCCAGTTTTTCCCCAGGACGTGAACATGAAACCAGCTTCTGAAAGGGCAGGATTTGCGGGGGTCCTAACTGGACCACAAGAAGCAGCCGAGAAAATGTTTTTAATGTTCCAACTACAGCCAGAAAACCAGAGGATTGCAAATTAACGATTGAATCTATTAGGATTCATCAGTAAAGATGTAACAGGAAAGACGTGAATCTACAATATATCCAAATAATGTAATCACATCATTAACCAATTATCACAACATTTCAACGAGGCACATGAAAGAACGAGAAACCAGGCAAAATCGTTCAAGCGCTCATTGCTTCTCGTGTATTGTACGGGTACAACAACCACAATCTGTCACCAAGACGAGCAGAACAAAATAAGAAAAAACTGCTTCGCAAAGGCATGCAGTTAATTACAGCTCTACCCGTGTATCCGGAGCTCGAAGATCTGCACATACGCAAAATTTCAAACGTGCTAAGAGAAATCGCCGGTGAAGCGAAACATTCACAAATTCAGCACGTCTGGTTATCGCCAAGTTTAGCAATCCGGTGAGCAATACGCGGCTGCTCATCATTCGCGAGCGCTCCTATATAGTTGTCGGGCTGCGATAGCCATCAATGACGGCAAACCTGCTCCGCAAAATGTTGGAAAAGAAAACACAGAGAGAAGATGGGCAGAGAGGCGAAAGCGCTGGAGCGTGCACTGTGCTACCAAAATCCCTAATAATGCGCGAATATTTTCCCTTCAAGCAGGGAAAGCTATGGCACGCCATGAACTCAAAGACAATTCGGCTATAATAAAAGGAGATTTGGCAGCAGACACTACTACCAAGGAGTTCGCCGCCGCACTAATTAGCAGCTAGATGGGCACAACAACGTTACAATGCCTGCTATGCAGGAAGCAATACTCACATTTATGCCGACTCGCAATAGCATACAATGCGCGAGAGAGAGAGAAAGAAGTTTAATGACACGAAATGCCGAGAGGTCGGCCTGAGGTATATTCCTCTAGCCAGCTACTCGGCATTGGGGGAAGGGGAAGTGGGAAAGAAAGAGGGAAGAAAGAGGTGCATGAAGGGTGACGATGACGATAGAAGGAAGATGTAGAAAATATGGCAAGCAATTGGGCATGCTCAAAGTCTGCAGTCCAGGCCCGTAATTTTTAAAAAGTTCAGTAATGCCTTGATGGCCTTAAAACTCGACTGAGCGTCTGGCCAAGAGCCAAGAGACAATGCGCGCTCTAACCCACAAAGAATATACGTGCCGATTCTTGAGGAAATTCAACAAATCGCGTACAAATGATGGAAAACATATGAAATTGAGTTCTGAGTAAAGGGGGTACCGGCTTGAGTCAGAGTAATTGAAAATTAAAATTGATTGCTTTCCACGGTTTTACGCGCCAGAACCATGTGATAACCGTGACTCATGCCGGAGTGGGTGACTGCGGATTAACTTTGACCACCTTGGGTTTATTTGACGCGTACCTAATCCTAACGACACGAGCGTTCTTGCATTTCAGCCCAATTGAAATGTGGCGTACACGGCTGGCATTGAACCCGCCACCTCAAGCTCGGCAGCGCTACACCATCGCCCCTAAGCTACCGCGGCGGACGGGGAAATTCAAAAGGCAGGCAGTGAGGCACGAGTGGCTCTTAGACGACATTCCGTACTTCACAAGTTGACTCAATTAATTATGCACCAACTCGCCCAACAAAGTACCGTGGTCCTTCAATAAATTATTGGAGGACTCTGATAATACTCTGCAAAAGATGTGCCTTGCCCGTTCTTCACCCACCAATACGAAACCGTCCCTTTTCAGGAAATGCCGAGGTAGGCACAACGCGAAACACAGATACTTGTGAGAATGCTGGTCACACATATAATGATGTAACCTTAACAAAGGGCGCTATAACGTAAAACTATTCCAAACTTTTCTATTCCAATTCTGCTATCAGCCCTCCACGATTGGTCAAAAACTTTTTTCGACCACCCCCACTTCACCTGTCTATCACGCGACGTCATGAAAACCGCGATACATCCCCATCTGATATGATGTGTACACACTGATTATGCATGATTTGACAGAAAAAAGAAAAACAGTTATTTCTCATTCGACCCCTTTTCGCCATTAGCCCTCGGCTATTGGTAAAATGTTTTCGGGCTGCACCCACTTCACCTGCCTGTCACGCGACGTCACAAAACCGCACAAACTCACCGCGTCAAAGTGACGTGTACGCGATAAAGATGCATTAATATGCCGAACAAAACTGAATTTTCTTCGGAATAGCTGCAGGCTGCCCCGTTCCGAAAGGAATAGAAGATGGCTGCCGCCGATCGCTCAGGCGCTGGCTACTCGCACCTGCCGGAGAGCATGGGTGTATTTGCGTATAATAAAGCTTCTTGCGTGGCTGTGTAACGTTTTCGAGCACTTTCGGCTGTTTACCCCCTCATTCTGCCAACTCTTCTTTGCTGATGCTCCGTTTTAGCATCATTCTTGAGCTTCCGTAGCATGCCGCCGCGATTTTCGACCAGCCACCGCAAGCTAAGTAAGGGAAAGCAGACCAATCGCAGACGTCGGCACCACCCTCTTCATCCGGTTATCGACTTTCAGTGCAGTGGCTCGGCCCCATCGACTCCCTCTCCACTTGAGCGTTCTCCTCGCCTCTTGTCAGCCAATTAGATACGACAAGCCGCTCAGTGTAGGCAATGTTATTCGTTTTTCAAGCAAACAAAAGTGCCGTCCTATGAACGGGCAGAGCGTTTGATTGGTCTGTTCAGACAACCCTGCGGGTGACCGTCCGGTGCTTGCGTTGGTGGTTACGTAAATTTGACGTCAGGAGATTGGAATAGAAACATATTGGAATAGTTTTACGTTATAGGGCCCAAATACAGCCCTTGTTCGGCGATGGGTCAAGCGAAACGAGGTGCGCAATTACATGGTAGCGACAAGCCACTGCAAAGCATATGATGCGGGATTGCTCAAAACATCAGGCGGTCCGCAAGCGCATCATAGACGGACAGTGCTACCGAGCCTTGGAAAAATTCTCTAGGTCTAGGAATCGTATGTCTTGTTTACGGCAAAGAAAAAATATTGTCCAGATCTATGGAGATATTGATCGAAGACACGGAGGGACGAAAACCTCAGAGACATGTAGCAAACTGCTGCAACACAGCGATGACCGATATGTGGAACAGTAACGTGACGGAGAGTTGTGATTTCAGTCACCGCAACTTTTTTATCGCATATGGCTTGCGATGTATGCCTTAGGATCGTACTGCAGTAAATACTCACCAAGTAAACGACAGGGTGGTGATGTTCCGGACTCGTTAACAAAGCACTTCTAGCTGCGCGGCCGATTTCTGTGGAGTTTGAATGAAATATTTATCTTTAACCGGTGAGTCGAACATATGCTGCAATACCAAACAAAGCAGCACCTTTGAATCTTGGTGTACGCGGGACACATACCTAGCAAGTACTGAGCCGGAAAGGCAGCTGTGGTTCTGAGTAGCTGACTATGCACGTATGTGCTAAAATTTTTCGGGAACCGCTAATGGGCAGGGCAAGCTTTGACAGAGTCCCAGAGGTCACGTGTTACAGTGAGTGTTGACATAGAAGAAAGAAAACACGATGGCTGCGTATCTGCGTGCTTCGCTGCAAATGACGTATAAGCGCGTAAGCGTGGTTGTGTTACGTCAACATTCAGGGCATGCAAGAAAAATTTGCGGCAGATCTTTTACATTGGTGCCGTGAAGTGGCAAACTGCTTCGACGCTTTTACGTTCTGTAAGGAAGATCCGGCGTCTATTTTCCGCGTCAGTCTTGGTACTTCATTGTAGTTCAAATTTGCTTTTCATGTAGAGCAAAGTCAAAACACGTTGACGCTTTTTTCAGAATGTGGCCTTCTACGATTAGCAAGCGGCTGTGTTTTTGTTAACATAACTTGCACTGCGACCTAACTTCTGCTTGAGTGCAGTGACTGCAGTATTGAAGTATTTTAATGGTACTTTAAAACGAATTTAGAAATAAATTGTAACTGTAATCTGCAGTATATTTGCGCAACAAAAGCAAAAATTTATTGTTACAGACATTTTGGGAATTACAGATGTACTTTATGCTTTTCCTACATTCCTTCCATGCACATTAATTATACTCCTCCTGTTCATTCCTTACTATCATATTGTCATAGTCGGTAATGTGGAAAGAAGACGACGCTTATGCACACATCCATGATGTGAGCACCTTATTTTTTCCTGTTTTTATGATTATTATGTTTAATAATGCAATTATAGGTCTATTACTAGCAGTGCAACTGCAATTTGTGTTTATATGTGATGTTTCTTATGCGTCTAATTTTTGTATTTTACCTTTGACTGTATTGTGTGTGGCTTGTGCGAGCTGATGCATGTGTTCAATGTAGCATGTAACTATGTTTTCTATAATCATTAAAGGGGGACAAGGCCTCCCCAGGCAATTTATCCTTTAGCCTCGAGCTCCTCTTAGACACTGTCTAAGGGGCCAAATAAAAGAAACGAAACGAAGTATTGACTATCTGATATTAATGATACGCATCTTGCAAAAATGTACGAAAATCAATGGAACTTTTTTTTTTATCCGAGTAAGGAGAAAACTTGCTTCGCAGGTTGGCAGTACTGTGGACGGAATACCTCTTGGAGTTCAGCCATTCTCACTAGATGATTGGATTTTACCTCGCCAAAGTAATTGCGAAGGCGTTTCCCTTTTGTGGACGAAGCTAGCTAAATTCGTCTATGGTGAAGACGGACCAGGCCATCGTCTCCTTGAGAACCGCCCACGCAGACACGAACACAAGCCGCAGTGGGAGGTATCCGTGCACGCCTTTAAAGCGTAAGGCAGCTGTGTCTTTTATTCCCCTTTAAATAAAAATTTTACGTAATAAATCGCGCCAGTGACTGCATATGAAATGTTTGAAAAATACACAGCAGTATAAAGTAAGAAACCAGTCAATACAGTCATGCATTCAGGGATAAGAAATTTTAGTTTGATTTCTTGTGGACACTACTTTGTGTCAGACCGTAAGACAACGACACTGCTTTCGCTCTGACACAAGATGATGCTCATCCATTGACATATAATGTTTTGATGCCAGCAGAGAGACTTGATAACCGGGAACTCTAAGCTACCTAGATGGTTCCTAGCAGTTACCAGATGTTACAGTTGGGGTGCCGTATAGAGCTTCAGGAACTGCATGGAGCAGTTAGAGACAAGGTTATTTCGTGGGTGACCGCGACGCGGTATGTCCTGAGCGAAAGACACGGAAGTCGTAAACGTGCACCGACGTCTGCTTCTCAAGAAACAATGTCGCCGGCACCAAGAGGATGCAGTTGTACAAAAAGGTTACATTTATTCGTCAGTGGTGGCAGACCCGTCGACGAAGGGCTCCGTGCCATCAACGAAGGCCGTGATAAGCTCCATCATGGCCTCGGGCTGGTCGTAAGGCAGCTCGTGGCCGCCGTTACGCACCACCACATAGTTGAGGTTCTCGACAGTCTTCTTGTAGCCGTACAGCTGCTGGCGATCGGCACTCCACCATTGGTGTGTGGGAGCGTGGGCCCAGCGGTCGACGTGCGCCCAGGCGACGTGCGCGAGGAAGTTCTCGGTCATGGTCGTGGGCACGCACAAGTCCAGGGGGCCGCTGTACACGAGAACCTTGTAGCCGTTCTCTAGCACCTCGGTGAACTGTGGTACGGCCGAGCGCATGAAGTCGTCGAGGAAGTGACTGACCACGACCTCGCGCGTCGTGCTGAACTCCCGGTCACCCACGTGCAGCGCGCGTCTGGCTCGAGGCTTCGGCAGGAACACCTTGTACGCCCTGGAGCCTTTGGGCTCGGTGTTGGTCAGGTAGTTGTAGTAGTAACTGTATCCGGTGACGTTCTTGAAGAAGGTGTCGACCTCGCCCTCAGTCGCGATTCCGAAGAACAGTGTGTCCATGAGCATGAGGGCTTCGTATGTGTTGCCGGCGCGGATGTGCTGGACCGCCTCTCGGGCGACGCTCATCATGTAGTCGGCGGCGCTTCGATCAATCAGACCGACCGTGTAGATGACCTCGCCGACGTCCATCATGTGGATCGGGTCCGTTATGCCATTGCCGTAGGCGATACCCCGGAAGTTTATCTTCACCCGCATCGTTTCGGCGTTCTGGTGCAACGTGGCTCCAACTGTCGGAACGTACTTACCTACGTGTTGGGAGTTAAAAGAAGGCACGTGAGTGAAGCAGCGTTTGGTGAGGTCGCCAGTTAGCATGAGTTAATGTTCGACATATAGGAACCCTAAGAACCGTGATCGCCCAAAACAGTAAAAAGAACGTTGGAGCTACCGAAGGGGCTGGAATCGATTCCGCGCGCTCTAATAATCAGAGAGATAGTCACATTGTGCTTTAAATGCGGTACCTGCTTTATACCTTGAATATAGAGAAGGAAAATTTTGATGGACATCGAGAAGGGAACATGGAAGGTGGCACGTACAAAAATATATTTAATCAGTCGACGCCAAATGATCGCGCTCATTTTCTTTTCAGTCTCTTCCTTTACAGCCAGCCGCCGCCACCAACGAGCGCACGGGATGTCACTCTACTAACCCGCCAATGCTAACTCACCGAGGGTGACAAGGCAGCCTTCGGCAACGATAGGTCCACCTGTCGAAAAGTAGGCCAGGCTTTCTGAGGCACTTTATACCTGTTTATGTAACTTCTATACCTGTTTATGTAACTTCGGCACCCTTCTTGATTCTGGATATAGATATCTAGTAATTTTCCTTCTTGTTAATTTCTTTAGTTTATCTTCGTGCGATTTACATACATTATTCTCAAAATATTTGCCTCAGATGGGTGCTCACAAATTTCTTAAGGATATACTTAAGAAATTTGTGAGTTAGGTTCTTATGTGGTTTTAAGACTAATTAGGGACTCTGTAGTGTAACTCCATAAACTGCAGGGCGAGAAGTCATCCCTGCGTGGTCTATAGACTAACTACCGTATAAATTCAAATATAGGTTGAGCTTTTCTTGAAAGAAAATGTTGCCAAAAATGAGTCCGCCTTGCATCCACAGTATCCCCGGCGCATTATTTGGATCACTCTGACAAAAGAAATAACGCGCAAATCACCCTACCAGTTATGAGGCTTACTTTCTCGCCACATATAAGTCGCATACGAGCGTAATGCTTCAAGGAAAAAGAAAAGTACTTTTTCCACGCATTGAAATAATTTCTTCATGTATTTATTCAAGTCTGTAACCTCCCTGCTGTAATGCCCTACGGCGCGATGCAGGTAACTAATAAATAAATAAATAAATAAATAAATAAATAAATAAATAAATAAATAAATAGAAGTGAACCAGATAAGGTGTTTCACTGAGCCCGCCGTTACATTTTAGTAAAATTGTCGAGCTCGTAGTTGGCTGCTAGTATCAAAGCGAGCTTCTGAAAGTTTCTGCACTGGAAACAAGCTTGATCATTATGTGGTAACGATCTGTCTACAAAATTTAACGTACAGTTTATGCCATGATAACAGCTGCAATATTAGGAAGGCCCCACGTCCTTTCTTCTTGCTAGCAAAGACGATGACGTCACGTGCCTCGCATTCCAAGTCACCCATCCCGCTTGCGGTGCAACAAATGGAGAAGTAACGCGAACGCGACGGTCCTCGAGAGAGCCAAGACCACCACTGAAAATCTTGTATATCCAAGGGACTCGATGACACCAAGAACGGCATCGTTTGGGATGCCGAGAACCCCTGCGAAGTATCCGAGCAGGAGGTCTTCTCTGGCAGTTCTGACGAGGATGCAGCGTGATGGCACCGACTAAACCAGGTTTAGTAGCCGAGATTACGGTAAATCCAGTGTGTAGTGTTCAAAGTATTTCGTTTTGCTAAATATGCACGGGTCTACGTATATTCGAGTTATATATATATATATATATATATATATATATATATATATATATATATATATATATATATATATATATATATATATATATATATATATATATATATATATATATATGTATGTATATATATATATATATATATATTTCTCGACGAGTTCGTGTTCAACCTACTTTCAAGTAAATACGGCAAGCACATAAATGTGCTTCCACTTTTTGTAGATTTCTAAAATAGAACTTTTTGTTCGGGTGAGTGTCAGTGGGTGTCAGCAAGAAATGCTTATCGCCTGCCCAAAAATGGGAATGAACAGCTGTTTGCAAGACTTCTAAATATTTTTTGCTTCACGAAGCTGCTTGTTCATTACACTTTGCTGGTTTGTTCTTGTCCGCGCTTTATTGGGCCGACTTGGTGGCAGCTGCAGTACTGCGGCTAATCAGCTCCCTGGGCGCTTGAATTTCTAACCTGAACAGGAATGGCTTTCTTCTGATCTCTTTAGTGGTCCAGTAAGCCAGCGTTCGTAATTCCAGAGAGCACCACGGCCCGCCAAGAGATGCTGAACCATAAGTGTACTAGCAAATCAGTTCGTTTGCATTCGCCATTTTTGCAAATTAATTATTAATAATCAATAAGACATGATTGCGTAAAAGTCTGTATGATTGTGTCACTGGATCTACTACCCTTCGTAATTAGTACTGCCAGTATGGGTTGTTGTGACGACAGCTTAACATTAATATATTTCGCAAATTAATATATCTTCATCGAATCTAATCGCAATCTTCTATCTAATCGTCAGAAATTTACAGCAGTCAATAATTTTTTCCTCTCCTCTTTCACACGTTACCTCAGGTGTACCACAAGGCAGCGTTCCTGGGCTGTTACTATTTCTACTAAACATTAATGACTTGTCGAATAACATTGCCCCACACGTACATATTTTTTGCGGACAGCTGCATTCTTTATCGTTCTATTAAGTGCTCCAATGATCATACAATCCTCCAGAAAGATATAAAACTTGATTCTCTGTCGTGCAACACTTGGCTAATGAATTTTAACGTTTCTAAATGTAAAATGATCTCTTTTAGCCACAAGCATAATAATTCTACGTTTTTTATCACATAAATACCATCACTATTTTGCATGATACTGCATATAAATAGCTTGGTGTTAGCCTAAGTTCGACTCTTTCGTGGTCAACGCACATTGCTTAAAAACTGCCAATACTTCGAGATCATTAGGCTACATAGGACGCAAGTTACATAATTCTACTAAAGACATTCGTAAACTAGCTCACCTACCATTTGTTCGACCTCAGCTTGAATACGCCGCATCCGTCTAGTCTCCCGATCAGAAATATTTTATCGAAAAACCCGAAACTGTTCAGAATAGGGCTGCGCGTTCTATTTCAAGTTGTTAAGACTATACCAAAAGCATAACACAAATTAAACTCGACCTCTCACTACAGCCCTTGCCTGATCGTCGTGATATAACCCTGTTATCATTATTTCACAAGCGCGTACATAATAAAGTGCCATCAGCTCTTCTTGAAACTCCTCATTACAGGTGATATCGGTTGTACAATCGTTTCAGTTTCATGCGCGTCTACGGACAGACCAATTCATTTAACTACTCCACTCCTCCAAAAGTCATTCGCCTTTGGAACGACCTTTCTGACGCCATAGATTATGAGAGTGATCAAGAAAATTTCCGGCTTCTTATAAAAACGCATTTTTCAAATTCTACATAACCTAACGCATTATTTTTGTCATTGCCCTTCCCATTATTAATGTGCAACTATCCGTTAAATACTGTTCTATTATAGTCTGATTATGTCTCGCTCGCTCTGTAATTTTACTGATTATATTTTCCTGTGTGAAATTTTATTGTCCAATGACCTGTTTCATTCGAAAGCATTCGGTTTGTCCACTGAACAATTGTAACACCACATTACTGTATGTTAGCGCATTTCTTACCGTGTATTTTTGTATATGTATTCACATACGTATTCTAATTATTGTATGTTATAACCTTTGAGTGTACTCTCCCCCCTTAAACAATGGCCTGTAAGGTATCTTTGAATAAATTAACTAATGCATGAACGCGCTCAAGGGGGGTGCGAATGCTTACATGCGATGGTGAAAATTGCACATCAAATTCGCGAATATTCACTAGGAAATGCAATGAAGCGCATTAAAAGTGCATGCGAGATAAGAAGAGCTGAATGCTCTTGTCCATTGCTGCGCTAAACCACTAAGCCACTGCACGTGCTGGAAGGCTAAAGTCAATGTTCTGGGCACGCATATAGCTAAATCAGAGTCCTTGCAATTGGTGACCTGTGCTGTTGTTAACATGTACTGTCACACCCGCCGTGGTTGCTCAGTGGCTATGGTGTTGGGCTGCTGAGCACGAGGTTGCGGGATCGAATCCCGGCCATGGCGACCGCATTTCGATGGGGGCGAAATGCGAAAACACCCGTGTACTTAGATTTAAGTGCACGTTAAAGAACCCCAGGTGGTCGAAATTTCCGGAGCCCTCCACTACGGCGTGCCTCATAATCAGAAGTGGTTTTGGCACGTAAAACCCCATAATTTAACATGTACTGTCACAAATTCATTGATTGCGCGAGCCGATGTGGTTTTCTTGGAGCCATAAGAAATATGATGCCACATTCGACACAACAGTGATACAATAATGAATAACTGGGGCTTAGTTTTCCTGCTTAAGTGGAGACGTAGTCCCTTCTATGAAAGACAGCTGGTTCATTGTGAGCGCAAGTAAATATATAAATTCGCAAGCCAGGGCGCTATTCTCTCGTAAGGTTGTCGCTTTTAGTGTGCATCGATTGTCGAAGTGAGCGAACGTGGTCGCAAATCAGAAAGAATCGCCCACCTCTCATCAGCGTTACTTTAACATCGCCCAGCTCCCAAGCCCGTTTTGTACGTATAACACGCCCATTTCTTTGATGACGCGTTGCGCTGAATATTTTGCAGTTGAAAACGAAGCAGATGTCGAAAGCGATAGATCCAGAACGCGAGAACCTACCGGCATAGGACTCTCCCGAAAGGTACAACTCGTTCCCGGCCAGCTCGCCGAATAGCGTGAAGAACTGCTGCAAAAACTCGAGCATGTCGCGGCCCACGTCTGTCTGGTTGCGCGCGTAGCCTGCTTCGTTCTCAGTAAAGCTGAAGCCTGTGCCCACGGGCTGGTCCACGTACAGCATCGAGTAGCGCGTCGCCCAGTTGATCTCACGGTACCTGATCTCGCTGCCGTCAGCCGACAGTACGTACGGCCCGTTTTCGGCGAAGAAACCAAGCATCGATGTGGTTCCGGGTCCGCCTTGCATCCACAGTATCACCGGTGCATTGTCCGGATCACTCTGGCAAAAGAAATGACGCGCAAGTCACCCTACCAGTCCCGAGGCCTACTTTCCAGTCACATATTTATGACCTACGATCTTAATACTTCAAGGAAAAGGGAAAGTAAACTAGATAAGGTGTTTCACTGAGCCCGCCGTTACATATTAATAAAATTGTCGAGCTCGTAGTTGGCTGCTGGTATTAAAGCAACCTTTGGAAAGTTTCTGCATTGGAAACAAGCTTGATAGTTATGTGGCAACCATTACGTCTGCAGAATCTAACGTACAATTTGTGCCATGATAACAGCCGAAATATTAAGAATGCCCGAGGTCCTTTGCGCTGGAGCTGCCATTCTCCTCGCTAGCAGAGACGACGACGTCACGTGTCTCGCATTCCACGTGAGCCGTCCTGCTTGCAGCGCAATAAATAGAGAAGTAACGCGAACGCGGTGATCCTCTAGAGAGCCAAAACCGTTACTGAAAATGCGCCACGCATCGAAGAAGGTAGAGAGACACGAAAAATAGAGAGCGGGGCGTGACATGTACGTGACGGGGGCTTCTCGGCTTCTCTCACTAATGCCTCGCAACATTCGCTTCTGTCTCTGCTATTACTAAACACTTCCGAAAACATAATGCGGTACGCCGCTTCCTTAATAGTACTTTACAGGTTCCAATGTATACTCGACGGCAAAAAACGCTAATATGACGCCACGTATTTGGCATAACGAGAGTCAGAGAAACCAGATATTTATTAACTCTTATGGTGTTGTGATTATTGGCACAGCTATAATTATCTGTTGAATATAACACCTAAGGTGCACATTTCACGACAGACCTATGTAACTGAAAGCGTGAAGCTCAAAATGCGCGCTATTAATCGTTTTCACGGGCAGGCTGAGAGACACGGAAATAAGATTCGGCAAAGAAAAGGTCGATGAACTCAAAAGGAGGAGGGCAAAACTTCGAAGTCTTGGGATATCCATCAATCAATCAACCAATGAACATAATCACACATAATTTCCAAAAGCGGAATAATTCAACTTTCAAGACCAAGAGCGGTCGTTTGCAGAGCGGATATTAGGCTATCGGTCGTTCTCAGCTCTCCTTTCACGTTTTAGATGTCAATTGACGAAGTGTTGTTGGCGTAGTGCCATCGTCGTCGCTGTTGTAATCATGTTGTAGTCGCAGCACCACTGATTGCTTTGTGTAGTAATCGACCTAAACATACTTTTTAATGCGCTAGCGTTCTTGTGATGCTTCGGGTATTTTTCGGGACAGTGTATTTTTCTATGTATCTGGCTTTTTTCCCATCTGCCTGAGTCACTGGGTCTAATGGTCAAGTGCTTAGCGCATCGGGCTGCTGTGCTGAGGGAACAGGGCTCGAAGCCTATCCTCGAACCAACTTGGGTCACTGAATGTGTGCCAAAGTGTACAGACGTGTCGCTCTTCAACGAAGCACCTTCACGTCGACATGGGTCACTGCAGACGCGACACTGGGTAGGTGCCGCTGTTCGAGTAAACTGTTTTACGCTGACTTGGATCAGTGGGCATGGGCCACTCAGTCGGTGTTGGTCTTTAACAAACTTCATTGGTGACAACTTGGGTGACTGCGTAGGTGCCAGTGGGTACGCGCCACTCTTCAATGAAGGTCTCTGACGCCAGTTTCGGTAACTAGGTATGTGCCACTGAGAATGTGCCGCACTGCAATGACGAAAAAGATCCCTTAAATTTCTCCGATGCTAACCAGAATTGAACCAACGTCAGAACGGTTCCTCAGTTACAGCAATGCCTTAGCAAGCTGTGCCACAAATGCATTGGGTACGTGTCGCTCTTCAATGAACCTCTCACCAACTTGGGTAACTGTGCATATGTCATTGGTTGTGCGTCTAATGAGGGAACAATTATTTGCGGGCACCAGCGCGCCACGCTTCTCGTCTCGGAAGTCACGCGCGGACTTCTAGGCAGCGCCGCTAGATGATGCAGAATGTTCAGAAAGAAGTGCGCGGCGGGAGCCCGGATGCCGCACGACGCTTGTCTAAGCGTCCGCGCGCACGGTACACCATGCATCACGGAGGCCGCGCGCAGGCTTAGCGGCAGCGGCATTATATGGCTCCGAGTGCTCTAAGGCGAGGACGAAAGAGGAGTCAAGCTGCAGTACGCGTCTCATGCATAATTCTTTTCGACGGTGGCCATACGTTGGGTCGCTATATTGATTCCTACTAAACGCATTACCGTGAACAGTCATCGCGAGGTGGGTTTTGCCGAATGCTTTTTTTATATTCTATTGGTCTAAATGCCAGTATAGCACTCTTGTGGTGCTTTGCGAGCACTGAGCTGCCTCCCACTCAAACTGAAATATTGAGCGAGTGCTTTCGTAGTGAACGCTGAATTGTTAGGCGTAAGGCGTTCGCTACGGTAGCGCTTATCGATTCCTTTTTCTGGAAGAGCCTACACTTCAGCACTGTGGTTACTACTGCTTTGAATTATCGAACGCGAACATGCGTTCCGCTTAAAGCGCAAAGCAATCGCTCAGATGGAAAACGTGCTTCAACAGACGCTTATCAGAAGACAGAAGCTTCCACTGATTTTACGAAAAGCGCTGAGTGCTCCGGCAATGGCAAAACTGTAGGTAATCAGCAAGCAGAATTGTCTTGGTCCTCCCTGGTGGGTCGAAATTGCTTTTAGTATTATATTGATTGCTATGCAAGGCCTGCAAAAGTATACCACGACAGCAACGAACAAATTTTGCCAGGCTGCTTTTTTAAGAGTACATAAAGGATATAGTAAAGCTTGATGGAAATTTTATGTTTATAACCTATGCTAACGACACAAGCCAGCTTTTCTTTAAGGCGTGAAATTACTGACCTTCAAAATACCGCTAAAAACACCTTCACGTTATTCAGAAGCTGGAGGGAAAATGATTCCCTAACAACTAACGCGCACAAAACACAAGGTGGTCTTGCTATACCCTGTAGAAGCAAAGCTGTAGAAGGTAACATAAGCCTTAACCTTGGTGTATTAAATATAGTAACAATCGTTCCCGTAGTTGAAAATGGTGATGTTATTTCAGGAAAGAATGTGCTGGGATTCTAGCGCCGATTGTATCTGCAACAAACTTTATCGATATCTTGGCTTGCCTTGCAAGAATAGTTTCATGTTGTCAGAAGACTTTATGCTACTAATTGACATTTGTATTTTCTTTAACCAGCTGCAATCACCACGGCAAGTTACAACCTGAATGAATTGCATGTGCGCGTTTCAAAAGAACTGAATTCGCATGATTATTACCACATACTAAGCCTGTTTCTGAATATCTAAAAGGGCCCCTCGATTGTTTGGGCCCGTTTGGAATTTTCCTATTACACTACGTGCTGTAAAGGGCCGTCGCCGGGAGCGTTCTAGCGCGAGAATTTGAAAAACTGCTTAGCAGCAGCTGAGATAGAAGCAAAGGAATGTCGTAGAGCAGTAGTGCAGGTAGGCGAGCTGCTCTCGTCCCCGCGTAGAGGCTTTCTTTGATATCCCTCTCCTGCCTTCCCCCATATCGGAGCCGAGAGGCCACCTTCTTTTCCTTTGATCCGGTGCTCGTGACCGTCACCGCCTACTTTTCTTTCTCTGCCTTGCTTGGCGGCGAGGTGGTTATAATAATTTTCCGCGAGATCCTATGAGCGAGAGCAATCGTATACCAATGCATCGTCGCGTTCGACTGGAAATGTCTTGTTATCATAATTTATTTGTCCTCTGGGTCTTCGTGGCACTCGATCATCCTTACATGAGCAAGCGATATAGTTTATCCCCGCCTACCCACGTGTTGGTTCGGTTTGTCCTCAGTGCAGCATGGCGGCTTAAAAGCATTGCGCTTAGGTTCTGAATGCCGCTTGCCGCTTCTACGGTTTGTCGCTTCTTTACCGCGTTGCACTTGCTATTGTGCACGACTGTATGAGTGCATCGCGTTGGGGTGTGTATTTAGCTGCTGAGGCTTTTAAGGACTGATTAGGTTGGTTTTATGTGGCGCGTCAGATCGTCGCACCAGCTGTAAGGTAGTTGACGGTTTTTCTTATCATCTTATGCCCGAAATCGCGTGTGTTGAACTGTTGCCAGTTGCTTCATGCAGAAACGTTGATTTAATTAAGTACGCCTTGCCTCGTATTTAACGGGGTTAAATCACTCTGTGTTTCATCAATATATTTACAGGCAAGTGCTTCTTTAATAGTTATTTTTTTCGTTTCGGCCAACGACGTCCTCGATATTACGGTTACTTGGAAAATGCTTTAGAAATAAGGAAGCTCAGGGACGAATCACTCATAGCTGCTGCGTACGTTATTGCTGTTCGATTTTCGCTGAAAAATTCGCGCCATGTTTGTGAAGTTTACACCTTCATGCTGCCTGAGCAGACTTACCACGCAGAGTGCTTTGCAGCGTGTGCATGTTGTACTCAATTGCATTCTTGCTCATTAATCTTTTGCGGGGCAGGAGTGCAATGCCTACGCCGTAATGGACTAAACCCGGCCTTGGCGCCAGCGCCCATCTACCTCGGTCGGCGCTGCTCCGCTTTAAGATGCATCGTGTGGCTTATTTTTTTCGTAACATTCGACAAAAGGACGCTCAAAAGTCGGTAAGATTTTACCGTATGGTGCGTTTCCAAAGGAAATTTCAGATTGCGAAAGTTGCAGCACGAATGCGGACTGGGTTGTCCCCAAACTCCGGTGGCATCGTGTGCACGTCCGCTCTCGTAGAGGCCCGAACCTTTTCTGCAGCTGTCGCCGTCTAATTAGCGGTCTGGCCCCCGAACAAAGGGAAAATCGCAGTCGGGTATTTCAGCCATCCTTTCTGCATCTCTAGCGTACTTTTGAAACCGCCCACTAGGTTGCCATCAGTAGCGCCTCTACAGGCGGCGCACTACGCGAATACTTTAATAGTGTCCAAAAACGATGGATTACACCTGCGATGCGCAAGATTAGGCATAGCTGTGAACAACAGCACTGGCCGTAGCACGGTCCTTCACTTCGCTCCATGCGTAGGTTTTTCTAAAACACGTTGTACATTAATTTACTGCGGGCAAAATACTGGATTTTCACATATTTCTTTTGATCACCTACTCGGCTAACCACCCTTCATACAACTTCAGATGTTGTCGCTTTGTAATCACCCGCAAACTACTTGAATTATTGCTTTAAACACGCATCTTTAATTAGACTCACGTGTACACTCACCAGGGATGGCACGAACCAGAAGAACAGGTTGCTGTTATACTGCGGGTTGACGGTGATGTAACCTGAGTAGCCAGGCACTTCGTAATCGGCGCCGAGGGGGCCGACTTTGCTCTTCGACTTGGCTTCGTCTAGTTTTCCGTCCTTGATTAGAGGCGTCAGGAACAAGGCCTGCCCTGCTGAAGTGAGCGATATGTTCAACATAGTCTGATCGCAGTGATCATTTAAACCAGTTGCATGAATAGTTGAACACACATTAGCTCAGCTCACAACATAAACCTCTTCCCCGCAGTTTCGTTTTAGCAAATTCTTTGTGTGTGCGTGCAAAAATATTTAGCAAGTATTGTTAAACTCTTTTTCGTTCCCTCGTGAGTCATATTGGATAGGTTATCAACCGTATAAGAAACGTTATGCGCAATGTTTTGGCGATTCACTGGAAATTTAATTAATATTGTTCGAAATACAAAAATGAGAACATTTAGGTCCGCAAAATTTTCAAAATTATACTCATCAGATTGCAGAGCAAAAGCAACAAGACAACTTGCGTCATGGTAGCACCAAGTTTCGAGCCCTGGTGACATTGCCCAGGGTGCCGTTAAAGGCGGGAATAATAGCACGCACACATTTTCCTTGGCGCTCTTTCTATCTTTTTTTTTTCACCCGGACGCAAATTAGAAAAACTTACAGAGCTACAAAAACAAAATGTGAAATCTCCAGCAAACGTAATTAATTAATTAATTAATTATGCGCGATTTCATTACATAATGTTGAAAAGTTTATGGGTCGAAATCCTTTGTTTTTTTATATTTCGAACAATAATAATGAAATTTTCAGTGAATCTCCAAAACATTACTTATACTGCTGGTAACCCTTCCCAACAAATTCGTGAGGAAACGAAAAAACGAAAAAAAGAACCGTTACCAGTGCTTGCTAAACCTTTGATTGAAAAAGAATTGCGTCTCTCGACTGCGCCCTCAAGCACTTTGTCCCCGTGGCAAGATTTTTAGCTCTTGCGATGACTGAGCATTTGCGATGTATATTGTGAGGTGAGCACTCGTCTCTTCATTCCCGGCCGTTGCTGCGTATGGCGCCGCGAGCGCGGCACCATGCACCCTATGGTGGACGTACTCTAAAAAATTGTGGGGTTTTACGTGCCAAAACCACTTTCTGATTATGAGGCACGCCGTAGTGGGGGACTCCGGAAATTTCGACCACCTGGGGTTCTTTAACGTGCACCTAAATCTAAGTACACGGGTGTTTTCGAATTTCGCCCCCATCGAAATGCGGCCGCCGTGGCCGGGATTCGATCCCGCGACCTCGTGCTCCGCAGCCCAACACCATAGCCACTGAGCAACCACGGCGGGTGCGGTGGACGTACTCTGCGGCGGATGCAAATGTGGGCGAGCTGAGATGGCTGGTGGCTTCGTGTGGGCTGCGTTCTCGCGCACTTAGTGTTGGAGCTCGCGTAATCAAGCTTCGGAGACGAAGCGAGAGGCAGCACAAAGCTTTCTAGGAATGGCCGATTTATTTTTCATTCAATTAACGATTAATCAATCTTCATTTTAGCCTTTAATCAATTAATCGCTTTCGATGTAGGGTTCCTCATCGATTCATTGATTAATCGAAATTTTTGCCGGTCACTTTTAAAAATGCTGAAACGCAGTTACCTGCTTTCGTAGGACACTAAATTAATGTTTGACAGGTGAACACAAGTCATGCACTTGAACACAAGTTCATAAGCGTTTGATAAAATATAATATGTAACTTCTTACAGACTAAATATACTTAGCACTTGTGGCTTTCGAAAAGATCAAGAATGTATGTTATAAAATGGCACTAGTGAACACCTGACAGTACAGGTAAAAAAAGAAAAGAAAAGGCAAAAGTGAAAGGTGAAGTCCAATTGAAATATGCAATAAATTGCATTATGCACAGGGAAGAAGAAAATTACTGGTTTTGGATTTTAAGCCACATGCTCTTTTCTACAGAGCGAAGGAACTTCGATTGGCTGGAATGTTTGGGTGAAACCGATGCGTTCGTTGAATGGCCACAGAACCAGCGAGCGAGAATATATGCTCGGCCGCTATATATTTGCTGGAATCGACATGAACTCCATCGCTATGTCATAATACATCCTCCAAACAGGCGCGCATGCTGTGCAACGTCTTTAGTGGACTAGTAGTGGCATGACGATCAACGACTGAGTTGCTCTAGTACACCTTGAACTGAGAGAACGAAAAGAAAGGGGGTTAATGGAGGGTATCGATTTTTATTCATTATATCATGAGAAGCCAACAAACAAACACACTAAGGACAACATAGGGGAAATTGCTTGTACTTACTAACTGAATAAAATAAATGATAAATTAAGGGCAACGAAAGTGGATGAAAAAACAACTTGCCGCAGGTGGGGAACGATCCCACGTCTTCGCATTACGCGTGCGATGCTCTAACCAATTGAGCTACCGCGGCGCGGTTTCCCCATCCAATTTCTTGGGTATCTATGTGTTACTACTAGAACTAACCTTAGGAGTGTTAGCCAGCGCCACCACTCACAAAGCTTGGCGGCGGATATGAAACATCCTTTCTGCCGCAGGTTTCACGAGTACGTGATCTTTGTTGGTGAAGGCAACTGGTCAATAAACCCGCACATGCTACCTGAAGGCATCTCGAACCCGGCAACATTGATGATCCGGCCAGCATGCCGTATCGCTTTTGATCACGGACGACTTTTTGTGACAATATAGTTAAAGCTACGGAGGTGAAGCGCGCGCATGAAAGTGCTCCTCAAAATAGTCCCGCAGTATAATTTTCATTTGCCTAATCTGGGAAACACAAAGTACATTACTACAAAGCTTAAATCAAAATAAGAAATACGCCACTCAGTATGAAATATGACATCGACTGTTTTGCTTTGCTCTTGTGCGTTTTGGCAAACGCAAAATCATCGCACGTAAGTTACGCTTATTCAGTACCTGCTCTGAAAGAAAGGAATCTCTAAGCACTGTCATACTCTTCCGGATTACTTGGCGCAGTAATACTTGTGCCGTAGCTCCACCCGTTTAGCTTTCACTTAGGGGCCACAGAAAGTTGTCCACCACTATACGCTGGGTGTCAGGTTGGGACGTTAAAATTCCACATACCCAGCATCAATCAATCAACATTAATGGAAGATGCCAGTGATTCATTAAGCTGCCTTGAGAGGACAACTCATTATGACCGAAGCAGGATACGAGCTCATGCGCGGCTCAGAAAGGATGACAGCTAATCAACATCCCAGTACAGTACTATGCGTCTCCACATGAGTCTAAAATTTCATCTGTCTGAATCTTAATCTGTGCAAGGACAGGCTGCAAAATACCAAAACGTACTTCACGATGCTATGTATATCTAAATTGGTGTAAACGTATATAGCTGTCTAAAGCATGATTTGATAATTCACAAGCGGCATAACATCAAAACGTACTCGACACATTCAATTACGTGCTAGAATAAGTTCGCATGTCATCCGCTGGTGGTACGCGAGTGCGATGGCCTGTCGCTCTGACTGAAATTAGCTTTATTTTCCTTTGCAGCGGAATTATAAACCTTTGAAGTAGTGAGATTGGCGTTTGTTTATATCGTCTTGCAAAGCTCCCTATGCTTGCTAGGCTGTGGTTATTTTTTTTTTCGTTATGCACTGTGTACGTGGCCGTGAGTATTTGCATAATTATTATATATTACACTTCATAGGGGACGGGTCATGCATTCCTCTCATCGTGACAACCAAGTGTTGTGATCGGAGTATGTTACAGCTCAACGTTCAGTGTCGCATTCTTTCTTCATCAATACATGCGACCTGGCACGACATCCGATATTGCATCAAAGATATCAAGGGTTATAGGTGAACTATAATCGTAAAAGGAGTGGATCGCCTGAACGCTCTTCAGCACACGGCAGGCAAAAGCTTCAACCTCGTTTTTGCGAAGCTCGCGCAGAAATTTCTTCACGGCGTTAGAGGCACCTATTAATATTGAGATGCTTCGCACTTTTGTCAAGGTATTCTACTCTATATTTCCATACTTTTGACTGCAGTTTGCTTCGAATAGTCACTGTTTCACTGCGATTTTCTTCTAGAACATGCACGCAACCGGAGAACACGCAGTTTCAGGCACCATCTTGATGTCACATGCTGCCCCAATGTGACGTTACTGTCTTAACACAGTCTGTGAGGTCATATGTGTCACATGTTGAAAGAGATACTAAGATTTCTTCCAGAAAAAAAAGAAGACGTGTTTCGAATGTTTTGGTGGCCGCCTGTGTACCAAGAAATAACTCGTGGACTGTTCAGTAACTTCAACTCTCACACATCTTGATAACCATCACACGGCGAAATAGTCCGGTCCTAATACAAACATCAGAAGGTGGTCTATTCTTCTTAATTGTATTCATATGCATTAATTATGTTTCTCAGTTTCACCATGGCTGCAAATCATACACCGAGAAAATTTATTTTCTATAACCGCTGCAAAGTTCACCGCACAGCCATGTTGCGGTGGGAGGAGCTCTTCAATGAAGCCAAATTGACGTTCCCTCTCAAGGCTCGATGACCCACATAGAGTTCGGACATGTGAATGCTGCCAGCTTCAACTTGTCACATTGCTTGCACGACGGCGAAGGGATGTGCTGTTTGATGGACAAGAGTGATACAATTCGTAACAGCCGTCTTCAGTGACAAGCGCAAGGTTTGTCGCACTTTATTTTAAACGAGAAGCGCACGATACAGAAAAACTGTTTGGTGTCAAAGTCCGAAAGAAGGACACATTCAGAGCAAAGCTGATACACTCCCAAGGCTACTAAGCGTGATTGTTGCCGTTAATTCGCTTTGTACTTAAAGCCATCAAGGAGGCACAATGCACTATCAGCCAGCAGTGTTACTTTCGGTTTTTAGTGCTATTAGAACAGAGTGAAATTGTTCAATTTTCCCGAATATCACTTGGGCAGACGGAATTCCTTTCTGATTACTGCATTCTTCATTCACCAGTCTCTCTTGCTTCGCAAAAGCGTCATTGATGTGGTGTCATAACTTTTTTTAGATTTAATTCCTTTTTATTATTTCTTTTTTTTAATTTGCATGTACCGCAGTCGTGGCCTATTGTACAGGGCGCAAGCCACGGCTGCGGTAAGCGTACAGTTCGAAAGCCACCGCTCGCACCCACCGAAAAAACAAAAAAGTGGGTACAGGCGCTCCCGAAACCTGGCGCCGGGTAGTGTTTGTGGTGCATCGTCTGGGGAGTGCACCCGACCACCCAGTGCCCTGCGGGACGCCTATAGTTTCGAACTGTAACCCGTAAGGGTGGATATGTTCACTGACCGTAATGCGGACAAGCTGCCTTTGTCATTTGCCTGTCTCCGTTGTGTCGTGAAAGTGTCATCGATGTGATGTCACAGCTTGCATGTAAAGTGCAGCTTGGCTGCTACTGTGCTTTGTTTTATGTTCATTCGTAAAACTGGTCGAATCACTTGAACAGCTCATCTGCCAGAAAATGCGGAATTAGGTAAATGCATGTAGTGTTTTCCAAATCTCACAGCTTTCACTGAAATGCCAGAGATACGTACTGGCTAAGCTGCAATTTATCTTTGAAACCTTCCCTCTCTATATATACAAAGGTATTTGCAATTACCTAGTAGTGGGCGTGGTTCGAGAGATCCATTATTAGCAAAATGCAACCCTACTTGTTATTGCTGAGGCTGCCATTGCTAGTTTCGTTGTTGCTTCTGTTTCTGTCCTGGCAGCGTTATATCGCTTACATGCAATGGAAAGTTGGTCCAGAATCGTGTGGTTGCTACGAAAGCAAACAGTCGCGGTCACATGACAGTTCGGTCACCAATGCGTATACATTCCTATCTGTGCCATTTATTTTTTCGTCTTTCGTTTTGTTTCTTGACTGATCTATTAGCGAATGGGCTGCACCTTCGCGCAAGCAGAGGCATATATATACAGAGCCACTACACTCACGTAACTCTGACGTGGTGGGAGACACGAACGAACCGCTTGCCGTATAGAGAATAAACCGTAGAAATATTTCTTATCCAATAATTTCTCAGGAGCGATATGACTAGACGTGCTAACACGGTGACAGAAATCTGTCATGTATGATTTCCTCTAGTGCCTTTAGGAGACGGGTTTAATCGCGTCTTTTCGAGGGCCATCGTTATCCGATGAATGGGGCACTTTCCCGTTTTACAGCGAAAGCTGTATACGACTAACATTCCGTAGCTTTTTCGGCGTCCGGCAACAGAAACTAACTTAGGGATTTCTAACAAACCCATACACAATGGGCTTCATTGTTTGCTTTGTTTGCGATCACGTACGGGTGCATTGCGGCGGCGCAGATGTCAAAACGCGGAACAGATTAGAACGCTCGCTGTGAAAAATAGCGTGTCGTCAAGGTTATCGCAGTATATAAGCAGGAGAGGTATCGGCGCTAAAAACAGTTGCGTTATCGATGGCGCGGATACGTATAGTTCGTACACCCGAAGAACAACGTGCGTACGAGGAGCACTGGAGGGAATAGCAGTAAAAATATAAACGGCGCTGGCGCGAAACGACCACCGATGAAGAACGCTCCCGCCATGCTGAACAAACTAATGACAACCGTTCCACTCTGTGAAAATTGAATGCGAGCGAAAGCACTTTGCTTTTCGTTTGAGAACTTTGACTGTCGTCAGCTTTCGGTGCCATTCCATCTTCACACAGTGGAATGGTTGTCATTTTTTATCATTTTCCTTTACGCTTGGATAGCAGCTCGCGAGAAATTTCCTGGGTCAACAATTGTAAACCATAAAATGTACTTCCTATATTAGCCCACTTTGCAGCTGATTTTTGTTGACCAGGTTATTTGCGTGGTATTATTTCACTTCCTGGCCATCTGAATAAAAGAATAAAAGTAAAGCAGTGCTCTTCATGGGAGATAAGTGTACGGAAAAACGGGCCCTTGAGTTAAAATAGATGTGTGTACCTATTTGTACGCTTCCTATTGTTTGCTGCAAGGCATTTCAATATCTTGTATGTAGGCCGATAAGGACGACTTTACAGTTGTAAGCATGGCCTTGTTTTCCATGGCTTGATAAGGGCCCCTCCTGCGCACCACATTGTATGTGTTCCCAAAACCTGTTCGGATAGCACGTGCCTGACCTTGTAACTAGGTATGATGAATACTGGGACACTCTTGCAGGATGGGTAGTACCATGAGGATCCATAAAGCTGAGTCCTTATCAGCGAAAAAAAAAGCTATTTGATCCTCTACAGGTGATGTAGAAGCAAGTGAATGTACCTTTTTAAATTTCAAGTATAACAACAGTAGTCAGCCAAAATTTAATGGCTTGTGTTTCTCAATGTACTGTTATATACGTGTTCGTTATGTTGTTATGTACATGTTCAATGCTTTGAAAATTCGGATGACATCAAAGTTGCACGGAAGTTCTCACACAACACGTATCGGAAAGTATGTCAAACTGCAATGCTGATCTAGAGACAATATCTGACCGGCATCTTGGAACTTAGTATCTAGCAAAGTAAGGTTAAACTTACAGTAGGCCTACCGCCCTATATACTTGACTGTTTAATAACCACCTGACCGCAGATCATTGCCACAAGACGCTTGTATTCCCAACGTTACCTAATGCTCATCTTCATTTATTTGCCGGAACTAATGTAAGGTGAATAAAGTGATGCCTTACGTACGTGACACGTGAGAAGGGGCACGGGTGTTGTGTACTTCTCCCCGTTGATCGAAACACTTGGAGCGAAGATCACGCTCACGAATATTGAACAGACAGAACGCAGGTGCTGCCAAGAACCTGTACTCAGCCATTCGACAAGGCCGTTTACATGCATGCCCCTATATGTTCGCCGGTGTCGACGAGGTTTGTGCAAGACGCATTTATTAGCATCCGCGTGCAGGAAACTCACAATATCTTTCAACGCGGTATCAAACAAATCTTTCGCGTGGAAAACATTGTAGTTCTTCTTTTATAGGCACAATTGAGATTTTTTTCTTTTCTGTGCATCAAAATAAATTGACAATCGCTTAAGTATCCTCACGTGATTTTAATGCGAAAGCATACAAATTTCCTTATTCAACTTTAATACACCTTACTCCATGTTAAATAACCTTCATTCAATTTACTTCACCTTAATTACCTTTAAGTCACGCGAATTATTTATAATTACTACTAAAGTTCCTGTACCATTTACTATCTTCTGTATTACTACTGAGGTCATATAAGGCGATGATGACGTCACCTACCCCCGATTGGCTGCGCTGTCACGTGCCCAGCGACGCACGTACTAGGCCGCACGTTTACTCAGCCGACGTGACGTGTGCAATGACGCACGCTTTAGGCGTACCTTTAGTCAGCCAGAAACATGGAGCCGTCATGGCGCAAGGGAAGCGTTCTCTTCTCGCACCACTGAGGTCCGGGTTCTATTACCACCCAAATTTACTATCTTTTCTTTTCAAAGGTATTAATTTGCTTTGTTTACCGGAACCTCCCTGAGCACTTCCTTGTGGGACATATAATGCTTCGCTGCGAACATGCACTACACCCATATTAAGATTGTGGCTCGTATCTTTTCCAACCAATCTGCTTTGCCCATTGGCATTTCATGCTTACATCTACCCTCGATTACGGGAGAGCCAGCAATTTTATGTTCGCACGCACAAGCACGCACAAGCACGCACAAGCACGCACATAGGCGTTGCACATAGCACACTTGCGCTATGTGCATGTGTGCTATAAAGGCCCTGCTAAATACTTCTTTAGCAGGGCTTTATAGCGCCCAATAGCCAAAATCCCAAGAGGATTAAGTGCACTGTTCTTGGTGATTGGTAGGGATTTGGAGGAACTGGGTGAATTTTTATATGTTTTCATCTCTCACCAGCAAAGTAATAAATGCGGCCACTTGGTTCATGTTAATTTTGAGAAGGCGATGGCTTGTATAGAAGGCACAAACAAATAACATAGCCTGTCTCTCTTATTATGGTGTGCTTTCAAGTAAATGCGTTCTCAAAAACTAAATAAGCATATAAATTCACATTTCTTGGCCTGTCCTCAGCTCGTGGTCACGCGATCAGTGGGTTTGAAACGAAAATGTACATGACTAAATTGCATCTATTCAACCACTCAACGAGGGTTTGTGTGCTTTTCTCGCGAGAAAGGGCTTGTAAGAGGGTGCAGTGGCACCTAGTGTGATTGCAGTTCATTATCTCTCACCAGCTTCATCGTCGTTGCCGGCTTCGGGTTCCTCCGCAACGTCCTCTCGTGCCTGAAGCCTGTAATGTGATTGGCGACACCATGAAATACTTTCTTGCTCTAATGCGGTATGGCAATTGACTGTGAATATGGCGACAATTAGCTTTCTTGGGGGATCACTGGGTTCCACTTCGGTGTTCCGCTTTGACTGCGTTCTAAATGCAAATGAGTTGAAGGATTCTATGATTTTACGTTGATTTAGACTGGAAGAACCCTGCCTCAAGTCTGCAACATGGTTGTGGCCGTGGCGCTGTGAAAAAGATAGGGTAACTGTGACTGGTGCGGCTTTTCATCTTTCGGTTATTGTAACCGCACTAAATACACACGATTTCTTTTAACGGGAGCGAAGCTTTCCCAGCGTTTGGTGTAAGTGGGCAAGTAGTTTCTCGTGAATCGGCGATGCAATCTCTGGCTTTTTAAACAAATTCTCACAGAATTGTATTGACCTAACCAACCTGTCACGGAAAGTATTACATGATGTATTTCTGTCATACAATATTGCTACTAACACTTCGTGCAGATGATTGTTGGTAAGTGTGTTGGATGTTACATTTTCTTCTTCTGCTGCAGTGTATGACCTTATTGCATCCTTTTCGCTGTGCCTAGGAAATGCTCCTTATGAATCTATTTTTATTGTTGGAAGGCGTGACCGATGACACTGTATGTGCGTGTGCCCCTTATTGGGCAATTGGGTCTTTGCCGCTGGGTATGGGCCCAATCTTGGCCAATATGCAGATGCCACAGTAACACAAGTGCTGCAGAATCCTCGCCGGAATTTACATATGTGCGATACATCTCTGCGCATACACCGCTCATCACCATTCTTCCCTCGACGAACATCGTAGATCGCCTTCGTCCTCGTCCCGGAGGCAGCCAAAAGCTACAGGTGATCACGCGGTGCACATTACATCCGCTACAGTTCCTTCCTCACTAAATGAATCAAGCTTCACGTCATTTACATTGCGAGATTGCGCTCGATCCACTTGGTTTTCTTACTGAAAAAGAAACATAGCTTCCGGTTCGTTCATTACTGCCCGGAGAATGCACCTAGAGGGTGGCCGCTATCGGATGAGGCAAAATGGGAGCTAGAGAGTGCGCGGAAAAAAATTGTGATATAGAGGAAAGGGTGACAGTATGTTTGCAGCTGGAGAAAGTATAGAAAATGAGGCCTGCACATAAAAGAAAATAACTTTTATTGTGTGTTCATTGGCTAAATTTTTCAAGAACCATTATTCCTCAAAGGCCTTCATTGATTCTGCGTCAAGCTTTGAGATTAAGGTTTATGATGGTAGTTACTATGCGTTCTGTTTTCAGTTCTTGATGTGTTCATTCATATAACGTATCAAAAACTTATCATCACATCATATCCCATTCGTGTCACATCATTTATGAGATAAAAAAACTGCCCAAAGCATTAAAGAATACCAGTACATTGTTTCAATTCAGAAAAAACCCTCCGGACATCGTAGTGGTTGTCGTCAGGCAAACTGACGGGACCGCCGTCGTCGCGGCAGATGTTACTGTTTTTGGTGACACTGAAAGGCTAGGCCGAGCGGCTTTCTGTTAGTTTCCTTTTCGCAACGCTGGCTTACATTAAAAGCAGTAAAACACGCTTGCTCCTCAAAGAAGAAATGCCCTGAAGAGAAGAGTCCGCTTACCCGTCGGCAGCCCACGTTCCGAATACAGTCAGTTGCCCGACACAGAGGAACAGTACCACAGCCGCAGCGAGCTCCATGTTCGCCGGTGTGAGGTGCCGAAGCACGTTGTTCTGGTGGAGTCCGCTGCAGAGGCTGCGGAGGACAGATGCTGGCGACAAATGCCCCGGCTTTTGAACAATGGGTCAGTTGGACCTTGGGGAAGAGGCCGGGGCGATCGCACTGCCCCGATTATTACGATTGGACGACGGCTTCCCTATCGGGCACATAATTGGGTACACGTATCTTCCTTTCGCGCAGAATAAATAACTGCCGGTCCGCTGACTGTCAGCCGGCCGTACTAATGAAAACAGAATAAGGCTCTCTGCCAGCTGTCAAACGAAATAGCAGCTTGCGTCCCCGTAAAAAGCTACAGATTCAGCGTGCATTTCATGCTTTGTCTTTTCTTTTGTTTTTACGAGATAAACCTTGCCCAATATCCTTTTACACTTAAACAAGCCGCAGTGAAGGTCTCAAAGTGAGTACCATATGCAACGTGTGCGCCGGACCAAACTATGGAATGGGGAGGGGGACGAAACTACTTTTTTGCAGTTTGTCGCTGAATAATTTTTTGGGAGAAATTTGTAATAAGAAGCATTTGAAAGGTACATTCCATTTACCAGCAACACATTTACTGCTGGTTCTATAATGCATGGGTTACAGTAACAACTTTTTTACTTTCTGTTCTCTGGTGCTATCTTCCAAGAGACTTCGTTCTATTGCACTTTGCCAGTGACTGTTGCTTGAACGTCCTTCAGAAATTGTCAGAAGGGCGAAACAACTTCCACGAGGCGTTGGAAAATAAGCGTTCAGTTTACGCGAATCTTTCAACATACTGCCTTTCATTTTATGTACCAAGAGCCGCAAGGTGAGATATTGCTTCGCATAGATATTGCTGGCTTACATACTTGCTTCTACGACCCTGCAGGATTTTCGTGACGTAGTTGTACTCCATGGGACCTATGCGTAGTACGTTATCGGCGCCGTTATAGATATATGTACGCATGCACACAAAAGGACAAGTAGGCGCCCGCAGAAGTCACACCCGGGGTGCTATTTTGAAAAGAGTCAAATTCCGCCATGTTGGCGTTTTGAACGAATAAGAGAGGCCGCCACAGCCCTGTGAATCAATGAGAACTGACCATGTTACGAATCCGACAAAAAGGCGGAATTTGACAGTGTCCAGAATTGACCCCCGACCTGCAAAGTTGGTCACGTTCTCATTTGCCACCGGCTACATGTTCTCTTTTCATTCATTATTTTAAAAACGCCTTGCATTTTATTTCGCGACTTCTAGACGAGGCATTGATGCTTTCAGATTCCATCAGGCTAAAGCTCTTGCACTGTGCATTGGAAAGAGAGCACAGAATGGCGCTTTTTCTTGGGGGGGGGGGGGGGGGAGTCTTGCCGTGGAGTGAACGCCTTCTAAACCTGTATCTAGATAAACAAAAGTATGCTATTTCACGCAGTACCAAATGAAAAGATTTTAATCTCCAGACGGGTCACATTCTTGACAATCTCGCTTTTTACTCACGGACACGGTTTTGATGTATTCCCGAAAAAGCTTGCTATGCGGGGCAAGTGCAATGTACCTTGTATATGCAATCGCTGTTGATAACTCCTGGCTAATTAAAATACTTGCTAGTGCTATAGCGTGGTATGTGCGCTGTTACATACGGATGGATGGACAGACTTTCGAGGGAAGGAGCCCTAGTATGCTTACGCATTAATATAGCGTCTGCTTTGTGAGCAGTTTCTTGGGTCTTATTCGAAGTTCTTAGTGGCTAAAAGGACATACAGCAGAAAGTTCACGACTCACAGCCAGGCGCGATGTCCATAGTGTTCACAGCGATCTACCATGTGCGCTGTCTTTTAGTCTGAAAACACGTTACAATTTATTTTTTATCGGAGAGCTGAAATTATATTTGCAGCTTCACGGGCATTGGTTAAACGGAGACAAATTATGAGGGCAGTGCTCGTACCTTGCAAGCGCCTTCCTTAATGCTTCTGAATCAGTATCCTTGAATGCAGTTACAGTTATGACTCGGCTCACAGGTTCGTAAATCGGTCCTGCTGACAGGTAGCTCTCAAGAGCAGAATTTTGAGACCTTTGCTTCGCCCGACGATGACGCATAAAACCAGAAAACTGCCGCTGCAGTTGAGAAACTTAACGGGATAGGGCGCTGGGGACGTGTTTCATTTGATTTTAATGCATACATTCGAGAACTAAGCACTTCTCTCTCTTCGTCCTCTATCTCTCTTCTATTCATCTCCACTTTGTGCGGTGCAAGCAACCAGGGATAGTCGTCGTTTAATTTTCACTTTCGCCGCGTTTTGCCACCGTTTTTGCGTTATACACACTTCGCAGTTATGGGCTTATTCAGCGCCCTGTCGTTCCTTGAGCGATTTTGTCGACATGCAGAAACCCAGTCTATGCATATGGGAACGCCGATATTGTGGTTTCAGAACACATTATGCAAAAGTTATATTGGGTGTCAAAAGCTAACACTTTTGAAGAAAAGAAAGAGTTTTGTGGCATATTGCACCCCTCTGTTTCAAATAAGATGCTCATGTCATAATCATCATCATTGTTATCAATTGAAAAACAGCGCGACATGTTATTCCCAACTACACACCAACCTTACTCCGCCAACCGCGCCTACTTGAATTATTACAAGTTACTCGTCCGTTATACTCACCCCTCGCCCCCAACGTTTTGTTCGTTTAGCTTATTGCTAATTTCTTTTTGCCCGCTTCTATTGCGCTTCGCATCGCAGGAATTCGGGTCCTTGAACATTCCACTGTTTTCGACTGCTACTCAGAAAGAAAGCACAAAAAACGAGCCTATATGACCTAAACGTGTGCACACTTCACAGCTGGACAAAGTGTGTGTCTTTGCTAACTGGCAGAACAAGAGCACGGGAAAGGTTCCATCAGTTTTAATCTTTGTCGTGTCACTTTTGCAGGTCAGCCTTACACAGGTGTACTTTTAGACTAATTTGTTCTTCTTTCTGATCATCATTTGTTCGTGTGCACGAAATATCTACTACAGATATTGCTCGCATGAGTGCCCTAAGTCACTGTCGTAATTGTAAAAGTATATAACAACACTTGACCAAATTTCTAAGAGCCATTTAAGGAAATATCAATCCTCGACACCGAGATGTAAATTATATTCCTTCATTACTACACTGCAAAAAAAAATTGTGCAGAACCCATCTCACGTTACTGTCGACGGTAATGCGTTTTTAAGAACCAATATAGTGGCACAACGTATGGCCACTGTCGAAAAGAATTATGTATGAGGCACGTACTGCAGCTGGACTCCTTTTTCGTCCTTCTTCTTAGAACACTCGGAGCCGTCTAGTGCCGCCGCCGCTAAGCCTGCGCGTGGCCTACGTAATGCATGGCGCGCCGGTGTGTGCGAACGCTTGGAAACGCGTCATGCAGCAACCGGGCTCCAGTCTCGCGCTTCTTTCTGAACACGCTGCACCATCTAGCGGCGCTGCCTAGAAGTGCGCGCCTGACCTCTGAGACGAAAAACGTGGCGCGCCGGGGCCTGCGAACTCAGAGAAGTGTTCCCTCATTTGCCCTACAACCAGTGACACGCACTCGGTGACCCAAGTTGGTGACCCGAAGAACACATAAGAAAGAGCCCGTTGCACGAGAAATAAAGTACATCAGTTTAGGTATTTGGGCTTGTTGTAACATTTTGCAGTTTTTCCATGTAGCGCAAATAACACAAGGACGTAGAAGAAAAAATAGACACACATTGGCGCTAACTTCTAACTGCTTATTTCTGGGACGGATGCCACTTTTTTACCCTCACCTTCTTCTCTCCCTTTTTATTTCTGTAAGCACGTGCCTACTGACAAGATAATAGAGCAAATGATAGTACAACTCACTTGAAGACTAGGCAAGATCTACTATGTTTAACGCATGCGCAGTAATTTCAACTCATTCGATAGTGACATGGACGATTGGCTAACACAAGCATCGCCAAACTCTTCAATGCGAGCACTTTCAGTTTGGTGCTGTGCGAATTTGCGATGAAGCCGCAAACTTCTGTTCAGAGTTTTTTAGCATTACATAAGCAATACCAGACCTCAACATTTATAAAGTGGAATAATAGACTGTTTTAGAATAGCGTTCTTCGCCTTACGTACGTTAAACATAAGCACCTTCGCGGGAGGTTATGGTGCGCGTTCTTTCAAGTCATTTTGTTTACCGTATGGAAACGCTAATGTAAACAATACGTTATAAAACCGGGCACCGTCTGGTGCCTCGTGCCAAACGTATCCAAGCCAAGACTATCTATTAGCAACCATACGGCTGTTGCTATGTGGACGCGTTTCGTTATTCCTATACGGGTAGGATCGCCGAACGATCTCAGAAAATGGACGCGCTAGGCACTCGTAACTAACCTTTCAGGTGAGTTTAGAGAAAGCGAAAGCTCATTACCAGTGGCGTAGTAACGGGTGAGAAGGTGGGGGAGGGGGGGAGGGTAGGCCGGGTGCCAGGTGGCGGTGGGGGGGCGGTCATATGTCTGAAGACCCCCCTCTTTCCGCCGGCTTGACTGAGTGTAAATGGTAAAGAATGCTCCGATAACCAGCAGCACGAGCTCACGTGTCAGATGTGCAGTCCCGCAGGAATGTCAGCTGCAGTTTTATCAACATTCTACGTAATAATTTCATGAATGTGCGGGCTGAAAATTTTAGTTCGCCAAGTGGTCGCTAAACTACTCGCCTTAGCGGAACGTTTAATGCGCGGTACGCTCATGTCCCACCATGATTTGTGTGTCGTCAGTATGTAAACAGTGTTCCATTTATCAATTTTGCATTAGTTTCGCCGTGTTTAATAAGAACACTGTCTCCTAGTTACCGTTAACCGTCTATTTGTTATTTTGTTGTTGTGGCGGCGGCGTCCTACAGGGCGGGGTATTGAGCCCTATTCTCTTTAACCTATACCTATGGTTGGCGTTGCTGAAATATTATCCAAGTGAATTCACTTATCAATGTACGCTGACGACATTTGTCTTTGGTCTTCAGCAGTGACTCATCTTCAAGTGCGCGCAAGAATTCATCGGGCAGCCACCCGAACTTGTGCGTATCTCCGCAAATAAGGCCTTAGTGTGTCCATCGAAAAATGCACGTTAATCGCGTTTACGCGCAAACCCATGGCACCGTACCCTGTGTCTCTCTATGAGCAGGTTATCAAATACGTGAAGTCTCAGCGCTTCTTAGGTGTTACTATTGACAGAGACATTTCATGGAGCCTCCACTGTATCTACCTGAAGTGGAGACTAATTTCGATAGTACATATAATGAGGTTCCTGTGCGGAAAAACCAGTGGCGCGTCGCTACGGTCCATGATGTAGCTTGTTATGTTTGTGCCTTGGGATTTGCCTGACGGGAGGCCAGTGCTGTGGTGTGTCGACCCTGGAGGCAGCGTTAATCCCCACATGGTGCCCGCTTCGGGCACGTGACGACGTGGGTGTCCTCGCGGCTGCACGGCGTCAACGACGGAAGCGGCCGTCGGCCCACCGACTGCTTTTCGGCCCCTCCTCGTGCGGACAGCAGTGCACCCCACCCCTTCCTTCGTGCGGCGGCGCCAGGGGCAACCCTTTTACCGACCACCCAAGGACTATGTTTCGACACCTTGCCTTGCAGGTCGTTCGTTCCCTTTGTCGTATGCCGGGCCACTGAACTTGCCCGGCGCCCCATACCGACCGACCGCCAGATTAGCCTGACGGCGCAGCGCAGTGCCCGGAGGCGCCGGCCACTGAAAGCGGCGTTGGGACCACGGAGGCTGCCCGGACCCTCTCTCTCTCGAACTTGTTCGTCCTTAGGGACTATCTGGGGAATCTGGGGACAGAAAGTGGTATTTAAGCAGCTTGGAGCTGCTCGGTTGGGCTCTCCTGATATCCACGCCAACTTGTACATACTGTATAAAGAATTCTTCGCCGAGAAAGCTCTCCTCGACTCTGACTCTGCGTGAAGTGGGGTCCAGACCTCCTGCCGGCCACGCGTACCTCGGCACACGCAACAGCTGGATGGCGAGCGGTGGGATCGAGCCTGAAGTATGACGGACGACAGCACACCGAGATCACGGGGACGGACAGCTCAGGGCTGGTGAGTGTTGGCTTTGCTCTTTGAGTGACCAGGCTGACTGGATAGAGGTGTAATCCTAGTCGCTGGTAGGGACCTGCCGCAGAAGCGTGTGTTTTGGTACTTCTGGGTAGAGGTCGAGGCATTGTCACACCAGTGTTTCGTGATGGATCTCAAACGGTTGCTTAGAACTCAGCTCATATCCCTTTGCGAGGAGCTAGGCGTTGAAGTTCAGCTTCAAATGACGAAAGCAAGTATCATTGAAGCGATTGAGAGCACGGATCTTGCGAAAGAGGAAATCGTAGAAATGTGGAACGAAATCCTAAGGCGCAAGGCGGACGAGCAGAAGCTAACAGAGCTTCAGATAGAGAAACTTCGACTTGAAGTCGAGTTGAGAAAGACAAGTGTGGTTCCGGAATCAGAGGGAGCAGGTAGACATGACCTTTATGATCTATCTAAACTTATGCAGCCCTTCAAGGTTGGGCAAGATATAGGCCTGTATCTAGTAAATTTCGAGAGAACTTGCGAAAAGTCAAAATTTGTTCGCAGCACTTGGGCGCGGCGCTTGCTTAGTTTGTTGCCCTGCGAGGTAGCAGATGTGCTTGCGAGGTTGCCTGCGGATGATTCTGACGACTATGATAAGGTAAAAGAGAGCCTATTGAAGCGGTTTCATTTATCAGCAGAGGCATTCAGGCAGAGATTTCGAAGTCTGAACAAAAGGCAGGGCGCCACTTTTGCTGAGTTTGCTTATGAGTTAAAGGTAAATTTGGCCGAGTGGTTAAAGGGCGCCAAAGCTTTTGGCAGCTTCGAAAAGGCGTTAGAAGTGTTTGCCTTGGAGCAGTTCTATTCAAAGGTGCCATGGGCAATGAAACTTTGGATCCAAGACAGGGATCGTGTCGAGTCGGTGCAGTCAGCCGCTGACCTGGCGGATCAGTATGCCTCACGCAGAGGAATTAAAGAGGAGGCTACGATCGCCAGTGCCAGGGAAAAGAGAGGCTGGGAGGGTACAGCTAGGCCCAGTAATGGGAAAGATGCTGCGAAAGAAGTGGAGCCGAAGGTTCACGAGCAGCCGATAGGGGAACAAGAGAGAGAGATTCGCGAGAAGCGTTCACAGAAGAGCTTGTTCGGAGAACGGAGGCCGGTGACGTGCTTTAACTGCAACGAAACCGGTCACATAGCTGTCGGCTGCCGCAAACCAAGGGTTGTGTTTGCGTACGTTTCTGACTCGCAGACTAATGATGAGCTGCTCAAACCGCACCTGTCTAAACTGCAGGTGAATGGGAAAAGCTGCAACGTGTTGCGGGACAGTGGAGCAACCATTGACTTGGTGCACCCAGATTATGTGAAGCAGGAGCAGTACAATGGCAAATGCGCTTGGATAAAGCCTGTGTTAGAAGACACGAGTGTCTGCCTTCCGGTCGCAGATGTGGTGCTCAGCGGGCCGTTCGGTGAAGTGTGTACTGAGGCGGCTGTTTCTAACAAGCTGCCGCCGCAGTACACTTACTTGTTCTCTAACCGCACCGATCGCCTACTGAGGGACCAGGGTAAAGATTGGGTAGAGGGTAGCGTTCCGGCTCTAACGACATCTAAAGCGCGTGCTTTGGCTGCTAAGCTGGAAATGAAAGAACGGGATACCGACGTGGAAGTAAGCAATCCACTCGGCGATGAGTGCGAAATTGAGCCAGAGAACCCTTCAGTATCTGTGAGTAGTCAGGGAGAGACTGTTAAGCGTGAGAGAGAGATTGCAGAAAATGCAGCGGTGAAGGCTCTTGGGCAATCAGGCGGACAAACCAAGTTCGAGAGCGCATTGATGAAGGACGTCGAATGTGTCGACGGGCTGTTTGTCCTGCCGTGCTCTATTTCACTAGATAGCATGCTAGCAAAAGTGACGAGAGAGGTTCTCATGAACGAGCAAACAGTTAATTTGGCTCTCAACATGACGGAGGAAGTGGCGACAGAAATTCCGCGTCTAAGCGAAATGAAGGAAATTACGGGTGCGAAAGATGTGATGAGGGTCGCTGCGTCTCGGGAAGCTTTGACAGACCTGCGATTGGCTGATCCAAATAACTTGGTAGAAGAGAACATGGATTTGTTTTCTCAAAATCCAGGAAAGACGGAACTGATGGCTCACGACATAGAACTCGCATCCGAGACTCCAGTGAAGTCACGAGCTTACAGGACGGCACCGAGACAGCAGGAAATGTTAAAAAGAGAAATTGAGCGGATGCTGGAACTTAGAATAATCGAGCCTTGCGAGAGCTTCTGTGCTTCTCCGCTCATTCTTGTAGAGGTCCCAGGTAAACACCCACAGCCTAGCATTGAATATAGGAAGCTGAATGCGACAACCGAAGATCAGATGTGTCCCATTCCCCAATATTCAGAACAAGCGGCTCCACTGACCAATGCCCTAAGGAAATCGGCTCTTGAAAGAGTAATTTGGGATGACGCGAAGGGGGACGCGTTTCAGGGGCTAAAAGCGGCTCTCTCGGCTTCTCCCGTGCTGCGTGCACCGAACTACGACCGACCCTCCATTGTACAGTGCGATGCAGGCAATCGTGGGTTAGGGGTTGTGCTGTGTCAGGAGGATGAGAATGGTGAAGAGCACCCAGAGTTATACGCGAGCCGGAAGCTCACGGTGCGAGAGGAGGCCTATAGCGCATCGGAAAAAGAATGTGCATGCCTTGTTTGGGCATCTCAAAAACTAGCCTGCTACCTTTACGGAACGACATTTGTCTTTGTGACCGATCATTGCCCGCTAAAGTGGCTGGCTCAAATGTCAGGCAAGAATCGTCGATTGTTAAGGTGGAGTCTAGCACTTCAGGAGCTGAATTTCAGCGTGCGCTATCGAAAGGGAGCGGCTAACGCCAATGCTGATGGTTTAAGCCGCGCCTTTTAGTTTATCTTGCCAGCTTGTACTAGATTTCTTTTGACTGCAACTGTATAGTTTTGTTCATTTGCATTGTGAAGAAGCGAGAACACTTGTGTGACTGCCAGAAGTTAACAAAGTACATGTATAGGAGTTTTCACTGTCAATGTCAGCTTGGTCGCTTGGCGAGTACGGCTTGCACTGCCGAGCCAGTGGTTTCGTCCTACGTGATTTAGGAGAAAATCAAGAGACAGGAGGCGAAGCAGATCTCTCCCATCGAGCAGCTGAGACTTCTCACCGTACGAGATCTTCCCCGTCGGCGGAGGAGCTGTTATGTTTGTGCCTTGGGATTTGCCTGACGGGAGGCCAGTGCTGTGGTGTGTCGACCGTGGAGGCAGCGTTAATCCCCACATGGTGCCCGCTTCGGGCACGTGACGACGTGGGTGTCCTCGCGGCTGCACGGCGTCAACGACGGAAGCGGCCGTCGGCCCACCGACTGCTTTTCGGCCCCTCCTCGTGCGGACAGCAGTGCACCCCACCCCTTCCTTCGTGCGGCGGCGCCAGGGGCAACCCTTTTACCGACCACCCAAGGACTATGTTTCGACACCTTGCCTTGCAGGTCGTTCGTTCCCTTTGTCGTATGCCGGGCCACTGAACTTGCCCGGCGCCCCATACCGACCGACCGCCAGATTAGCCTGACGGCGCAGCGCAGTGCCCGGAGGCGCCGGCCACTGAAAGCGGCGTTGGGACCACGGAGGCTGCCCGGACCCTCTCTCTCTCGAACTTGTTCGTCCTTAGGGACTATCTGGGGAATCTGGGGACAGAAAGTGCTATTTAAGCAGCTTGGAGCTGCTCGGTTGGGCTCTCCTGATATCCACGCCAACTTGTACATACTGTATAAAGAATTCTTCGCTGAGAAAGCTCTCCTCGACTCTGACTCTGCGTGAAGTGGGGTCCAGACCTCCTGCCGGCCACGCATACCTCGGCACACGCAACAAGCTGTATAGAGCACTGTTTCTGGTCTTTTTACGGTACAGCTTGCCGGTTTTGGCGACATGTAAAACAAACATTCTTTCCCTCGAAAGTCTGCAGCACCAGGCTCTACGGACATGTCTTGGACTACCACGATGCGCCTTCGACTCACACAACAATCGTGATTGCTAGAGACTACTTGGTTCCAACACATATAACTATTGACAACCTTAGAGTAAACATTCGGCATCTGTGTCGCGTACCCAGTCATTACATTGCTTTTTTTTTGCCAGCACAAAGACCTCAAGCCACATTTTCCAAACTTGTTGCGACACATCAAGTCTACCCTCCGTCGGGCTTTATACCAGCAGCAAGACCGCTGTTCCCCCTGTGGTTCCTACGACAGCCACAAGTACGCCTCACGATTCCGGAAATTACGAATAAGACCCGTCAATCAACAGTGGCTCTACGTCATTTCACACTGTCATTACTGAATGAAGCATATGAACAAAGAACGCACACTTACACCGATGGTTATGTCGGAGCCACCAGCTCCACAGGCGCTGTTATCGTCCCAGCCTTACAAGTCACAATTACGTTCGAAGTGTCCCATATAACTACCTTTACGGCAACGCAACTTGTCGCTCTACGTACCGCTGTTAATTACATAGCACAAGCAAATATTCAAAAGTGGGTCTTTTTTTTTGTGTGTGTGTGACTTCGAGGCAGCCCTTCAGAGTCTGCAGTCAGCCTTACAAAGAAAAACCCATGAACAACTTCTGTTTGAGACTAGAGAGGTTCTGCATCCAACCCTCATAAACGTATATGACATCATTTTCCAATTGCTTTCGGGGCACTGTGGCATCGTCGCAAATGACCTTGCTGATGATGCCACCTGGTCAGTCCATAAACAAACCCTGACACTTCCTATGCCCTCATCAAAAATAGATGCTGCGAGGGGTCGTTTACTAGCTCAAACCGAGGCTGAAACTTTGTGGAACACTCCGATTTTCTCCAACTGCCGTCCACCGGCTGGATCGTACATTGAAGCTGCAGATTCCATCGAACTTCTCCCACCGTTATGCAACTTTACTGTGCCGCCTGTGGTTAGGGGTAGCTTTTACGAAATCCTACTTCTTCCTTACTGGAATGACCGACACACCGATTTGTGACTCGTGCAAATGTGAAGAGACGATCGAGCACGTGTTGAGTTTTCGGAATCTCTATCAGATCGAACGCGACGTTCTTCGGAGGGTGTTAAACCAATTAGCTCGCAGACCATTTTCAGAGACTAAGATTCTCAGGCCATGGCCCCACGCGTCGCAGGCTTACAAAGCGACGCGGGCACTGCTACGTTTCATGAAATCGACTGGCCTCAGTGACCGATTATAGACGTGAAGTTATGGACAACCGCACGTATTCACACTGATAGTCCGTTCTTCTTCTCTCTCTCTCTTTCCTTTCTTTTCTTCCCTTAAGCCCCTTCGAATGTGTAGGTTAGCAAACCGGACGTGTGTCTGGTTGACCTTCATACTGTTTCTTTCTTCTTTTCTTCCTCCTGTTGCTGTTGTTGTTACGTGACTTCATGTCACAAATACAGTGTTCTGTTTCGGTTGTACGAAATTTAGAAAGATGTGAATTTTGTGAGGATATCTCCCTATATTCTACCAGGTTATGCGTCTTTGTGTCAACTAAAGACTAGGTATCGTGCAACGTATGGCAGATAATTAATAAGGATATCTCTAAGAACTGCTTAATTAGCAATTATAGAGGAAACATTGCAATTCGGGAATTGACCCAAAGTGATCTTAATAGCTCAACAAAAGCTTCTCCAAACAAAATCGTCTTGCGTACTAGAGCCTGGAGCACTTCGGCGCTGAGGGCGGCCCAGTATGGCAGTACCGAAAGAAATATCAAATAGTGCACCAGTGACATCGATCTCTTTATCCTCTCCATTGCGAGTGCAGACCAACTGTAGCGCATGCTTTCGCCTCCATGGGCTTCGTCACGGTCTCCTCGTTTTTTGCATGGGGACGCCAGGAATCGACGGGTAGCGTGCCTCATTCCGCTTCCAATCTTGTGGTGGTACCGCAGCTCGGATGATCACGTTTGACAAAGGCAGCAAATAAACAAAGGCTTCAGGGATCAGAATGAAGAGAACTCGTAATTGTCATACCGTTGGTGCCGGCGCAGCAAGCAAGCAGGTGTTTTCTGATAGGGTGGGGAGATCAGCTTCATTGACACGCTATTTAATTTTCGTTTGGGTTCAGGGCTGGTGACAGCCAAAATACTGCACGCCGTAGTACCTACGATGATTTTTGGGAAGTTGTTGTTGGGCAACATATGACTGTGGGGCTTGAATTTAGCAAATATAATACTGCCTTTATAATCGTTAATTAAAACTATGTCTGTATTGGATGCCAAGGCTTACAGTCTGACAGCAGATGTGCAAATGCGCTTATCACAAGTTATCAGTGCAGCCCCCTGAGTTCTTTGGTGCAGAAAATGAAACAACCTGTATACCTGCCACATTAGCGATCTCTGGGAACGAAAGCGAAGGGGGGTCCAAGGCGGTTGTGTTGGAGCTGAAAAATAACCCCCCTCCCCTGCCCCCCCGCCGCCTTCTCCACGGAAATTTTCGATATCCTCGCCTTCCTGACTACACCCAGGGGGGCGGGGGGAAGATAACAGAAGACCTATGGGTCCCGAGTGCCAGAAGACCTGGCCACGCCACTGCTAATTACAACAGTTACTGGCGACTAACGCGAGTGAGAACGTAGCTCTCACCAGAATTCACGCTGAAGCGGGAGCCATAGGTACCGCCATGTCAACAATGCTATTTTTTAGCGTCCGTAAACATTACGAACGTTAAGCTCGCAAAATAGCGTACGTTATCATAGCGCATGTAAACTACAGAAACGCAATAACATTCGGAGCATGCGCAATGGGGACGACACTATTCCTTTACGTACGTAATACGTTTACGTTTGGATGCAAACACTATTTTAAAACAGTCTAATGATACGTTTTACAGCGAAGCTGTATGCCTCTACCGTCCAAGGAATTTTCGTGTTATTGGCGTGGTAAGCAAAAAGCTCCCCATACGTGGGCCGATCCAGGAGAGAGTGCAATGCCGGGCCCACCCTCGCCGGAGGTGCACTTCGCCATTCAGCGGCCCACATACACAGCTTCGATTTTCATCCTTCTTCACAGTATAGAAGGGCACTGAGTTTTTTACAGAAGCAAGGCGCATGTGTCGGGTCTCGTTTGGCACCTGTCCTCAGCAACCTTTATATTGCAAAAGTAGACAGAGTCTTGGCAGAGAGGCTCAAAAGAACCTCAGTCTGCAGAGCATTCCGATATGCTGACGATTCCCTTTTGTTTTTTTTTACTGCACTTCTCATTGTTTAAAAAAAAATGTGAAAGTGTTACGAGCATAATTTGTTAATGTCTTGGCCCCCTTGATGTGGCCTTCGAAATGCCAATAAATAGGAGTACCCGCTTTCTCGATCTACAATTCATGTTCTGACAATTACATCTGCTGGTGTTACCAACCTAGCGCTAATAAGCCTCTTTTATCCTACAGTTGTGCTCATTCCAAGCTTATTGAAAGGGGCATAGTGAAAATCTCTTTGAAAAACGCACTAAAGAAATCGTGCCCTCATTTAATTTCTTCGAGTTTTTAACTACAGGTAGTGCGGTAGAATGAGGCCGGTTTTCCAAACAATGTGATTGTGTCAATGGTTGAAGCACTGTTTAGAGGAATGGGGTCAGGAGAGGCTGGTTTCTCGGCCTCAGCCAGCGCAGAGTCTGTTAAAAACAAAAAAAAAATGTTAGCCGTAATTCCATACATCCACCGCTTATCGCATGACCTGAAGAAGATAGGACTACGTGAAAGGTTGACATGTTATTCACAGCCCCAAACAAGCTTATCAACTTGTGTGCAAAAACAAGACCATATAGTAAAACTAAGTACGCGTGCAAAAAGCGGCACAGAAAAGGGTACGTTAACGGCAGGACCTGTGTTATTTGCCGAATTCCATTGCCTTGTGTTAAGAGTTATATCGGACAAACCGGCAGATGCATTAATGAAAGTCTTCGGAAGCGCTCCAATAAAGTTAACAAGCGTTCGCCGGACGGCTTCCTCGCAATTCATTGTCATAAGTGCGGATATGTTCCGCGGTAAGAAGATACAGTCATTATCGGGAGAAGCAAATGCGAATTAACTCGTCTCACCGTTGAAAGTGGACGCATTGAAGAGTTTGGCGATGCTTGTGTTAGCCAATGGTCCATGTCACTACCAAAGAAGGAGTTGGAATTCCTGCGCATGCGTTAAACATAATAGTTTTTGCCTGGTTTGCAAGTGAGTTGTATATCATTTGCTCTGTTACTTTGTCAGTAGACACGTGCTTATAAAAAAAATAAGCGAGAGAAAAAAGTGAGGGTAGAGAAATGGCGCCCGTCCCGGAAATAAATTCTTGTTGGAAGTTATCGCCTGTGTCTGTTTTCTCGTCTACGTCCTTGTGCTACTTGCGCTACAGAAAAAAAAAACGGCAAAATGTCATGGCGACAAACCCAAATATCTACACTACTAGACTCATTGCCTGCTGCGTTTCGAAAACTACGAGTAATTTGAAATTTAGAACATAGAGCGCAAAAATTGAAAGTAAATTTCGCATACTCTAAAGAGGATGAAGGCTAAAGCCTGCGCTCACACGATACATTCATTCAATTTCTTGGCATTCTCATTCGAATGCGTTGTTACTTCCTATTACTTATTTCTCCCACCAGAGGACGTTGGTTCGAGTACCTTAATAACTATATCTTAATTAACTGCACCTTAATTAGGTTCGCCTTAATTAACACCAAAGCTCCTGGGTTCGACTCCCACCACTGGTCCTTGGTTCGGCCATCAATGATGGCGCCATCATTTAAGGTGCCACTGAATTTTCGTCCCACCAAATTTCGAGGACTCGACCTCCACCAAACGTCATGGGCTTGAGTTCCTTAATGAACTTTTCTTTAATTAAAACCAAATGTCGTGGGCTCGATGCCCACCAATAGTCGTGGATTCGACCATCAATGGTGGCGCCGTTAATACTGGCGCCTTTGAATTTTGGTCCCACCAAAGGTCGTGGGTTCGAGCATCTTAATTACCTTAACCTTAATAAGCACCAAAGGTTGTGGGTTTGCCTCCTACCAGTGGTCCTGGATTCAACCATCAATGGTGGCTCCAACAATTTTGGGGCCATTGAATTTTGATCCCACCAAAAGTCGAGGATCATGGGTTCGAGTTCCTTAATTGAATGTAAGATAAGAAAGACCTGACCTAGAATGTTTGCATTGTTTTCTTTCTTTTTTATATTGTTCAAATACATACAAAATGAAATATGAAAAGGTTTCTCTTAAAACATGGATCGGAAATATTGCTGACCATCTATTTAAAGGCAAATGTATGGTCCAAAAATTGTGTTTGGTACTTGCTTTGACAAGTTAAATGTTTGTTCTTGAAATGCAGCTCTATGGATAAAAAAATTACTACTTTTTTAAACAAAGGAAAACGTTTTCGCATTAGCGATAATATGACCACCACGTTCACTAAGAAGATACTGACGAGGTCTTCGAGTGTCACCAATACATTTGCCGCTGCTCACGGTAGACATTATTGTGAATCAACACTGTTGAGCAGGTACATAAATTCGTTTTGTCGAGTGTTTGCAGCTGTGTTTTTTCTTTGTAAGGCCAACAATATTGTTGAGCTGCCAGCTAAAGATTGTGGGTTCGACTCCCACCAAAGGTCAGGGGTTCAGCTCCTTATAAATTTTTGTGCCGTAACGCCAGACAACGAAATTTTGTTCCAATGAGTCTTCAATGGCTTTCACCTTAATGAAAAAAAAAAACACTAAAACGCTAACGCTCACGCTAACAAGAGGCACTCGCGTCTCACAGTGCATGGTGGCACATAAGAGTGCAGTTGTAGGCACAGGCAATCCGGAGCATGCATTTTAGATAAAGTCCTTCATTTGAGCTTGGCCAGCTCTTACATAGACGGCATGCTTCGAAAATCAATAGCGCCCGCCTGGCTACGGCAACTCGCTGAACTGCGTATCACGAGTAAAGGCGTCGTTTGATTTCATAGAACTTGACTTGGCTAAAAAATACCCTTCTCTTGTTAATGACTAAACCTGTTCGATAGGAAACCACCAATGCACGTAGCTGTTATTGTACAAATAATTCACCGCATCTGAAAACATGAATCGCAGAAACACTGGCCTGATAAACAAAGTAATACTTTATAACAGCTACCACCGCACTTGTCTGCCTTCCACCAATGTCGGCGTACAATCGCTATCGCGCTCACCTATCGCTGCTTTCCGCATGCTTCCAGTGAACAGCTGTGTTTGCGTCGTGACCAGACGCAAAGAAGTGTGCGTCCTTCACCTTCAACAAGCAACAACAAAAAAATCTTTATTATCAGGAAGCAGCGGTTTTTATAGACCGCACCGCTAGTGCCACAGCGGCGCTGTAACTGCTGACGCTGGTGTCGAGTCCGAAGGACAAAGGGAAGCAGGGAGAGGTAGCAGAGAGTGAAAGGGTGATTATCGCGGGCGACTCACACCTGGCTAAGTGCTCGAAAGCAATTGTGGAGAGGGTGAAAGGCGATAAAAGAGTGGCGGTAGGGACATTTCCAAGACGGACACTGTGTTCTGTCATGGAGCGAGCAAAAGAAAAGCACGCGGAAAATGCCCACGGGCGCAACCTTGTCATAGTAGCAGGTGGGATAAATGACGTCCTAAACCGGAAAGGGACTAGCCCAGCGCTTGGCGAAGGGGCTGGACGACTTGCGCGAGCTATCCCCTCAGGTGCAGATCGTGGTGTGCACGGTGCCAGAGGTGCCTGTACGTGACAGTCACGTACAAAGATCCGTAGTGGCTGCTAATAAGGCAATATGGAAAATGAGCCGAGAGAAAGGCTTCGAGGTTGTCGAAGTAAACAAGGGAGTGAGAAGGTGTGGTGGTTTTTAACGAGATGGGATCCACTTCAATTACAGGCTGGCACGAGAATTGCGTCGCGACCAGACGCAAAAAAGTGTGTGTCCTTCACCTTCAACTAGCAACAACCAAAGAACATTTAATATCAGGAAGCAGCTGCTTTTATAGACCGCACTGCTAGTGCCACAGCGGCGCTGTAACTGCTGGCGCTGCCTAAGCTGGCAAGCTATCTTATCACACAAACTGCAGATGGGAAATTTTTAATAAAAATATTCCAAGGTGTTTTCCACATTACCACTGCATAATTAGACACTCTGACCAGTAAACTTTCTATTTCACTAAAAAAAAATGGGTACCTTAAAAATTGGTTGTCGGTCCCTTTAAGGAATCTTTTTAGTCATTGTAGAGCGGCAGATTCCCAGTGGCCCATACCCAAGCAGGCGTCAAACACGTTCATCGAAGAACGGCAGACACCTGCTGGCACATACCCATTGACTCAAATTGGTATAAGAGTTTCATTGAAGGCGAGCACAGACTTAGTGACACATACCCAGTGCTACAAATCGGCGTCAAAGAGCTTCTTCGAACAGCGGTACCTATGCAGTCCCGCACCATACAGAGACCCCTGTCGGAGTTAAATTGGTTAGTTGAAGTGTGGCCCGCATTACGATATATTCAATGACCCAAGTTGGTCCGATGGTCGGTTTCGAATCATGTTACCTCAGTACAGCAGCCCGATGGGTTAATCATTAGACCACAGACTACCTAGTCACCCAGGTTGGCAGGGAAAACGGTTAGATGCAAACATATACGCGTATACAAGCATAGACAGATACATAGCCTTCGGAAAGTGCGTGAAGTACCCTAAAAAATGATAACGCGTTAACAGGCTAAGAGTTACGTGCTGGAATCAGTGATTGATGTATAAGATCGAATATGCGCGGTAACAAATGAAATAAGTGAAGCGCTCCCTGTTTGTGCTATTCGTAATAACAAAAACGAAACATCGAAGTCATTAGAAAAAGTTAACGACTTTTTATATCTTAGCGTTTTGCAATATTAACATTTAATCACATTAAAAGGCGCAACCACATCTTTGGTATTTTATATTCGCCCAGAGTGCCGCTATAAACTACGGCAGGGAGCATTTGCCTGGAAGAACTGAACTGCATATGGTCTGCAATCACTTAATTATCGCTTACCAGGCTTCATTAGCACTCACCATGAAATTGTTCAACTGGCTTTAGCTTGCAACAGTGTATACGTGTTTACGAAAGAAATGTTAGAAATCTTCTGCCGGTAACATTTCAGCTTGTTAACTTCCCTTTCGTGTTTGATGTATTAAAGGGATAACACTTGCATTTTGTTCACGAGCCGGAGCCGTGTATTATTGTTCATTCAAGCTGTAATATATGCCTTTTTATTCATGTTTGTACAGCTGGGCCTTTTATCTAGTCTGACGGCGTATTGTAAAACTCTTGTCATGTGTTCCTTTCTTTTTTTTCTTTTTTTTCAGTAAACTTGACACCTTCGCGATACTTTTGGGAAGCAACCAGGGTGTGCGTCCCAAGTTCAGAATAGGGATAGACGCGCGATTCGCAAAAACAGTCACAGCGGAGTGAGGTAGGGCTACACGCTTCATCAAAAGAACGTCTAGGGAAGGTGTGATCACGTAGTGGCCGTCACAAACCGGGGGATCTGAGATCGATGTGACATACGTCGCGGTAGCTGGTCAAGGCGAATGAACACGGAAGGGATTTCTAACTGTAGAAAGCCAGAAGAGCAGTTAATGAGGGCAGAATGGGAACTCAGGCAGTCATGGCCGAGAATGACTTCATGTAGGCACTGGTGCAGAATGGCGAATAGATCTCGTTGTGGTAGCTAGTGAAACTCACACGCGCAGTATGCATGCCGATGACGCAAGATGTACTACCATCGTCACCAACACGAACGACCGGCGGCGCGGCGGGCGGGCGTCAGAACCTTGCGGAGACGACGAGAAATGCAAGCGCTCGTGACCGTTGATTGCACCCCCGTGTCTATGAGCGCCGAAACAGGCACGCTGTCCACTTCTATGTCCCAAGGATTTTAACGCGATTGCGTTAAGTGCCCCGTCTCGTTGAAAATCTGGCGCTGGTGTTGGCGTCGGAGGAGTTGTCCGTGAGCGACAATTGCCGTATATATTTTAGGTGTATGTATATGCCACGCCTTGCTATATGACATGTGGTACATGTGGTTTGTATTGCCACACCGCTCTATAGCTAAAGTTGCTCAAACCTTGTCTTACATTTTTGACAACGTTAGTCCTGTGAATTTCGAGAATGGCAGCCAACAAACAATTGTCACGAAACAACACACCTACAGCCCATGCCTTGTACGGGGCCGTTTTTTTTTTCAATCTCCGATAGGTTATAAATAACAGACAAGTTCATCTAAAACAATATTTTGATTACCAAAAGATTAGTACAGTTACGGTTACTTTTCGACATAATCACCGAAGAGATTGAGGCATTTGTCATATCTGTGGACAAGCTTTGCAATACCCTCTTCAAAAAAAGTTGCCGCCAATGAATTCAAGTAGTCCTTGACGTTGGTTTGAAGGTCGCCATTGGTTTGAAAGCGCTTCCCACCAAGCCACGTTTTCAGTCCAGGAAAAAGATGAAAGTCACAGGGTGCTAAGTCTGGACTGTATGGCGGATGATCGAAAATGTCCCATCCAAATTGTTCGAGAAGCCGTTGACTTGCTCCAGCAGTGTGTGGACGGGCATTGTCATGGATCAGAACAACTCCAGCGGTCAGCTTTCCTCTTCGTTTGTTCTGAATGGCTCTACGCAAACGTCGTAAAGTTTCACAATAAACAGCTGCAGTGATTGTGGTTCCGGGCTCCATAAACCCCACAAGCAACACACCTTGTTGATCCCAAAACACAGTAGCCGTGGTCTTTCTGTTGTTGAAGGTTTTTTGGAATTTCTTTGGTTTGTTTGGTGAATTTGGATGCATCCATTGTTGTGACTGTCGTTTTGTTTTCGGCGTGTCGTATTGAATCCAGGTTTCATCCCCAGTCACGATTGATTTCAAAAGGTTGTCTCCTTCATGCTGATAACACTCAAAGAACTCCAAAGCTGACGCCATTCGTCGAGTATTGTGGCTGTCCGTCAACATTTTTGACACCCAACGTGCACAAAGTTTTTTGTAGCGTAACCGTTCAGTAACAATAGAGTACGAAACAGACCTTGAAACTTCTGGAAATTCCGTAGATAAAGCAGTAATGGTGAATCTGCGGTTTTCTTTAACCATTCTGTCAACTCGTTGAACCAAGTCATCTGAAACGACAGATTTGCGTCCTTGGCCCCCTTCATCATGCACATCATTACGTCCATCTTTAAAATTTCGACACCATTCACGCACAACACCATCACTCATGAAGTTTTCCCCATACACTCGACTCATTCTCCGATGGATTTCTGCAGCACCATGGCCTTCAGCCTGTAGAAAACGAATAACACTTCGCAATTCACACATGGCGGGAGCAACTATAATGGCAGCCATGTTTACGTGGCTGTAGCACAATGCCGACTGACGCCTGAATGTTAACAATGGCGGAGTGTGTAGTGCGAGAGCTGCGCAGTTGTCTACAGCGCATGTCCGCTTTCTGCTGCCCGCGTAGCGCCCGCACGGAGCGATCGGGGGTTGAAAAAAAAACGGCCCTCGTATGTTAAATCTTCTCCGACTTAAATTTTAAAAGTGCGAAACAATAACAAAAACCTGTAAATTATGTAATTTTTTTCTTTGACGTGGCTGTACACTACCTCCTGGATCGGCCCACGCAAGAGGCCGCGTTGCTATCTGAATACTCGCCTTCGTGCATAGCGTTCGCCGCCAGCGTTATGGTTACATAAGCTGCGGTTGCCGGGAAGCGCGAAATGCAGCCAGGGATCTCTGAATGCTATCGCGGTCCACTCCTACAGGCGAAGGTTGAGCATCCTCCAAGTTTTTGTCGGGTTGCCAGGGTCAACAGATTTCCAAGTGGTTGGCCAATGCAGCATTACCTCCGGGAGCTGTACCGGTCAGTTTTCCGAATAAGGATGGCGAGGGTATGGCGACGGCAAGTGACGGGCGATCCGTGAGTGAGAACGCTGGTTCTGTGGGAACGGCGAGCGGTGGTCGTAGCGTGGAGTCGGAGCAGGAACATCATAGTGTGCAGTGTGAATGAAGATGTAGTTTTTTTTTTCAAGCTTGTAACTCTTCTGCTGTAACACCTTCGGGCAAAGCGGGGTATGAATAAATAATAAAGAATAGGGCGGCGAGTCATTGCGGGCATGAAACGACAAGGGCCGGCAGTCTTCCGGGCGGTTAAGTGTACACGCGACGAGGAGACGAATGCCGAGGATAGCGACAACGGAGAGAAACATGACATATCCCATTGCATGCAAGCATATTGGCTTGTGGTTATGTGGGCGCCACTGGTTTGGGTCGCGGTATTCGGGATAGGTCGATATTTAGCGGGAAAGTTAAAAGAAATTGCTGACCGTACGGCTACTTGTAGCACAAATGGGAAGAATGTCTGGGTTCGCCAACTCTTCGCGTACGACAGCTTGAATCAAAGATACTGCGGGACGGAACTGGTAAGAAGGGGCCTGAGGAACCGATGGCGACTCTACCTCAATCTCGCGCCGGACAGGATGCAGCAAGTTTTCGGCACCACGCGACTGGAAGTTTTCACACGATGAGGTAGCGGCGGTATTAAGGAGCCGTAAGAATTGTTGTGAGAAACGACGGCTCTTTGCTTCTTGAAAGCATCGGCACTCTTCTATAATGTCGTCGACTGTCGAGCAACTCCTTGTATACGAGTAAAGTAAAGGTGTCGTCAGCGATGCTTTTTGTCAGCTTCGTGCATCTTGTCGTCGACCCGCCGACCGAGGGCTAATACATGTTGAGTGTACACAACGTGCGGTTCAGTAGATGTTTGGGCCCAGCACAAAAGTTCCTTCTTGGCCCCTCGCTTGTGCCCAATTGGCCTCCCAAGGAGTTCCTGCAGTTTTTGCTTGCAGATGTTCCAACTGGTCAATACTTTCTCGTATGTTTGGAACCAAACATGGGCTGTTTCCTTGAAGTAATAGAATATGCTAGCCAGAATTATAGTCAGGTGCCACCGGTTGTTCTCCCTGGCTCGCTCGTATTTGATTAGCCAATGTTCGAAGTTCGTGGTGCCCGTTGTGGAGAAGGTTTCAGGGTCTCGAAGTTTGGTCAAGACAATCGATGTTGTGATAGCCTAAGTCGAAGCAGAGGGTCTCTCAGTCTAGATGGGCGAATGGCCCACAATATGTCCACTGCGAAGTCCTGTGATGGGCTTGTGATGTACCCAGCAACTCCACCAAGATGGTACGGGGAGATCTACAGAAAAGGGAGTTTATTTACGCTATCTACAAGGAGTCTAAACGTGGCACAGCAACAAGAAAGATGGCGGACGATGATGATGATGATGATGATGATGATGATGATGAGCTCATTCTATGGCTCACACCCACAATGGGGCATTGGCCAAGAATTGTGGGTTGAAACTTTTACTTAATGTTTTGAAGTATTACATATTGGAGATGAAAAAAAGAAGGCAAGAAAACATACAAAACAAAAAGGAACATTCAAAACCTACTAGTTTATTGAGTGTATGTAACCGCAAACGGCATTAAAACACGTAGACACCTCTTCGTCCTCCCTCTTGTCCACTCTACACTTCAGCATCTTCTTCTATATCCACAGGATGAGTGGTTCATAACAATATATGCGTTCTTCCCACTGTCAGTTGATGTATGCAATGTACGAAAACAAGGTCTCGTCCGGCGAGGGTGTGAGTGAGTGAGTGAAAAACTTTATCAGCTCTAGATTCGCTGGTATTCTGCGGTCTTCAGATGGAATCGTCCATCTTCTAACACAACGGTCGGTTGCCCTTAGTCCAGGGCTCCGCTGGATGCTGCTGCCAGTTGTGCTCGCCGAATCAGACCTTCTTGGTCGACCTGGCGATCGCTGGAGAGCACTCCCTCCCATTGTTCCGCACTCGGGTTTGGTATAACGGGTGCCACGTCTATCTTCGGGCATGCCCACGTTATGTGATACAGCGTGGGTGTTTCGTGGCACCAGGGGCATTTGTCATTGTATTGTGTCGGATAAATTTTGCTGAGTACGTGTAGGTTCGGGTAAGAGCCCGTTTGTAGCTGCCTCCACGCGACAGAGTCCTCTCTGCTAAGGGAGCTGTGCGGTGGTGGATACCGCTTTCTGCAGCCCTTGTAGTAATTTAGTATCGCCGAATAGTCTTGGGGTACAGGTTCGGTCTCCTCGAGGTCGCCTACGTGGGATGCTCGGTAATAAGTGTGCCCTCGAGCTATCCTGTCCGCCTCTTGGTTCCCTGCGACTCCCGTGTGTCCCGGCGTCCATACTGTTGTATGCCTAATTGGTTCTTCTTTTGTTTGTCGTTGTGTTATGTGGTCTCCGGAGCGGAGTATGCGGAGCGCTCCGTGCCCTATTCTGCCGCGTAGGTAGTTGCGGCACGCTGTTTGCGAGTCTGTAAGGATTGTTAAGGACCGTTTAGAACGATATCCTTCCGCTGCCGCTAGAGCGACGGCCGCTTCTTCAGCCTCGATTATCGTACAGCCTTGTAGTGATGCGCTGGTGATCTCGCGTAGGTTCGAATCAATCACCGTTGCTACCGCGTTGCTGTTGCTCTGCCCCGCTGCTCTGGCGTATGTGGCTGCGTCCACATATACCGTCGTTTCTTGGGGTGCTAGTGTTTTTTGTAGGTATTCAGCCCTCGCTTCTCTGCGTGCTTTGTGGAGGTTGGGATCCATGTTCCGGGGTATGGGTGCTACTTTTAGAGTGTTGCGATACTCGTCCGGAATTGTTTCGGTCCTCTGGATCTCTTGCAGTTGATCGGCGCAGCCTAGTTTCTTCAGGAGCTCCCTGCCAGATGGGGTCTGCTGTAGTCTGCGTTGTTGGGAGACTAGTTTCGCCTCTTTCAATTCGTCGAAGGCGTTGTGTAGTCCTAAGGCTAGGAGCTTTTCGGTTGAGGTGTTCTGGGGAAGGTGGAGTGCGGTTTTGTAGGCTTTGCGTAGAATCGCGTCCGCCTGTTGTACCTCACTCTTGATGGGATTGTAGTATGGGAGGCTGTATGCCACTCGGCTGACAACCAAGCTTGTGACCAGCTTGAGGGTGTCCTCCTTTCGCATGCCGTGGCGGCTGTGTGAGATGCGCGTGATCATGCGGGCCACTTGTAGGGTGGATGCCTTGAGTAGGGCGAGGGTGTGGGTGCAGCGTTGGTTTGACTGTATCCACATCCCCAGGATTCTGATGAGCGTCTTTTCCGGTATCGGCTTGCCCTCGAGGTAGACGTTGAGCTTTAACTCGTCGCTGGTGGGGACTGTGCGGTTTTGCTTTCCTCTCCAAACTCTCAGGAGCTCGGACTTCTCAGTGGAGCAGGCTAGCCCTCTTGCTCTGACGTAGTCCTCTACGCAGGTGGCTGCCTCTTGTAACTTCTCTTCTTTCTGTCTGAGCGAGCCTGTGTTAACCCAGATGGTGATGTCGTCGGCATACATGGCATGGTGTATACCGTCGATTTCTTTTAACTGTTTTGCCAAGCCAATCATTGCTATGTTGAAAAGCGTGGGGGAGATGACCGACCCTTGAGGCGTCCCTTTGTTTGGAGTAAGGAACTTCTCTGATCGGAGCCCTCCGAGGCCAATCGTTGCCGTTCTGTTTGAAAGGAAGGCTTTGACGTAGCCGTAGACTCTCCTCCCGCAGTTCAGGTCGTTCATGCCCGTGAGGATAGCTTCGTGGCTTACATTGTCAAAAGCCCCCTTGATATCCAATGCCATTATTATATTCTCCCCGCTCCTGGGGACGTTCCCGAGTACTTCTTCTTTGATTTGAAGCAGTACGTCTTGGGTCGATAATTTTGCTCTGAATCCAAACATGCTGTGGGGATACAGTTCCTTGTCCTCCATGTACTGTTGTAGTCGCAGCGTCACCACTCGTTCGTACAGTTTTCCCAGGCAAGATGTGAGCGAGATCGGTCTGAGGTTCTCAATTTGCAGTTTCTTGCCCGGTTTAGGAATCATCACTACCTCCGCATGCTTCCACTCCTCGGGGACGGTCTCAGCTTCCCAGTGTTTGTTGAGAAAGTCGGTAAATTCTGCGACTAACTCTTCACTAAGGTTGCGGATGAGTGCGTTATTTATCTTGTCTGCACCCGTGGCCGTGTTTCTGGTTGTGTTTCGAATCGCTGCGTAGACCTCTTCTCGCGTGATGGGTCTGTCCAGGTTAACGTTTTCTCTTCCTCGGTAGCGCTCTGCGTAAGCTGCTGGGTTTGTGTCCCCGAAGCATTTAACGCGCACCTTCTCCAGGAGTTCGGAGTCTGGTCCCTCGTACTGGTGGATGAACCGGTAGATGGTTTTGTTGTTTTCTGCCTTGGTCTTGGTCGGATCTATGAGAGCCTTGAGGATATGCCACGTCCTCGCTGTGTTCAAAGTTCCGTTGAGGGAGTCGCTGAATTGCTGCCAATTTTGCCTTGCCAATTGCGCCGCGTACTCCTCTGCTTTCGCTGTGACTTCTGCGATCTTTATCTTTAGCTTCCTGTTGTATTTTTGTTTCTTCCACCTCTTGGTGAGCCCGCGTCTAGCTTCCCACAGCTTGAGCAGTCTGGCGTCTACCTCGGGCGTCTGCGTCGTTCGCGTGATTTCTTTGGTGTACTTGCGCTGTGTTTCAATGAGAATTTTCCCCCACTCTTCTATCGATTGGATCCCGTTCTCGGCGAAATTCCTATCGCATGCCTCTCGAAAAGCGCTCCAGTCCGTAATTTTTGCCGATCCCTGCTGACGCCTTAGCCTGTCCGAAGTTACTTGTGTCTTGAGTATGTAGTGGTCACTACCTAGGTTCTCTAACAGGTTCTCTCACGCTGCTTGCTCCGCTCCTCGTATGAACGTGAGGTCGGGGCAGGTGTCGGTGCTAACGCTGTTTCCGATTCTGGTTGGAGTGTCTGGGTCTGTGAGTAGGTTGCAGTCGGTGTTCTCTGCTGCCTCCGCTAGCGCTTTGCCTTTTGGGTTTGCTGTTTGGTACCCCCAGCTTTTGTCCATGGCGTTAAAGTCTCCTAGGATGATTAGCGTGCTGTCTTTCGCTAGTTTGCGTGCGCCATGGAAAAGCTCGTAGAATTTGGCCTTCCTCTGTTTCGGAGGGCTGTATGCATTTACAATAAATATACTGCCCCTCTTTCTTTTCTTCTTGGGTATAATTTCTACAATAACGTGCTCTACGTCGGTGTCGGCTATCCTGTCGTGGCTTATGGCGATGAGTGCCTTGCTGACTAGGGTAGCCGTTCTTCCTTTCTCTTGAGTCTCGTAACACGTGTATCCGGCGAGTGTTGGTGTCGTGCCCGTCTCTTGAAGCGATATGATGTCAGGCGGTGCTTGTTGCGTGTGAATGTATTGTTGGAGGAGGCCCTGCTTCTTACGGTAGCCTCTGCAGTTCCATTGCCATATACCTAAGCTTTCTTGCTTGCTTAAAGTTGTACTGGCCATGTTTAAGCCTCGGTGTTGTTTGCGGATGTGTCGGCGAGGGATGCCAGCGCGGGGCGGTGGTAGGCCTTCTCTCTAATGTTCTCGGTAAACTTCTGCTTGCGGATGCTGCTCCGGAGCTCTGTGACTTGTAATTGCACTTGCTGCATTTGTTGCTGCTGTTGCTGCATCATCTGCTGCATCATTTGCTGAATCTCTGCTTTAAACGTGGCGAAATCCTCGTTGCCTGCTTGCCATGGGGCTTGGGTTTGTACGGTCTGTGGCTGCGCAGGGCTGTTCGATCTAAGGTCTCGCACTGCCTTCGTTAGCTCTGCTATTTGGCGTTCTAGCTCTTTCTGCTTAGCGCGTGATAGCTCTAATTCACGTCTCAGCGCTATTTTCTCCGCGTCCTCCTGTCTAGGCTGTTCGCGGTGGCTGTTGGTGTTGTTCTTTTCGTTAGCTACCCCACCCGAGTGCGGAGCAAACCAAGGGTTTTCGGCTCCCCAGCTCACCTTGACGCCGCCGCTCTTTCGGGTAGGCTCCATAGAGAAAGAAATATGTAGGCTCCTTCTTCGTCTTCTTCTTCTGCTGCTGCTGCTGCTGCAGCTGGCCTGCTCCCTTAATGGCCAGGGGCGGCAGGGGTGGGAAGGACCGTGACCGGCTCCGTGAACGGCTCCGCGACGCCCGGGATCTCGAACGGCTCCGCGAAGTCTCCTCCTCCGAGCTGAACCATCGCGGCTTCTTGCCGCGGTCGTCCCGGCTGCGACGTCTGCTCCCGCGTCCGCCGCCGTTGTTGTCGCCGTTGGCCTTGCCTCGCAGGTCCCTGGCTTTCTTTAGTCGGTCTTGGCACTCCCGCGATCCGGTAGTGTGGTTGCCTCCGCAGATCAGGCATCTGGGGGTACACTGGTGATCCTTTGGCGGGTTCTGCATCCCGCACTGTTTGCAAGCCTTGGCGTCCGGTGTGGGGCACACGTCGGAGCGGTGACCTTGTTGGCAGCAAACGTAGCAGATTTGTCTTGTGGGCCGGTACGGGTAGCACTTGTACTCGGCTCCGCAGTAGATGACGTGTTTCGGTGTGATCGGTCCGTCAAAGGTGATGACGGCCGTCTTGGTCTTGCCTAACCTTCGGGCGCTGTGAATGGTGACACCCTGTGTGCGCGTCCACAAGTCGGCTTTCAGTTCCTCCGGTGTCGCGCCGGGGTCCACTCCGTGTATCACGCCACGCCGGGTGTTTTCCGGTGCGGCCACGTAAGCGTTCACGTCATATGAGCGTCCCTCGAGCGTGAGGCTAGTGATGCGCCTCGCGAGCTGGGCGGCCTCCTCGTTCGGCGTGCTCACGATTATTATGTTGGACCCTGTGCGGAGCCTCGTGATCAGGTCTCTTCCTTCGAACTTGTTGCTGCATGCCGCGGCTACGGCCCGGGCCACTTGAAATTGCTGGAGCGACTTGACTACGAGTCCCTTCGGTCGCAAAATAATCTTGAAATCGTCTCTGGGGAGCGGGGGCAGCCTCTGCCTAGACTGCCGCTGCGCTCCTTTCCCGTCTTTTTTCAGCGCGCCGGAAGCTGGCGCGCCAGCTGTCGGCGGTGGGGCCGGGGAATTCCCGGCGCTGCCGGCGTTCCGTCCGTTCTTCCTTTGTCGATTCTTTTGGCGTTTGGTCATAACCAATTCCCAATTTGCTTCGTCTTCTTTGTGAGTGTCTTGCTGCTCCTGCATGGCGGAGTCCTCGATCTCCCCGTCCGCCGAATTCTCGGAGTGGGAGGCGCCGAGGTGGTCGTCGTCCATCTCTTGTGCTTCTAGCAAGTTCTGGGCTAGTCTACTCGTCGATGGCTCAACATTAGGATATTTCGTGGAGCGGGAGTCGGGTCCAGGCTGCATCGCTATCGCTGAGCGGGCCTGGCTGCCCGCAAACGCCCGTAGTCGTGCTAAACCTCGGTAGGCTTAGCGGCGAGCGTTTCCCGTCAAAGTCCGGTAATTTGCCAAAAAGGATCCTACCGTCTTGAAATCGGTGTCCGGCTGATCCAGCTTGTTAGCTCTCTCAGATCCAACCCAAAAGTTGGCGGCCCGGTGGGTCGAGATAGTCCGTGAGGGTAGGAATCTACGAAGCCCATGCGACGAACGTCCGCACTGCTCCGCTTCTTCTTCTTCCTCTCCGTCCGGCGAGAGACCGCCTTCAACCTCAATTTACTGGCAGAGGTGTCCTGAAAACACTGATTGATGTAATCTTATGTCTCTAATAAATATTATTCCTTGTCTATTGCCTCTTTGTCGAGCCGATTATGAAGGTCTTCTCAAGACGACGTTAAAGTAACGAGGAACAGCTAGAGACATCGATTCTAAGCACCTGTTCATCAGCGAGTACTTGATACTCGCTGCTACCTTAAGCTGAGAACACACGCTGCCGAATATTGAGTGTCTCAGCTGTGACACTTACCTATTACATCACTGCTTACTTGCGAGTGCCCATAATCGTTGTTTACTGAGTATAATATGTGCGTGATATTACTACCTATTCTTTTTTTTTCATTTATCACTCAAGCGAGGAAATTGAGTGGTAGTCATCATCAGACGTTGCTTCCTACGCAGGAGCACAATCCCTGACTCTTTCTTATTTGTTCGACTTCTGCCTCCTTTTTTTATTTCTTTTTCATACATTCATATCATTTCCGTTATCAGCAAACTAGGAAGCCGTGCTAGTAGCAGGACAATCTACTTCAGTTTTAGTCCGTCCCCCTGGAAATACAGTCGTCAGTGGAAAAAAAAGCAGTACATAAGGACTTCCGTGAAATTACATCTCTTATCGTTGAGTCAGACAGCAGTCAGATCAAATTCTATTAATTTGATCTAGTAATTTTCAACCATTTGTAACTCAAATCTACGTTCGCACCATCGCAATCGACGCTGCATTCCATAATCTGGATGGTGTTTTTACTAGAAGTGATACCAAAAACACAATGAAGAGGCTTAAGGGTCTATGAATGCAGCAGTGAAGCACTTTTCACGCAAAACGTGCATTTTTTCTATACATAAAGCTTCCCCAATTCTAACTGAAAGAGTTCGCTGCGAATCTCTACGCCTGATAAAGTACAAACTTATTCTTGAGCAGAAACAGCTATACCTAGTCGCAAATGACATACCATGGCAACGTTTAGTAGATTTTCATTGCATGCCAGTTTATATTATCATAGTACGATCCTACTGCGTTGTGGCACCATTCACGCATAAGGACTGGCAGAAATACTGGTGGTTACACGTTCACTAAAAATCAAAGCGCTCCATGCTAATTTGTTTTCTGATATAATCTTCTTACATCTTTCTCTTACGCGAATTCTGCCACCACGCATCGCCGAACAAATCGCAAGTCGGACAAGTGTGTCGTCTACCCAGAAGAGCTAGCCTATGCGGAGAAAGGCGGCTCGTTATCGACGAAGGCTGTGATGAGTTCGAACATAGCCTCGGGCTGGTCATAAGGCAGAACGTGTCCGCCGTTGCGCACCACGACGAAGTTGAGGTTCTCGACGGTCTTCTTGTAGCCGTACAGACGCTGGCCGTCGGTACTCCGCCAAATGTGGCGGGGTTCGTGAGACCATCGATCCGCGTGCGACCAGGCCACGTTGGCGAGGAATTTCTCCGTGTGCGTGGTGGGCACGCAGATGTCCAAGTGGCCGCTGTACACCAGCACCTTGTAGCCGCTCTCCAGAACTTGGGTGAACTGCGGCACGGCCGAGCGCATGATGTCGCGGATGAAGTGGACGGTCACGAGATCGCGGCTCATGCTGAATCCCTGCCGACCCACGTGGAGGGCTCGCCGGATCTCGGGCTTCTGGACGAATGCCTTGTAAGTCTTGCTGTCTTCGGGCTCCTTATCGATCAGGTAGTTGTAGTAGTATTCAAAGCCGGTGACGTTCTTGAAGAAACTGTTCTCCGTGATCAGACCGAAGAAAAGACTGTCCATTAAATAACCGCTCTCGACAGTTCGACCTGCGCGGAGGAGATCGACCGCTTCCTTGGCGACTCGCATCATGTGGTCGGCGGCACCACGGTCGATGAGGCCAATCCCGTAGATGAAAGTGCCAAAGTCCACCATATTTACAGGGTCCGTCAGACCGTTGCCGTAGGCGATGCCACGGAAATTAATCTTGACCCGCATTGAGTCTGCGTTCTCGTGTAGCGTGGCGCCCACAGTCGGCACGTACTTCCCTGCATGTCAGAAAAAAAGAAGAAAAAAATGAAGTATGGTGAGGAGTGTGGGGTACGTATGATCGTACTTTATGAAACAGCAAAGTAGTAACCGTTGCAAAAGCAACGAGTAGCATGGGAATCGGAACATGTAAGAACATACGTTAGGACCTCAGTACCTTTCTCGACCGTCGATGTAGTCAAACGCATACATCTTGCCATCTGAATCTTAAGTTACAAATTGACGGACCCTCTGCGCCTTGAAGCCAGCATGCCTCGCTTGGCTGTACAGCCATCCTATAGCAGAGAAAAGAACCGACACGGACAAGATAGGGCAACAAAATCACTTTTTTCAAACTCAAGATCCGTTATTTGCGCTGTTAAACGAAGACCGTTATCCGACTATCCGACTCGCTCAGTTCTCTATTCTTGTAGCTCTACATCGACTTGATCGTAGTAACTCGCCCTTAAATATAATTGGCAGCATATTAAATAGGCAAGGATAAACTTGTAATTAGAAACAAGTATTCGTAGTATAAGATACAGTCCGTGCTGTCAGCACACGCTTAACGGGAGATATTTGGTTTTTGCACACAACACTAGGGCGTTTGGTCAAAAGACAATAGCAAAAACCAACCTAATAAAGATAAGGTCAATGAAAATGTGTTATAATAAAGAGAACAACACTTAGGATAACTATTGGTAACTACTTTATAAGAAGGCTCACGCTCGGTTAATGTGTGTTGCGGTGATTTCTTTTTCCTCCTTCATTCAAACTGGCTACAAGGTATTTTCACGGGGGGTGCTCGACGCCGGTAACCACACAGCACAAGGGTGCGACAATCCAGACGCTTATTCAGACGAATTTTCAGCTAGCATTACAAAAAAGCAGCTAGTACGGTAACAGCAACAGTGTGGAGCGCGGGCGTTAGTCAACGAACACGCATATAACACTTATGTACGTTCAGTATTTGAAGGCGGTCAAGGAACATGCCAGTAGTATCGCCAGATATCCCGCTCGTCACGCTGCTTGACAGAATGGGTCCATCTAAAGTATGCGAATCTGGTGTAATGGTGGGCCTGTGCGAGTTGTTTCGGCCCGACAACAATTCATCAACGAGGATCAAACCTTCAAAGCATGGCAGCCACATATGAGTATACTGCGTTAGAAGCTATTTCGCAGCGATGGTGATGACTTGGATTCAAATAATTGAAGTGTTTCGTAAATCAATATTGTGAAAGGGCAAAAAAAAGAACGTCTTCGTGAAACTAATTAACCATTCCAGCTAAAAATTGTACAAATCTAACCGTTGGCCTAATGACGCGTAAAAGGCAGCAACGTTGACTCTTGGCAACTACTGGTTTGTTGAATGGCTTCGCTTACTTTTGTGAATATTCGTTAGCAATATCTAGTAAAGATGAATTGATTTTATGGAATGCTGTAGGCTCAATGAACCAAAAACCTGTGATGGAGAGAACGAAAGAGATGAATGAAAACCTAACAGCTGTGCCATCTACTGCAACTATCGTGAAAACGCAGTGGTACTGTTATACATAATACCCATGAAGGCACCAAATTGGATACAATTGAAAAAAAAAAGAAATGAGCAATGTAGAAACATGCTCGCAACTTCCACTTGAAGGTTATCGAAGGTTCTACTCGTAGGCCTGCTCTTCAGAGACCTGGTAATAAAGAGGATGCGAGAAAAGAAGCAACGAAGGGAGAAAAGAACAGAGGATGAATCACGAAAATTGCAGCGAAAATGCGGCAAACACTAAATCTTGTAGACCAAGGCAAAAAATTTAGAAAGTTCAGTCTGTTACAATAAAGCAAATTGAAAAGCAAGGAGAGAGAGATGAAAGGAGAAATACAGGGAGGTTAACCAGAAGAGAAAATCTGGTTTGCTGCATTATGCTGGGGAGAGAGATGAGGAGGATATGCAGAGATAGGAAAATAGGGATACAGAAAGAAAGGGAGTATACGTACACAAGATCACATCGAAAATCAGTGACGCGAACAACGGAAGAGAATGTTACGCTATTAGAAACAGGGCTTACCGGCGTAGGATTCTCCCGCAATGTAGAATTCGTTTTTGGCCAGCTCGCCGAACAGCGTGAAGAACTGCTGCAAGAACTCTAACATGTCGCGGCCAACATCGGTCTGGTTACGGGCGTAGCCAGCGTCGTTCTCGGTGTAGCTGAAACCCGTTCCCACGGGTTGGTCCACGTAAAGCATCGAGTAGCGCTGCGCCCAGGTGAGCTCGCGAAACGCCGCCTCGCTGCCGTCCTCCTCCGACACGTAGTAAGGACCGTGCTCATTGAAGAAGCCCAGAAGCGAGGACGTACCGGGCCCTCCTTGCATCCACAGTATCACCGGGTCATTCTGCGGATCCCTCTGAGGACGGATATCAGAGCATATAACAACATATATAATAACATATAATAATATACAATTATATGTAATAACATATAAGAACATATATATAAGAACATGTGCTGATTACGAACGTCATTTTGACAGGGGTTGTTAAAGGGCGGAACACTTATCTCTTACGCGTCTGCTTTTCGCCTGCTCTCCATTTTCTTTCGTCGTTACGAAATTGAAGGCGAACGTATTAGGTTCGGGTCGTGCAGGGGTACTGACCAATCCGCTTTAAGTGCGGAGCACTCTAGGGACAGGTAATACGAGATATCTGGACTTCAGTTGTGGAAGAAGACGATTATTATTTTTTTTTTGCACGCAAATGTAGTCAATAGCAATACATTATTTCGCTCGTGCCATCCACGGTATAGAAGGTACGGCCTCCGAGGCGGATAATCCCCTACAAATCGAGCGCTCATATTACGACCCTGTTCTTAGTTTATCCTTCACAGTGAATTTGTGCCATTACACAAAGAACCATCATATTATATTCTATCTGCGCCTTGAAAATGACTAACAGAGGCGGAAACGCGAGCACTCTTGAACGCAGGAACTACTGACAGGATGCAGACGTACCGCAAATGCCATGCAGCGGACAACGATTTCATTGGAAAAGGAGTAAACCTTTGAGATAGTAATCCCCGACGGAGCCTCCAAAAAGACTCTCCAATGCTGTTTGGTGGTCGCAGGTCAGTGTGTGCATCACCAAAGACGCCCATAGACCACAGCACGCTATTCTAAATGCATTCGCACGTTAAGAAAACAGCCTCAACGCCGGCGATCTAAACACTGATTCAGAAGAGGGCACTCATTTACAAACATGGTGGGAGTAAACTTTGCATGTGAAGTTTATTTTGGAATACCGCGCTGCCGACACATTGGGCAAGTGGGTGTCTGTACGTTGTCCTTCTTACTAAAGACGGAATCGCAAAGCATGACTGTTTCACCGAACTTATAGCAACTTATTACACTGACCGCAGAGTTCACATCAGAATGTCGAAACACTTAGAAAGGGAAAAATAAATATGCTTTCATGACGTTGTGCGAATAATTTTTGTTGACAACTTGGACCACCATTGTGTATGAAAGTACCACAAGGCACCGACCATTTGTCATTTTATCTTCAGGGAAGAAGGATGACGCGGTTGCATTAAATTAGTTCATAGCCAAAAAAATCTCTGTAGTCTGCAGGTATATTTCTGTATACTAACAGTAGATGACATTGGTATGCTTCTTTAACACTGAGAGATCTGGGTCCTTCTGATAATTATACACACGATAAAAGAGGAAGGCTGAGTCATCGCGCATAACGTGGAGCAGGAGGAAGAGGAGTAGGGGGAATAGGAGGAGGAAAAGAAAGGAAGGAAAGGTAGGGAGGTGAACTTGGTCCGCGTCCTGCTTGCTACCCCTCAGCCGAGAAAGAATTTAAGGCATGAAAAGAAAAAAATGAGAGGGAAGGAAGAAGGTACTATCGATGTGAACATGTGCGGTTGTCTATCACTTCACGCCTACAGTCGGTCAGTGAGGCCAATCGATTTCATGAAGCGCAGCAATGCCCGTGTCACTTTGTAAGCCTGTGACGCCTGGGGCCATTGTTCAAGAATCTTTGTTTCTGAAAATAGCCTGCTGTCTAATCGGTTTAACACACTCCGATGAACGTCGCGTTCGATGTCTTAAACACAACAAAATACACAACGCGTGTAACACCTCTTCACAGTGGCACGACTCCAATGTACTAATTTCAATAAATGCGTAAGCTTTCGTAAAAGCCATCCCTAACAAGAGGCGGCACAGTAAAGTTCCATCATGGCGGGAGAAGTGCGAGAAATCTGCAGCTTCAATGCGAGATCAAGCCGGTGGACCCAACAGTTCGCGCCAGTCTCGGTGCTCCACGAAGTTTAAGCCTAGCGGGCATCCCAGTGTTCTTAGGGAGTAATGCACACTTCAGCAAAAATTAAATGCTCATTTTCTTTTTTCATTTCTTTTTTCTTTTTCTTTTTTTTCATCGCGTAGTGTACCCGCGGGGCCTCTCTCTCTCGAGTGGCGTAACTCGTTGTGAATACACTTTTGGGAAAGTATCTGCTTTGAGAGCTTTCACCAAGCTTCGTGCGGCCTCCGCTGTGCTACCATACGGTTAAGAATGTAATGCTGCTGTGTTCACTAACAACATCCTGGCATCCTAAACTCTCTCGTCATCCCCGTCTATCCCTCCTTCAAGGCCTTTTCCCCTTTCTTGAGTACAAACAGCAGATTAAATCATAAACGCTCGGGCCAATCTCCCTGCACTTATCTAAATAAATTATTCTTTTTTTCTGGCCATCTTATGTCCTGCTAGAGCTTAGTGTGAATACGAAGAAGTTTCCGAACGACACATTAAGAGGAGTATTTTTTCATCCGTGCTCACAACTAATGTACCTCGATGAATCAAGAGAGTGCTGGGCTCGGGGTGGGAATGTAATATTTGTAGAAACAGAGCAAAAGGGAAAGAACGTGGACAAAATAAAAACTAGAATACAAATGCAAGCGATGGCTTCGTCATCTCCTTCTCGTATTCTTTTTTCTTTTTCGTTTATATTTTCCGGAGGGGGGGGTGCCTTGATGGAGGGAGAGCGAATAGTGCTAAGAGCGTCTCGCGCCTCCTGCTCGAATCTCTGCATGAGAATGAATGGGCGAAAATGGCGTGACTGGTCTTCGTGTCCCGAAGGTAAATGCTCAGGTGGAGAAACTTATGGTACAAATTACTATTTTGTAGCCCCGCCTAAAAAAAAAACCTTATTGCCACAATAAATTTACTTCGACTCACCAGTGAAGGAACGAACCAGAAGAATAGATTGCTATTGTACTGTGGATTGACGGTGATGTAGCCCGCATAACTGGGCACCTCGTGATCAGCCCCGATGGGGCCGACCTTGCTTGATGACCTGGCCTGGTTCAGTTTACCAGCATCGATGAGAGGTGTCAAGTACAGGGGCTCTCCTGCAAATAAATGGACAAAGCACATTGGCCCTCCGAAAAACAGGACCACGACTTTTGTATTTCTCGTGTTTTCTTGAGTTGATAGCTCCGCTACCATACCTGTTTTTCAAGAAGTGCTCCTTCACACCATAGAGTTTTATATGCACGTCACCAAGGGAGAATCCCACGCTGCATCATTTAGCAATCATGAGTAATATGGTACATAGATTTCTGCGCAGTTTTGCGTGGTTCTGTGGAGAGAATTTTTTCCAGCTGCTCGTATTGTTCTTTGTGATGCAGTTGCATTGTGTGCTAACGTTGCAACGTTTCCTGAAAGCGCTGCAGTGTTTAACGTTTCCAGTTGTTTCATTGCGTAATTACGAGCACGTATGTACACTGCGACAGCTTCACCCTAGCGTGCCTAATTCTGGATAATGTTTAGTAAGCAATATTTATCGTGCGCGCTGATTATTCTTTTCTTATTCTGGACAAAGCCCTTGTTCGTGAAGTCCTGAAAACCATGGAAGTGTCTAAGTTAGAGGTTAAACGAGAATGTGTATAACGATACATCAACGTTTCGATTACAAATATGTTTTAGTGGTGTTAATGTGAGAATCCACAAAGTCATTTAAAAGCTGAAGGATAAAGTCTAGGCAAAATTAATGTATTTCATATCATTTCTAAGCTGACGTAACTGTTACAATGGTGGTGTATGCGGACAGTATTTAGTGTCATAATTCCCACTAGCTATGTTTGTATCGATCTTAATAACAAACAGTAACAAACTTACGTTGTACTCGGAGTCACCATGACCACAGTCACTAATAAACACCGCTGGCAATAACTTGTAAATCAAATACCTGGAAGCTATAGGACATTCACCAGCTTAAAGCCTCCACTCAGATCTTTGTTCTCTTACCTGTTTTCTAATATTTGTCCTCTAGAAGGGTCATTTACTGCGACGCGTTATCTTGTATTGTCTGAATAAGGTTCATTCTCATGCGGCTCGGCCTTCAGTGCGACCTGATATTCCACAGCAACCTGATGTCTGTGCTGCAAAATCTGACAAGGTGCGATACCTTGGTACGATACCAATGCTCCACTGGAAATCCGCGTAAGTGTAGGCTATCAATGAGCAGTAGTACCAACAAGACTTTTGTTCCGAGTCATGTGTGTCACATGACTCGGGACAGCTTACTCAGAAAGTAAACAAAATGTCATCTATCGCATTGTCTGTTTTTGTCCCACAAATACATTTGTCTAAGGAAAGCTCTTCCCTCTTCTCACCCACCCCTATATCCTTACAAAAATGCACCAAGGACAGACAAATTTGATGCATATACACATCGCACTGGCAATGATAATTACTTCTTGTCGTTTTGACATTGCGTTGAGCTTCGACAAAATTTGCTGGAGTCACTGACATTACTATTGCAAGGAGAAATGCGAACTCCTGGGTTCCAGCTTTCTTTTTTTTTTGCTTGTCGTCTTTACGCTCGATCACATTACTTCAGGTTTGTCGAAATTATAACTTTAATTAATATTGTCACAAACCAGAAGTGTTCATAGCTTGATCAAATTTAATGCTAGAAAAAGTTACATAGTACGATCAATAAACGCATAGTGTGGAAGCTTGGGCTTGTTGGTGTTTCATTGGAAAAAGGACACAGCGCAAAAAAGACGAGAACAGGAGAGAGCGACACGCACACAGCGCTGCGTGCATGTCACTCTCTCGTGTCGTTGTCTTTTTTGCGATGTGTCCTTTTTCTAATAAACGCAATAGATTGTTTTTAATGTTTGCTTCTATCGAACAGGAAACAAGGTTAGATGCTGAACGCTGCATACCGCTAGAAGCAGCATAAAACAGGTATTTAATTTCGTCGGCTTTATGCCATTTTAATGTAGCCCTCACCATCCAGTGGCTCTTGCCACATGCAAGCTTTCAAATTTTAAGGTTTAATTTTAGCGCTATAATATTTTCAGTTCCTCTACACTATGGAAATCATGTTAGTTTGCCATTGCTTTGTTCAGAGAATCTGAGTTCTTAATTGATGAAAATTCTCGCCTTAGACGATCTTGATTAAATGTAAATCGAGAGAATAAATGTAAAATTGACGTAAGTTAACCGTACATAGGCAGAAATACACAAGAAAGTGAACGGAGAACAGCCGTCACCATAGCTCAATTTGTGGAGCATCGCACACCTAATGCGGAAGGTGTGAGTCGGGTTCCGATCGGTGGCAAGTTATTTTTTTCGTTCAGTTTCACATCATTGTACTTCTACGTTTTAATAAAAAACCACAAGTTATTTACTCTATAATCGTCTGCTTTATGCGGTTGACCTGCCATGGTGTCCTGATTTGGCGTTGCGCTGCTGTGCACCAGATCAATTCCTAGTCGCGGCGGCCGCATTTCGATGGGGGCTAAATGAAAAAAAAAGGGGAAAAAAGAAAAAAAAGGAAAAGCACCCGTGTGCCGCACATTCGGTGCCCGTTAAAGAACCCCAGATGGCCCAAGTCAATCCGGAGTCTCTCACTGCGGCGTGCCTCATAATACGGTTGCGGCTCTGGCTCGTGAAAGTCCAGAATTTAATGGTTAATTTATGTTCTTACCAAAAATTTACTCCCTTGCCTCCCCTTCTGGTTCAAGGGCACTTAAGAATTTTCGATAAAGTTATCGGTGAAATGTCATATTGTGTAACAGCACATAGTTTTACATATCAACGTCAAGCAGCAACTGCTCGATTGCTTGAGTATGAGTGCACAAAGCGACGCTTTCCATCACGTAACTTCAATAAATGTCATTTCTTAAATCTGCCTTTTGACTTTATTGCTCTTTCACCTTTTCTTGTAAGCCGCGAACGTTTAGGAGCACCAGAAATAGTAGATCTGAAATATTGTGAGCCACTGCTCTTAAGACGAACTTCTCACAATGTAAAAAAAATATTGACAATCCGTTAATTCGTCTTAACGGGGTCTACCGTACGCATCAAAGTGAAGCCGTCAAATGTTTTCATAAATAAACAAAACTAGCTAAATTGCTAAACAGCGTGCTTTAATGAAAGGCGATGCAGCAGGCGTTAAATAAATGTAGCGTGTCTTTTCTGAGCAGACTTCTATTTGCAACAACCGTGACATCGGTGTCTACCAGTATTTGCTGTGCCATCCAGGTCATCATTGCTGCCACTGGCCTCATTGTCCGTCGTGACCTCCTCCACCATCTGGTCTCTGTAACATCACACACACACAAAAAAATTATTTTATCTACAAGTTCAGCGAATCTGAGCACGTCATATCATCTTCAAACATACTGCTCCCACGTGTTCATATGCACAACAGTGGCTCATCGTGTAATTTTTTTCAGTGCCATGAATGACGATGTTTGTGAGAAGAGCTTTTCTTCGCAAATAAATTTCTTAACTCTGGCGTTGGCCCTAAAAGCAAGAATAGAGTAAAGAAATAAATGAAAGGCGTAGATGCAGATAAACCGAGCCAGTTTTAATGTACGAAAAGAACACCTGCACAAACCATCAAAGATCATTTTGTATGTAAGCGACGCTTCGCTTCTCGTCTTTTTCCTAATGCAGCATCTCGTGCTGCGTTACTCTTCATGGGTCAACGGGCCATCGTTCCAACGTGTGCAGCCTTAAAGCGTTTGGGAGTCATCTTTGTCTCGTTCCTGTCGTTTACGGCAGTGCAGGACCATGCTGAAACGCGCGACCGACCATGAGTAAATGCCGTCGACCGAGTACAGGTGTCCACTATATACACAGCAGTGTGGTGGACACCTGTCTCCCCTCCACAACATCGCATCCTCAGTACCACGCCTCCTTTCCACCACTCACAGGCAAGCACAACTGCTCTCCACATTCCCCCATCTCCACATTTCTGAACTTCACAATACTTATATCCGCATTACCTTCGCTCCACATTTGCCACCTCCGCGTTCCTTCTCTCTGCATTCCCCTCTCCGAATTCCCCTCTCCGAATTCTACACGTCTGCACTTCTGTCCATATTCGCCATCTCCACATTCCCCATCTCCGCATTGCTCCTCAACACATTCCTCTTCTCCGCATTTGTCCTTTTCACATTCTACCTCTCTGCATTACTTTTTAAGCATAATCTGAGGTTAGGAAGCTCCACGTGTAGCATTTTGGCAAGGTGAAGATTGTAATAAGGGCAAACCAGAGTCTGTTCATTTTGATTTTCCCGGCATAATGTTTCACGCCTTTGACACTAGCTACAGTCGATAATAGAAATAGAAAGAAAACCTACATGACTTCATTTTGTTCGTCTCTGGCTTTCTAGTGACAAGACGACAGAGACGCTGCTTGCAACAGAGTTCCGCACGTGCGAAAATATACCGCATGTCCCAGCTAACGTTAGCGAAGCTGTTCAATGAAAGAAACGATAGAAAAACATGGTGCAATATGCAAATATAGAACTTACGGTGTCCGGTCGTCAGAACACCGCAGGCTTTAAAGTCGCATTTGGCGCCATGTTTTTTAATCGTTTTGTTATTGTTGTTGTCGTTGTCGTTGTTGTGGAACAGCTTGTCTAACGTTAGCTGGGACACCTTATACAGAGTAACATGAGTTCATAAGATGGTGCACAGGCAACAAGAAGTCATCATGGTCGCGACATTAACGAGGCGCCATGGCACAAAACCGGAAACTGCGTCCGAATAATTTAACGCGCGTTTACGACGTTGAACAGAGCTGAATAATTGCGTAATTACATAATAATTGTTTTGTAGACGAGTTTCCCGTTGGTGTAATGTAGCGAAATATTTTCGAAGCATTTAGAATGCACTTTTCTTTCTTTTTCGCTATTTGTCAAACGAGCAATTCATGCTTCTGGTAAGGTTTACATTGCCTGTGAGCTTCTCCAGCCTGTGTCTCACTTTATTAAATTATCATTTCATGGAGAAACGTGCAGTGTTGTCGTTCTGACACGCGCAACCACGGTGCAATGAAGCCGCGTCGTTAACCTATGCACTGCATATGTGGGATGCAAATAAAATGCAGTGTCGTGCTAAATCAGATCAGCCACGTGTACTTCTTTAAAATGCGTTTCTTTTTCTCGCTGTTTGCTTTGTCATGTGTTATTAAAGCAAAAGTTCCAATGACGAAAGGTTTCGAAGCAGCTTTCAGACAGATAAGGAGGAGATGGGAAAGGGAGAGAAGTTGCCCAGATAAAATTCCGGTTTTCTAAAAGGCGCGAAGGCAAGGTTTACAGAGATTGAGAGATGAATGAAAAACGAGAGATTGTGAGCATGCGCGCACGCTGGATGTAAGACTTCAAAAACCCAGCGTGTTTTTCTAATAAACGCAGTTGTAAGTTCATCGCCGTGTGTGTCCCATCCTCAATTATGATGTCTGGTGTACGTCTTTTGCGCTGTTTTGAAACATTATGGAACAACCGCTACTATTGGTACTGCATGACACTTCGAACGAACGCTCAATAAAAAAAAATTACTTACTCATCGTCGCTCCGCACTCCGACATTGAGCAGGGAACTTGAGCAAAGAAGCAGGAGCACGCTGGACAGTTGCATCTCGATGCAAACGTCAAGGCTTCCAGTCCCAATGTGTACACATGTGGGTCTGCGAGTTACTGCTTGGTACACTTGAATCCTTGATGTTTTGCGTGTGACAGCCGCAGAGGAAAACGAAAACAAAGAAGATAGGCTCAGCAGGGGTCGAAACTAATTACCTGCTGCGGCGATGCCCTGTAAAATGTAACTTAACTTTTGTCTTTTTTTATTTTTTTACTGTCGAGACGTTGACTGGCAGTACCCGTATGTGACTGCCGGTCCCTGCCGGCGTTGTCCTGCACGAGAGTGTAATGTCACCTAAGTAGAAATAAGGTTAAAATGGAGCGAGTGAGGTACGTACACATGTCCTGCTATCAGATGCTACGATAGACGGAGAAATTCACAAGCAGGAACGAGCGATCACCCCTGCACTCGCAGTTCTTTGATGGAAAGGGGCTTTATATTTGGAGAGAAGGAGGCAGAGAGAAAATAAAAATCTGGCGTGCGTTTACACTCGACTGGAAGCCTTATCATTGTACACCGGTCACTCTTCGATCAAGGCCCGATATGTTGATTGCGGTGTCAACGAGATACGGCATAATTTATGAATCTTTGTGATTCTTAGTTCAGTGTAATGATAAACTGTGGCGCAGACACAGACAGAAAAAGACTCTACCTGTAGTGTAGTGCAAGTGCGTCGTCTCTCTGTGTGTCTCACCATATTCAGCAGGTGGTTTTATATAGCCCTCCCGCACTCTAGTCAGGAGATTCCTATTGGACTTGTTTGTCATGTCCGAGTGCTCGCACTTGGTCCAAAACGTTCTGGCGCGCTCTGAGGTGCTCTGACGTATAACGTCCGACCGGTTATATTGGGAACCGTTTGGGTACAAGCTACCCAAACATGCGCCCCTGCACCGGCATGCGTGCATTTGGCAGCTATCTCGCTCCTTTCCCGAACTTTCTTCTTATACATGTGCCCCTTGTGCACAAACGTCCACACATGCCCCCAAAAATTCCCGTTTTGTGTACTCGTTTACGCTCCTCAACGTGATGTACCCCACCCTTTACCAACCTCTTTGTCATCTCTGTACAGAGCGAGCTTATACGATACCACCAGGGGCGTAGCCAGGGCGGGGGGGAGTGCTTATGGGGCTTCAGCCCTCCCCCCCCCCCCGAATTTCTTTCGTGCTGTCATGCACCGCCGACCAAAACAACCACCGGCGCCGGAAATCATTCTGGATTTTGTCTAGAATGTCCCTTTCACGCTTGGAAAGACATTTCAGCGTGAACATTGCGAACTCGGGATGGATTTCGCGGCAACGTCCATGCGCCTGGAGTCGCAAAACGCAAGGAGCCCCTTCCGAGCACAAAGTTTCAAGGCCGTTTTGATGGCGAGCGGGCTCATCGCGGCATCTCGCGGAGACCGCGGAATCTCCTGAGCGCATGATTTTAAATTCCGCAACTTTATTGGTATAAAGTTCTTATAAACTTTTGGTGCGAAAGGAGCACTGATATTACCAAGGTCGTGCTTTATATTTTCAATTTCGGAACTTTGTGGGTTTAATGTTCTTATAAACATTTGACGCCAAAGGTGCATTGCGTTTTCCGAAGTCGTACATCGCAGGACACTACGAGTCAAGCCAAATCAACACTCTATGAGACAAGTTGACAAAGCACGCAGGTAGGTCCGATGCTACGAAGTGTTTTGGTGGTTCATTTGTGCCGTCATGGCACAGAAAAGAATATCAACATTTTTGTCACCTGCGCCAAAGCATCATTGTCGACGCTAAGGCCAGCAAAGGTAACTACGTTTTTATTTATTTGAAAACGAAGCTTTCTCTGCCTCTTTCTCCGACTTTCCGCTGCTGCTGTGGTCTTGCACGCCGCTAACGCCGGCCTCATCGGGACGTGGTTGAGACGTGGCCATGTCACAAAAACATAAAAGACATGCGCTGACAGTGTTTTCTCTCATGACATTTATTGATGAGCTGTCATTCTCAAAATCCGAGGAATACCTTAATAAAGAATGTAGGTCAAGGTATATGTCACGTGGAGGGCCTGCGCGGTTGTGGTTTAGAATGATTATTCGCCAAACGACGCCCGCAGCGTAGACCCCGGATTTTCTGCGACGCGGCGCTCTTAACGCTATCGCGTTAGTACATGACAGGAGTGTGGCAAAAAGAAAACACGACCAGAGAAGCTCGTGTCAACATTTACGCCGAATCGCATGTGCACAATGCCCTCTGGTCGCTGTTACTAGGCTTGGCCCCCCACAAATGCAGTGCAGGAGCTGCCGCGCTTGTCTCCATGCTCACCCGCAACAGCAAGGACAGTAGAGAGTGGAAATAAGGAGTATGGAGATGAGGAGATGAGGAGTATGCAGGCCCAAAGAACCACTAATAACCGACTTTCCCCAGCGAAACGCAACGAACGAGCAGTAGGAGATGGTGCTGACCAGCTCGGCATTGGAGGATCAGCAAAAGCTAATCCAGTGGCAGTGGCGCCACAGCCGAAAGTGGCGCCACTGCTGCTGGCGCTCTGGACTGAAGTCAGCACCCACCACGGGGATCCAACCCTATCCGCGCGCCATCAAAATAACGTCTCTCTCTCTCTCTCTCTCGCTCGCTCGCTCGCTCGCTCTCTTTTTCGCTGCCGTAGCAATCAGCCCGCTTTTCCCGTGGGTCGGCCAGCTGCCCAGCCGACTTCTAATAAAAATTATTGTCTTCTAAGTGAATGTGCCGCCAAAAACGGTGATATCTCGCAACTCAGCTTTTCCACTTCCATCGTCAAGCACTTCTGAGACTGCGACATACTTTCGACTTGCGTGACCATCTTGCCCTCCCGTGCGTTCACTGCCGAGACCACAAAAACGCCCATCATATATATGTCTTAAGGATACATTTCACCTTCCACCTCCTCCACTCCCATATATCATCTCCTTGGGTGGCTGACTGCGGCCACCACACTCCAGGACCAAGAATATCTGCATGGTAGCGCATGTCATATCCGCCATATGCAGAAAGTGGAGTCCTGAACTGCGGCCACCAGCTCACGTTCCTCTAGACAACAATGGATGGTTATCCGTCTGCCCCGCCTCTCTAGCTCTGACTAAAGACAGCTGCAGACGTGCAGATTCCAATCAGGAGTTTGCATAACTGCAAGCAGTGTCCTTGCAAATCTTGTTTACACATTTACTCCCCCGTAGCACGATATACCTTGGGTTCGACTCCCTGCCGCGGAGACCGCATTTCTATGCGGAGGGGCGAAATAAATCAAAAAGAAAAAAAAAACCGCTCGTGCACATAAATTTAGGTGCGCGTCGAGGAAACTAAGGTACTCAAATACAATCTGGAAGCTTTCGCTACGGCGTCCCTCATACCCTTTTTGTTGTTCTGGGACGTTAAACCTCATAATTTGGCTTGACGTGATTCGATTTCACGTGTCTTTATTGGACCATATACTTATTAAGACCAAAGCCTTAAGTGGCTCGTTGCAATGGGTCAAACACGAAAAAAGCGGCGTCTGTTCCAGGGATACAAAAAAAGAAAGTACACGAGTGGTACAAAAAATATCATCATCAGCAATCGCTCCTATCTGGACAAAAATATAATCTGAAATGGCTCATACCCCCGTAAGCATGCAAAGATGCAACGGCTAAATATGAATGAAGACACTAAAGAAACAAATAAAGAAAGAACACAGAGAGAGAGAACAACGAAAGAAAGAAAAAATGAATGAATAAAAGAAAAAAGGCAGAAAGAAGGAACGAAAGATTCTTCAGATAGTGCATTAGGTGCTCACATGTGCCGTTGAGGAGATCGACATACAGCGCAATACGTTTACTTCACACTCCAGTTCGTTATGTCTTGCAAGAAATCTGACCCCTCCGATCGGATAACTTGATGCATTACCACGTGTGGAGCAGGCTTTCGCCTTCACGTGTTACAGGAATGTAACGTGCTGCCGATTTTTTGTTTCCGTTACCACTCGTGTGGTGAAATTGAGCTTCTCTCTTCATAAATCCCCAGGAATCAGCAATGCACGTTAAGTGCTGTCCACGTTTGCTTTCTTGCTTGCTCTGCTTTGCTTTGCCTTGTTTTGCCTTGCTTTGCCTTGCTTTGCCTTGCTTTGCCTTGCTTGCTTGCTTGCTTGCTTGCTTGCCTACCTGCCCATGAGTAGGCCCCACCTTTTGAGGATTCGCGACAGAGTATGGCGTGCTTAGTTCAACGACGAATGAACGCAGTAAAAGCAAGTGCACTACGTCTTTCACAACAACTTATGGTATATAGGTAAAGAAAGCAAACACGCATATCCAGATGGGAGCGTGACAATGGGGATTTAGTATCCATACACTGGCAAATAGGGTTGCAAGGCTGCCCGATAATAAAATTGAGTTCAATGATGATTACAGTCAGATTAAGATAATTAATGCAACAAAGTTTATCCTGTAGGAAGAGAGGAAACAAAAAAGGGGAGAAAGCAGGCATCTTAACCAGAAGAGGGTCTGGCTGGCTACTCTTGCTTCTGCAGGACGTTCACGTACAAACAGCTGCTACTACGTAATATTCAGCCTTTCTCGTTAATATATTTATGATGCGCCACGCAGTGATGTGCCTCGCACAGTAGAAAACATACGAGAGTAAGCTTTGAACGCTGTCGGTGTCGTGTAGTCGTGCTATCAGAGAACACTTACAGTGCGCGCAAATCTTTTGACGGTACCAAACAATTCAGTTACGATATACTCCGATTCCCAAGCAGCCATCGGCCTCATACAGAACCACACGTTACCCCATTCACTCCAACAGGAGTTCGAACGAGCGGTCTCTGCACTGCAACCTTCCACCGTTTTCCTCCGCTGGGTCCCTGAGCATTCGGGGATTGACGGCTATGAGCTGGCCCATCAACTCGCCCGTGACGCTTTTAACCGCACCCCATTGATCCCCTGGCCCAGGCCTTCGGAGGACTGTGGAAGGCTCTCCCTGCGCCGCACCATCGATGAAGCTTATCTCCAGCTCCGTCTCGACAAGCGCCTCTACCCTCCCCTTCATCCATCACTCACTGTGCCGGAAGCTCGCCTTCTGCGGCGCATTCAAATTAATGCACATATTACCCCTTTCCGCCTCTTTCTCTATCGCTATCGATCAGACCTTCCTAACGCATCCCATTGCCTCTTCTACTGTCCGGCTGCTCAGCAATCACATTTCTATCCTCCCCGTTCCCTTTTCATCCCCAACTGGCTCGACTGGCTTGTCGCTGAAGAGGAAGAAAAACAGTGTCGACTGGCAGCCCGGGTGGTCGATATGCTCGGCCTCTAATTTTGGGCTCAATAAAAGTCTTATACTACTACTACTATTACTACTCCTACTCCTACTACTACTACTACTACTACTACTACTGCTACTACTGCTACTACTGCTACTACTGCTACTACTGCTACTACTGAGGAGCCATTGGATTGGATTGGAGAAACTTTAATTATGCCTGCAGTTGGGCGCTCGCGCGCCCCGACGAGGGCCTACGTCATCCTCGAAGTTGCCGTTACTCGGCGCGGGTCTCCGCTCGCCGTTGCCGGCTCGCTGGGTCCGTGCCTTTCGAGCGCCTCGAGGACCTGCTGGACGGCCCAGAGCTGATCGTCTCGTTCGTAGCTCTTCGCGGCTGCCTCGAGCCGCGGTGGGAGTGTTCTTGATGTAGCGTCTTCTGGATATTTAATGCAGTCCCACAAGATGTGCGTGTAGTCTGCGGTCTCCCTCCGGCAGACTCTGCACATATCTGTCGGATATGTCTCGGGGTACATGCGATTCATCAGTTTCGGGCTCGGTAGCGATCCGGTCTGGAGCTGTCTCAGTACTACCGCCTCCGCTCGACTCAGTCTCGGGTGCGGGGGTGGAAGAGTCCTGCGAGCCAAGCGGTAGGCCTTCGCGATTTCATTCCACTCTGTGAAGTTGGGATGACCCAACGTATGCAAACTGCATGGTCATGAACTTCTCGATATCACACTTGGATGTGCCTGGAGATATATACGCAATGGATCTCACAATTCCGTCTTTCGTTTGCACGGCACAGACATCCCCGGAGTCGGTGGCATACATTTATACATACAGTTGTACATACATTTTGTCCTTTAAGTATACTGCAACGCCTCCTGCTCGTGAGTGCATGTGCTGCTCACAAACGATACCAATATAACCATCGACTTGAAACAATGCATCTTCATTTATTTATTTCATTTATTATTATTATTATTATCGTTATTATTGGGGGCGAAGTGCTTGGAGCCTGCTTGACCTCCTCCGCGGGTCAGCCCGGTCTTGCACTATCTCCGGAATCGGCCCACGCTCATATTATAATGTTGACGCACAAACACGAAAAATGCATGGAACCGTAGCCATATACAGCTTCGATGTCAAAAATGTGAACGTGTGAAGCGAAAGGAAGTGGTTCTACCATTGCCGACGCCCACCCCTCTTCGCCGATAATGTCTCCATTTCTGTTGAAGTTGCATATGCATATGCTCTTTTGCATATGCACTTGCTTGAGACCAAAGCGAAGTCGCCGTCGGTCTCGCTAAGCAGGGATAGGAATTCGACATCGCGCAGGCGTAACACAATAAAAGAGTAGTGGAAGGGTTAACTTGGCTTCAGGCAGGAATTGCGAGCTGCGACTGGGGAGTTTCATTTGAGAATGTTTATACTTCGCAAAAATTGTATGTGCAGCTCATTGCATGTGTCTCTTAGGGCTCACTGCGCATATGGACCTACATGCAACAGACAGCGCTTATACACGCTTGCGATAGGGGAGGTGTATGTTAATGTACGACAGCTACTGTGCCTATCGCGCAACTTCCAGTTATGTTCAAATTAGAAGAACACACGTTCTAAATGCACCGTCGTTTGAGAACGTCGGGTGATAGTCCAAATTACCGAATAATGTTTCACGCAAGGCAGAGGTGCTAATGTGGATACAGTCAAATTCCACCATACTACCGAACTCGCTATCTTGTCAGTGCTGATTGGCTCACAGGGCTGCTACGGCCTCTCTGATTGGCTCAAAACGCCGACATGGTGGCATTTAATTGTGTCCGGAATAGCACCCTGGTAGCGTGGTAAAACGGATCAGGATGTGTTTGTCTACACTTAATGCAGGCTAAACCAGTGTACAAGCGTAAAGAAGTAGTACTACTTCCTCTTTTGAAGCTTTTTATGCAACTTCAATATAAAAGAGTACAACCTACCCCAGAAAAAAGAAAAAAAAAACCTTCTCCCACCGGAAAATTGGGGTAAGCGAAGCTTGTTCTGCGTGAACCTGACCTGCGTCACAGTTAAGTAACCCACAGGTGCCGGATTGCTTCGGCTTCCCACTCCCTCAGTTCGGGATCTTCTTGTTGCTGTCGGATTGCCTGTGCTTGCGGGGCTCTAACAGCTGGATCGGCGCGCCGATAGCAAGCCCTTTCACGAGCGAATTGTCGCCGTCACCCGTCGAACGCTGCTCATTCCTCAGGGCAGCGCACAACCCGTGGCCGTCCCATCCGTTTTCCGAGACTGAACTAAACGGAGACAAAGCCGGCGCAGCGTGCGCGACACACTTTCCTGCCCTTTGCCTCCCCGGCTAAAGCGAAATGGCTCTTATTGGTTCCACGCGTTGCGTGAGCGCGCGCCTATGCAGCTTGAATCCTTGCCGATGATTCACGCTCCGGCGCCGGCGCAGCTGGCAACTGATCAAACCGCCCTTTCCCGCAGCTACTCGGCTCTGGGAGCAACTGAGTTTTTTTATGTGCTTGTGTGACCTCGACAACGCCACTTATGATCCAATGCAAGCTTCGCTTGAAAAGTAAAACCCATTCGACCGTACTGCTAATCACACTTTACATGTACAGTTTGTCACACAACAAAGGTTTACTGGGCATGGGTTCCATGACAAATTATAATTTATGCTTAGTTGAGGCATAGCGCTTCTAATATAATAGGCCACTGTGTAGGTCGCGCAAACTACTACAGATTGAGACTTAGACGTTGTGTGCCCAAGTTTTTCTGGAGTCCAGCTTTTTCACAAATCTAGTGTCCCGTAAACTATTGTGGCCGATCACACAACGTACGCACGCATTGTGAGCCACGTTTAAAGGGAACGTAGTGCAAATGCACTGTTGCGTGTAATTTGTGGCTAGATTGTGTATTATGAATAGATTATAATTGTTGTGCCTACTGCTTCAACCTTTCACTCTTTCGCACTTCGCAGAATTAACAATGAGCTTCTTGCGTTCTAGCTCCATGTTTGCGTGACGATCTAAAGTGCCGTTGTCTCTCGCTGCTTCGGGTAAATGAAACTGCAATTTTTCGTAACATCTGCGTCCCCAACTTTTGTTTTGTATGCTTGGCTGTTTTTAACCAACCTATTCTCTTTTAAACCAATAATTTCATGCATGCTCTCAAGCAATCCTGTTTCCATACACTGTAAAACAAGTATCTGGAATGAATTTGCATATCAATGGTCCTTAGAAAATATCCTTCCAGGCAAAAGTACCGGCAAGCAGCTAAAGTGACGAAATAGGCTGACTTTTTTCAGAGATGAGGAGTAAGATATACGCTTAGTTTCATTACAATATTAGAATATATCTTGCTGATGAATCAGATGTAAAGTTTGGAACCATGTGCTTCCCACCACTCTATTTGATGTCTATTCAACGCGATAGGTTAATGTCCCCGTCTCGCAGAAAGGCTGGTTTCGGTGTTGGCATCAGCACCGGTGTCGGTGGAGTTGTCCGTGAGTGAAAATTTCCGTATATATTTAGGTATATGTATATGCCACGCCTTGCTATATGGCATGTGGTATACGCGGGTTATATTTCCATACCATTCTATCACTCAAGTTGATCATATCTTGTCCTAGTTTCGTGACAAAGTTATTCCTCAGAATTTTGAAAACGGCAGCCCACAAACAAACGTCATGAAAGAAAGCGCCAACAGCGAAAGTCTTTTATGTTAAATCTTCTCATACTTAAATGCTAAAAGTGCGAAACAATAAGATAAATCTGAAAAAGATGTAATCTTTTTATTGGCGTGGCTGTGCACTACCTCCGTGATCGGCCCAGGCAAGTGGCCGCGTTTCTACCAGAAAGCTTGCCTTCGTGCACAGTGTTCGCCACCAGCATTTCCCAATTAACATTACGGTTGCATAAGCTGCAGTTGTAGGGAAGTGGAAGAAGCAGTCAGGGATCTGAATGCTATCGCGTTCCACTCTAAATGCGAAGTCTCTTTCCCTACTATGGAGAAAATTGGTGTTTTTTGCAGGTTACGCCAGATCTTTCTTTTTTTCTGAAGGAACTACTGCACTCGATATTTTATGTAGTACTTAAACAGAAGGCAGAATTAATGTATTTTCACGCATAAGATTTTTATTCACGAGATGTATGTCATAAAAAAGATATCAATTGCCAAAATTTAGATTGTGCGATAAAATTGAACAGAGCTTGTAAAGGCACGCTTGTATAGACTAAGAAAAATATGTAACAAAAATTACGAAATATACAAAATGTACTGCCGTCTAATTGGCACTATCTCCGAAAAAATCTAACTTTTTCATTTAGCAGGTATTCCACTACAAAAATTTAAGTGGAAGCATTACAGTTTGTTGTGCCAGGCTGCGACCGTCGATGTTCCGGGCTGGCTTGCGTCGCTGTGGGTCTCACAGTCGAAGTCCAACGAAAAGGTAGCATCCTCAGACTCGCTGCTGCTCGATCCATGGATACAGTAAGCCACAAACAAAGCGGAATTGCAAGATGATCTTTCGAAGCGCGCGCGCCGCTCCTGGAGGCGGCCATTTTTGCTTTCTGCTTTGACGATCGCCAAACTTCGGAGTGCGTTCAAAAATTAACGCAGGGTGGGAAAAAGGTGATCTGCTTAGAAAACAAAAATATTGTTCTCCTCCTTCACGTCAGACGGAGCAGAATGTCCGTGAACGGCGCATAAAGTCTCAAAAGTGGCGTTTCAAGTCATAGATAGCGGGCGGCCATTTTTGCTTTCTGCTTTGACAATCGTGAAAACTTCGGAGTGCGTTCAAAAATCCCCGCCTAAGGGAAGAAAGCGAACTGCTCAGGAAACAAAAGAATATCCCCCCGCCTTCAGGTCCGATAGCGCAGAGCGGCGCGGAACGTCTCTAAACCGGCGTTTCAAACCACAGTTATAACGATGCCCGATGGGCGCGGTACGGAAAGAGTTAGGCGTCCTCCAATATTTTGGTTAGGGCACTATCGGTGACAAAAACTGCTTGAAAATAAATGTGGGGAAGAAAATTGTGGAAAACTCAATGTCACGCTTGAGCGCGACGTTGAAACAAAAAAAAAAGTTCGAAAGCATGCACAATGACAGTACCTTCAGGCTAGATTTCACGAAACAAATAAATTCCGCACGGCACATCATGCTCTCGTTACAGTGTCTGAAGAGCACCATAACATGAGAATAGCCTCTAAATAAATAATGGAAACATCTCAATTCCCGTCTAACTGGCACGTCAGGTTCAGTCAGAAAGACAGATTTTCGAAAGTGCACCTAATGCACGTGAACGGTCGCGCTCAACCGAAAGTGTATCTGCTTACCTGATGGCACGAGGCTTGAGTGAACTTCAGAGGCAGCAGCTGTAGTGTGGCGGTCTCGCGTGCCACCGTTGCCTTTACACAACGAAAGTACTCCCCCCCCCCCCTTCCCCCCTCCCTGCCCTCCCTTTTATTGCACACGAATTGCTTCCACACGTGCGCGTATTTTTAGCTGGGAAGTGACTGTACAAACCGGAAATATGCGAAAACGCTGATAATTTCCGCTGGAGGCGGATAGCTCAACTCGGTTGTCTGCATTTACTGGTACTGTTAGCCCCTTATTTCATGAATTTTTGCATTTTGGTGAAAAGTTAGGCAAAGCTTTCTTTACCCGCCGTGGTTGCTCGGTGGCAATGGTATTTGGCTGCTGAGCACGAGGTCGCGGGATCGAATCCCGGGCACGGCGCCCGTATTTAGATTAGGGCGAAAGCACCCGTGCACTTAGATTTAGGTGCACGTTAAAGAACTCCAGGTGGTCGAAATTTCCATAGTCCTCCACTATGGCGCGCCTCGTAATCAGTAAGTGGTTTTGGCATGTAAAACCCCATAATTAAATTTTTAATTCTTTGTTTATGCCAGATATGCCCAAAGAACTTAAAGTTTTCTAGAGAAACTACTGGGCTGAGATACGACTGGATATTGCGACGTATCATGTATGATGCGCCATGCGCTTGGCGGGTATATCTTAAAACCATACGTAAAGCCGCTTGAATCGGCGAAAACCTGTAAGAAATATCAGTTACTAAAGAACTGGAAACTTTGGCGTAATAATTGTAGTGCATTTTTCGCTGCTCGATTTATTACAAGTTTCTTTAAGTTTAATGACTTCGTGTTTAATTGAATAAATTGCAGTTTTCATATCGTGGCCGGTTCCCTTAGTGCGCTTCTTTTTATGTGGATTTTTACTTCATGTAGGTTTTAGGAGCTTTACACAAACCGACAAAATGCCTTCTTCCTCTTCGCCTCGGAGTTGTTTGTAGCTATTCTTACCTTTAGCTTTTGTAATACGACTGGTGCCGCATTATATCTATCGTAAAAACAGCTGGAATTTTATGTTTTGACATATTTGTAATATATGTGCTAGTCAGCAGTAAAGCCCGTAAAAACGCTATATTTTCCCACTGAATCTGTTTTATCACCACAAAACAACTCGTAACTATACACACGCTGTATCATAAATCATGCAGAAATTAATTAGCGCCTCACGGAACCACCAGAACGTCTTTTTCATTCAAAACATCACGGTAGACGGAGAAAAAGCCATACAGAAAAAGAGAACATCCTGCTATTTATTCTGCGGGACTTTCAGGCGTGATATTTATTAAAATAATTTGTTAACTAACTTTTCGCACATTGTGCGATGAGCTGCCATCACCCATACATTTGTCATTAATAAACGGAAAATCAGACATCCACCCGTTCATAGCAAGTGCTACAAAGGAAACCCATGCGGGTTCCTCGAAGGAAAAGCATCACAGTTGAAGAAAAATTCGCCCGGGTCCGGGACTCGAACCCGAGACCACCGGCTTTCCGGGGCAGCCGTTCTACCATCTGAGCTAACCAGGAGGCTCCTACCTGGTTAGGAGGAGGAGGCCTAGGAGGAGGCCCCTACCCATATGATGCAAATAACCCATATTACGTCACATGGGCGAGCTATCTGATTGGCTGACCAGGGCGCATGGTCGATAATTTTTCCAACTTCATGGGGAACAAATGATGCTCGTAATATTTGGAATGTTAGTTACTTTGTTTTTGTAAAAAGAAAATAACTTAAAGAGAATACACAAGAATAGTTTTTTAGTACACTTCAGCACTTCCGGCACACAGCAAGTGTCGTCTGCTTTTGATACAACGTACTCCATTTTGACGAGAGCTCCGCGGTCAGAGTCGGTCTCAGTCTTTTCGCGAGCACTATGATTCGACTTTGTTGCCTTGTGGACTGCAAACCTAGCGACCTGCAAACCGCGAGTCCAGTATTAGGGCAAACGCAAGCGCAAGGGGACAGGGTCTGGTCGCTTGACTGTGCCGGGATGAGCCACGATATGAGCAGAAGGGCAAATGTGAACGGTCTGCACGGTGCAGCCACCTGGTGGCACAGAGCTCAACCATACACAGTAGCAGCAACGAATTGTATTCTTTGCTGCTGGTGTGTATTTTTCGCAGGAGTGTAATCATCAACACGTTGATTTATAAATGTTTAAAATGCTTTACACTTGGTTATAGCAATATTAGCGCTTTGTTTGACTGGTTAAGCGCTGCGCCAGCAAGTGTCTGGACCGTGCAGACCGATCAGGCTCCTCACGTACGTCTACGCTAAAGTTCCTTCATCAGCTTGAGTTTATGCCTCCAGTCATTTGCCGAAATGACCAGCTTGCCTGTTTTTAGCGGAGTACCGGACACGTTCGGCGCTTCGACAGAATGCTCGCAACGCACGCTGCTTCGATAGCTCTCGGTCGACGGCCAAGCGGCTAGCGGAGAGGACTCGCGCGGGAGGGGGCGTGCTCCTAAACAACCGGAAGTGAACGATCTGACGTTGCATCGTGACGCTGAACCAGTGAAGGCGGAGCTTAGCGCCGCTCGCTCGGCGAGCGAGTTGAGGAGGAAAAGCATAGCTAGGGAGGAGGGTAACTTCTAATCGCTTGCAGCTCCATTAATACGGAACGCTTCACTTAAATTGTGGTGCGAATGTTCTACTTAAGCTGTACCCTACGCGCCTACAAAATTTGTCTGAACCGTTTCAGGGGCCCTTTAAAGTGACAGCTTTCCTAAGCCCGGCCAGCCAGGCGAGGATGCGATCCACGGGCGCTCACGGTCAACAGCTGTCGGTAGGCGAGAGTCGTGTCAGAGTGGTCAGAGTCGAAAGTCAACGCTCGTTTGTATTGCCTTCTCGTCTGGCCCTTCGTGCGGTCGCGCTGCTAATTGCTCACCGTTATCCAGAACCAATTTACCCACCAGACAAGCTATAGCAAAATTGATTATCCATGCAATTTCATGCACCATCTGTAGAACTACCCTCAAATGAGCTTAAGTGAGCTGTTACGTCTTAATGGGGGTGCCCCTTCCTTTTTCTTACGATGTACAACGTCTAGTACGCTGTTGTCGCTTGTGCACACGATACTGTAGCTTAGTCCCTCGTCAGACCGAGAATGTCTTCGTATTGCTTTGATTACGTTGCCTTTCAAAAACAGGCGGGAAACGCTATACCTTTAATAATTCACTGATCACTGCGTTCGCGGCGAACCCGCCGCAGTAGCTTAGTGGCTAGGACGTTGCCATGCTGCTCCTCGAGTTCGCTGTTCCTACCCGGCCACGGTGGCCCCTCATTTCGATGGAGGAACGCTCACGCATATAGATTTAAGTGCACGTTAAATAACCACGCGTGGCCATAATTAGACAGTTTTAGTTACACGTACGTAGAGGCTTCACGTACGCAAACGTGAGAAGCCTACGTATATTACGTGCACGCCATCTGAAACACTTTTAGCTACACGTACGCGACGCACGCCAAGAGGGACCCCGTAGCTCCATCTGTCGGGAAATGTGAACACGGCGGTAGCCAATTCAATCCTGTCGCCGTGTTTCGATGCAAGCCGTCTGCGCGCGCGCGGCCCGCTATCGCTTGTTCGTGATCTCGCGGAACTCCCGCGCGAAGCTGTCTACGTGCGCAAGAAACGCACGCAAAGAATTGAATCTCACGTACGTCCGTGAGACGCGCGCGCGCCCGCTACGTTCTGCGCATGCGCACTGCTGACACGTAGAAGATCTACGTACGCAAAGCCTCTACGTACGTGTAACTAAAACTGTCTATTATTCCGCAGTCCCCCACTTCGGCGTGCCTCTTACTAAGGTAGTGGTTTTGGCACGTAAGAAGTCGAAATTTATTTAATTTTAATTTTCGCATTACCGTATGTCGATTGCTGTCTTTAAGACCTTTGCTGTTAAACAGTGTCGAAAACTGAACATGAACAGCGTGTGCGGTGCGACGCCACAGTCGCAGGCACCAAGACACGACTGTCGTTAAATCGCAAACGCTGCTGTGGTTGACGTAAACTTCAGTGCAGAAGAGTCAAACTGAGACAACCGCTAAGTACGCGCGATTCTTCAGCCAGCTCCCTCACAACAGACGTGGGAGGAGCTGCTCAGAACGCCGGATGAAAAACCACAAAAAGCCCTCATTGCCTGGGCCGAAAGGTTCGCTCCTCGTGAGGGGCCATCCTAGGACTCGGGCCTGCCAGATAACTGAGCAAAATCTCAATAAAGTTGTTACCACCACCTCAGCGTGACGTCTTGTTCTTTCTTCGCCGTTTGAGCCCAGGTCCCTTGATAAGCAATTTAGCATACTTTATTTAACCTTGGATGTGTTAACCCAAGCAGAAAGGATACAAGTCCTGTTAATGAAAGCGTCGCGGGAATCGGAGGTATGTTGCTACAGCATTGCTTACTTGATGTTCCGCGTAGACATTTTAGTGATACAATAAAGTTTTCATATCTTTATTCAGACGACCATAACATAGCTGCCTTGGGCACTTGTGTAAAGGTTCAGAAAGTCTTAATAAGCGCTCGTCCCCCACCCAACTTTCCCTGTTTTCACACAGCTCAACGATGAATGTGCATCATATAATGCTCCTACAGCAAGCATCAAAATTAATTTCATTACGCATTTTTAAAACACGCTTCTACTGGGTTTGGTGTGGAGGCGAAAAAAAAAGTATCCGAACAGAAATTGAGGAAAGTGTCAAGGAGTGCAGAGGCTATGAGAACATTTATTTCGCCTTCTATTGCAATTGTTTGTCTCAATGTGAACCCAATGTAACGGACGTGGTGGCCGATCACTCATTCATAATTGATCTTCGCTAACTGCGATAGCAAAATCCTTACACAATGTTTCAGGGGAAAAATTGCATTGAACGACATCGCTCATAACTAGTATGACTGAAGAAGCGCGATGGATAAATGCTCTAAAACGAACACGTCATTTGTGAGCTCTTTTGACCTTGCTCAACGAAAATACCCTGTTTTGGCCCGACTGTAATTCTTTGTGACATGGCAAATTGTGACTCTGTCACATCAGCGACGCCTTCGCTCTCACAAAAATTAGAAACATTGGGTCCGTCAATCGATGTGGATCTCTTCAAAAAAATAAAGAAGAAAAGATGAGAGGCACTGACATTTCGCTGCACACACAGCTGCTTACGTCCATGTGAGGTAGGCCCTCATATCTTTTCATCATTATTTTTCCATCACCATCTCCCGCGATTACGGTCAAATATAGCTTCACGATGTTTTTAAGTAGAAAAATCAAAGGTAGCAAAGCAGTTCAACAAGTTCGTCTATCCATATCGCCTGAACGCATTTTATGGCGATAAGCTCACTCTGGAAATGTGTAGTGCGATAAGTGGACTCTATTACTGCCAAATGTTCGGCTTGAGCATCTCAGTCTTTAGTCGTCTTTACGCGGGCTCACGGGTAAACCAGGCATGATAGTCAGCATAGAATACAATGTACAACTGGGTCCGCTTTCACGAAGGATCGCCTTCGTAGTCTAAAGTGATTCGTATGACAGGCGCCATTCAATCACGACAACGTTTATATCATTAACGATGGCGACCAGCCAATGACAAAATGTGTCTACGAAAGACCTTTGAAAATTTTTCCTCTAAGTCTGTCAATGCAAGGACCACAAAGAGCACAGCCTGCACTATAATGCACTATAATAGTTTGCACTATAATAGTTTATTCAGATTTCTTGATAATGCAGTCGGTAATGCTTCGTAATGACCCACGCTTTGGTAGCGTACACTCTAAAAATTTTTACACCTTTATGGGTGTATAAAGGGTGTTCGGTTGTCCCATGGCAAACACCCTCACGTTTAAGGGTTAAGATCAAATTGTTGGTGGGAACCAATGATGGTATCTTGTTTGCCGACTTTTCCTTGGAAGTAAAATGGATGACAGCTGTGACAGGCGACATAAAAGTGCATTAAACTAAGTTTCAACTATGCCGCTATCAAATTCTCCTGTCGCGTTTCTCGGTGCGCCCAAGGCTGTAAGAATGCTTACATAGTTTTCAATTGCGTCTTTTCTCGTCGCACGTCTAGCTAGAGTTTATTTGACGTCCTCTATAAATTTTAAACGCCATAGTGGTAGGGGTGTTACTCATGGGACAAGCAAACACCCTTAAGGGTGTAAAACCTTTTACTGTGTACATAGCGGTCGTTGTCAAATATCATTAGTGCTTGTAAGTAAAAAAAACTTTACTCGCCATCCCAGCCCTGCTCAAGCGGCTGTCCAGCGAAGCTGTTGCAAAAGCACCGCTGCAATTGTTGAGGGGGGTGTGCGATGCTTTATTGATGGTTCTGATGCTTGTTTTGAGCTTGTTCTTTTTTGAAGCGTATGCTGTTCTCTGTGCTGTATGAGCGATTTCAATGAATGTATGCACTGTTCGCTTCACAATGCTGATCGCATGGGGCCTCTACCTTACGACGGTATGAACCATTACATTTTTTTTACTTATTTACGGGGTATATGAGCCATTTCATTTTTGCTTGCTTACGGTGGTATGAGCCATTGTTGATGATGATAGATGCTTGTTTTGAGCTAGTTCTCTATTGAAACGTACGCTGTTCTGTACGTTGTATGCGTGATTCCAATGACTGCAGGCACTGTTCGCTTCCTTTTGCTAAGCGCTTGTAGCCTCTGCATTGCGAGGGCAATGAGCCATTGCATTTTTTGCTTGCTTGAGGTGGGGGGGGGGGCGGGAGTATTAACCATTGCTGACGATGATATCTTCTCGCGGGCAGACACGAAAATGCCGACCAGCGCGAGGATAACGGTTTTGCTGTAAAATACGCCCATTGTTCTATACTTTGTGTTACTTGGGTATGCGCTTTTTGCGCCGTACGTACTTGAGTTCCGGTGGTACACCAACTATAGCTTAGTTGCCGGCACATCTCTGCACTGCAGGCGAATGATCCATTTGCATATTATCTGCAATGACCTATGGTCATGTGGCCACTATCCGCATAATTGTAGATCAGTGCGCGGATCGTGTGGCGCACACGACCACACATACATGGCTCGCACTCATGCAAATTTCTAGTTCGATATGTAGCCTGTAGTCAGTGCTTTGCCTCTGCGATTCGTTGCCGTCAACGTGTGCTGGCTATATTTTTGATGGAACGCACCGGGTCGGACATACTGGGCAACGATGCTCAATTGCTTTCGTTGACAGGTGTGTTCCGGACGCAACCTGCGCCACAAACATACCTGAACGGACGAGACACTGATTGATCCGTTGTTCACGTAGCACAATTACCTGTCGTTTCATCTGGGAAGAGCGTCTAATTTGGCAACATCGCAATGAGTTATTTATTGTGAAATCATTTGACTCTGCCGCTAAATCGAGCTGATTTTCTGTTTTTTACAGCTTTTGATGATAAGGCCTCTCTCCCCTATCGATCTCTTACACAAAGCTTATAATCTATGCACAATCTAGGACATGGCCAGAACCCAATAATTTGCGCGCATGCTAATTATCGGGTTCAGGTTAGTATCATGTCTAGTGGAAGCTTTTTCCGAGGCTGGCATGCGTTCACATAGAGTACGTTCAACCGAACGCAAACAGCACACAATATTAAGACGTGAGAAAAGCGATACACAAGCTTGCTTCATTCAAGAGATGTGCCGGACTCACACGTGAACGCGTATACAAAAGGTGCTAGCGCATTCTGTGCCTCCTAACGTCAGATAGGCGTGTCAGTTGATTTATCTTGCGAAGATGCGCTAAATTGGCCGTTGTTCTATATGCTGTTAGACATATGCCATTGTAAATGTAAAATTCAATGTAGCGCGTTCGAGGAATATTCTCCTGTCCATCCACCTTGACAGCCGCAAGTACACATGTGGTGCATACTCCGCAGCGCAGTGCGCGTCAATCTTGAGCGGCAACTCTTCACAGCGCGAGATTAAGTTTCACAGCGGCCTCGACAACGACAGCCTGCATACAATATTGACTAGTGTTTAGAGTGGCGACTTGCAGCAGCAACAATGCACGTCATCTTGAGCAGGCGAAAACAGGTGTTGCGGGAACTTTGAAGAGGTCGTCTACTACAGAAGCCAGCGGCATACCCGCGGTAATTATAAAAGAGAAGAAAGGGGGTTCACCGAGGGGCCCGATTTTTATTAGTCATATCATAAGAAGCCAACAAACACTGACACGAAGGACAACATACGGGAAGTTACTTGTCCTTAATAAACGAAATAAAGAAACGATAAATGAATCGAAATGAAAGTGGATGAAAAAACAACTTGCCGCAGGAGGGGAACGATCTCACAACCTTCGCATTTCGCAAGCGATGCTCTACCAATTGAGCTACCGCGGTGCCGTTTCTCCATCCGCTTTCTTGGGTATTTATGTGTCCTAGCAGAACCCTGGGAGTGTTAGCCAGCGCCACCACTCACAGACCTTGCCGGCGAATGCGGAACATCCTTTCTATCGCAGGTATCACGAGAATGTGGTCTTCTTGGGTGAAGGCAATCGGTCAATAAACCCACACGTACCGTTGTTTTTTCATCCACTTTCATTTCCATTAGTTTATTGTTTCTTTATTTCATCTATTAAGCACAAGTAAGTTCCCCTATGTTGTCCTTGGTGTCAGTGTTTGTTGGCTTCTTATGATATGACTAATAAAAATTGGGCACCTCGGTTAACCTCCTTTCTTCTCGTTTATTACATGAAGAGGGTCTCGAATTCGGCAGCATTGATGCCTTCAGGTAGTATGTGTGGGTTAATTGACCCTTTGCCTTCACCCAAAAAGATCACGTTCTCGTGACGCCTGCGGCAGAAAGGATGTTCCACATCCACCACCAGGGTCTGTGAGTGGTGGCGCTGACTAACACTCCCAGGCTTCTACGAGGAAACGCAAATACCCAAGAAAGTGGATGGGGAAACGGCGCCATGGTAGCTCAATTGATAGAGCATCGCACGCGAAATGCGAAGGTTGTGGGATCGTTCCCCGCCTGCGGAAAGTTGTTTTTTTCATTCACTCTCATTTCCATCAATTTATCGTTTCTTTATTTCATTTATTAAGCCCACGTAATTTCTCCTATATTGCCCTTGGTGTCAGTGTTTGTTGGCTGCAGTAATTATGGAATTCGCGATGCATGAAGAAGCCTAGGCTGCAAAAGGACACTTGTTTTCTATAAACGCCGTTATCAGTTCGTACGAGACCCTCGGTTGGTCGAAAGGCACGAGGTGACCAGCGTTTCGCACCACCACGAAGCTGAGGTTCTCGACGGTCTTCTTGTAGCCGTACACGTGGCGGCCGTCGCCACTGCGCCACACCGTCCGGGGCTCGCGGTTCCAGCGGGCGGCGTGCGACCAGGCCACTTGAGAGAGGAAGTTCTCCGTCTGGGTGGGGGCCATGGCCATATCCAGTTGACCGTTGTACACGAGAACCTTGTAGCCGCCCTCCACAACCACGTTGAACTGCGGCCTGGCCGAACGCAGTAGGTCATCCACGAAGTTAGAAGCCACGACGTGGCGCGACGTGTGAAACGTTTGGTGTCCCACGTGTAGGGCGCGTCGGAGCTCCGGTCTCTGCACGAATTTCTTGTACACGAAGTTGTCGCTAGGTGCAGTGTCGTAGAGCAAGTTGTAATAGTAGTGCATGCCGGTGACGTTCTCGTAAAATGAGTGTTCGTGAGTCAGGCTGAAGAACAGTCTGTCCATCAGCACCACGGCGTCTCGCATGAGGCCGGCGCGGATGCAGTCGGCCGCCTGGTTGGCGACGCGCGTCATGTAGTCGGCGGAGATACGATCAATGAGTCCGAAGCCATAGAGAAGCTCACCGTAACCCAGCATGTTTATGGGGTCCGTGAAGCCGTTGCCGATGGCGATACCTCGAAAGTTTATCCTGGCCCGCATTGTGTCGGCGTTCTGGTGCAGCAGAGCGCCGATGGTCGGCACGTACTTGCCTGCACGTGACATGTAAGGCATGTAAGACGGGCTAGGCAAGATGCAATGTACTCCGCACACCACAACTTGTACAAACGCAGCCGTACCTATGGCAACCCGGGAAGTCGACATACTTAACCTACCTAAAATCAAATAGTTATGTCACCAAGAGGTCTCAGAGGCTGTAAACGTGTACTTAGCACGAACAATTACACGTTAAATCCTAAATACATTGATAGCCAACGATTATGTCCCTTCATTAGCGGGTTGCCCATGTGCTTTGTCTACAGTGCACACATTTTTTGTGTCTTGAGAGTGCACAACAAAGCAGCACGCAGCGTGCATGTGAGTAAAGGGAGGCGTTTTCGCTGCACACGAAAGCAGATGCGTAAGCAATTCACCTAGTTTTCTTCACACACACGCATACACGCACCAAAGAGAGAGAGAAGGGGAAGCAAGAGATGTGAAGGTTAAAGGTTATTCATAGGGTTGTTAACCATAAATCTTACGCTCTTATTTCCCTTGTCAGGGGGCGACAAAGGAAATAACCACGTTTTACGGCAGAGAGACGCCTCTCCCATTGCTACGGCGATAGAAGTGGAGTCGGCAGAAGGCCGACGCGGCGTGACTATATAGGCAGAAATCTGCCCGATGAAGAGAAACTGCCTTCCAAGTCATGTCGACAGCGAGAACACTGTGTTGTGCTCCTGCTCAAGTGATGGCGCCTCATATGAAGAAGGCTTCGGGAGAGTGGTACACCAAGAAGGCCAAGAGAAGAAACTTCATCGGACGGTCTTCGTCGAGTAAGTCAACTGTCAAGCCACAGCGGAGGCCATCGGCCTCTTTGTGCCTGACTGTGGACAATCTCAACCGCCTTAGTTAACAAGTTTCCATTTTTCTCGAGGTTCTTGTCCCAGCAGAGATTAAGTATGTCAGAATTAATAATCGAAAGAACATCCTGGCTATTCATGTACGCAAACGAAGCGCAATCGATGCTTTGATGGCAGTAAAGCTCCTATGGCAGCATTGTTGTCTACTACCACGTTCACTAGGACAACAAAACCACCACTGGTGTTGTTTATAATACTGACGCGTCAATTAGCGAAAGCGACCTGCAAATTGTAATCAAAACTGCAATAGATGGCGCTGCCTTACTGCAAGCTCGGCGCCTCGGCAACTAGAGCTGTGGAAGGCTCATCTTCAAAGGTGACTGTCTACCATAGCGCGTAAAGGTCGACCACTTTCTGCATGTGGTACGGCCTTTCGTACCCAAACCAGTTCAGTGCAGAAGATATAAAAGAATCGGACACGTAAGAGCTGTCTGCCTAAATTCAACGGTATGCCCACGATGTTCCAAACAACACGGCACTGACACTTCTCGTGCAACGGAGCTCAAGTGCCCAAACTGTGAATGTTCGCACACTGCATCCTCAAAATACTGTCCATGCCTAAAGAAAGAGCAGAAAATCTTGAGGAAGATGGCTAGAGACGGATCATCACGCAGAGGTGCTTCTTCTGCAATAAGGCGACATATCGTCCCCGGAAACGAAAATTTTCTGGTTCAAATGAGATGTCTCGTCAAGCAACGCCGCCTCCGCTTCTATCTATCTCTAATAAGACGACGAATGTCAGCTAAAAAAGCGGCCATGCTGTTGAGGCTTAATCAAGTGAGGTGCGGCCAGCGCTGCCGAAGGCATCAAATACACCTGATCAGCAGCACATGACTCGCCACTTAAAGTTCAACGTCGCTGCAGTTGACCACATACGAGTCTAAGATTTGCAAGTGATTGTGAAGCTAAAGTATCTCAGGAATGTCATGCGTCTACTATAAAATACATGGACACTCCCGCTGTTCGTAGCGCAATTGAAGTACTGAACATGTTGACTTCGGTGCTTGAAAGCTTCGCATGGCACCATGGCCTACTACGCGCTGCCTTTTCACAAAGTCAAGAAAGCGTCTCTATTCCAGCGGAATGCCCGGGGCCTCAAATCCATAATTTCAGCTTTTTGACACTTAGGCTTCGAAAAACGTGTAATCCTGGTAAGTTCCGCATTGCTGGCTATGAGGCATTCATGTCCTCAACTTGTGGTGATCTGAGCAAGGTTATTGCAAATATTAGATGTGAACTGACATACGTATTGCAACCAGCCCCACCTCACGACGACGACCAATACCAATATGTTTGTTTAATTGTAAGAACGAAGGAGCTTAAGTTCACCCTTGTAGCAGAATACATAGCTCCTTCAAGTCGCTTCGACTCGAAACGACTGCACGCCGTGTTATCAGCGACCATCTGGCCCTTCCATTTTTAGTGAAGATTTTAATGCTCACTTTCCTCTTTGGGGGAGTTTTAAGATGGACTCCAAAGAAAATAGACTAGCCTCCTTTGCTATTCAGCACAATCTTTATTGCCTCAACGATGGTAGTTCGATATATTCACGAGAACTTACATACAGCAGCTGTCTAGATTTTACCCTGGTCTCTCGGCGATTCGAAAGAAACGTGCAATGGTTCCCAGACATCGAATCATAGGGAAGTTACCATATTTCCACATATGTGAGGACCAAGGAAATATTTGAGTACTCCTCTACGACTCTACAACTATTTGACTGGTCGGCATTTCAGTCACAGATGGAGGAAGCATGTCAGCAAGGGAGTACCATTCTAGTCTGGAACACGAAATTCAAAAAGCCTTGCAAGGAGTTACGCGTAGTTTTAAGCCTTTTCTGAAATATTACGAATTTGAAGCTGAACTGCAGCGACTACGAGCGATTCGCCGGCGGGTTGAAAATAGAGGCCAACTTAATCCATCCACGATCTCAGAGAGGCAAGGCGTATGCAAAAGATGATTCAGCGCTGCTTTAATTCACTACAATCTCAAAGATGGAAACGATTCTGTGAGTCGTTGGATCCACGTCAGGGCTTAACTCAGATATGGAGAGTCGTGTGTGGGCTTCGCGCATCACCGCAACAGCGTGCTCCTTTCAAATATCTAGATTTGTACCAAAATCGATGAGAGCTTGAGAGTGCTGAGGAAATTTGCTCCAAGACTTGCCGGCTTGCAGCCCCAGCGCGCACTTACATGTGTCACTCCTGTGTCTCGGCACTCCCGTACGGATCTAATGTTTTCGGTGGAGGAGCTTGAAGCGGCACTGGTGACTTGCAGGCGTTCTTCGTCACATGGTCCAGGCGGCGTTACCTATGGTGCGGCGTAACCTTGAGCAGAAAGCACGACTCATGCTGCTTAACCATTACAGCAAGTTTTGGCGCAACGGTCTGGTTCCACATGAACGTAAATGCAGCCGCTTGGTTCCGCTTCTCAAACCTGGTAAATCACTGCTAAATTTGTCGTTGTACCGCCCCATCGCTCTGGCCAGTTGCGTAGAAAAAATAATGGAAAGAATGATTTTGGCGAGCCTAGAATGGTACCTGGAAGATTACAACGTGTACCCAGATGCTATGGCTGGCTTCCGGCGTGAGCATCAAGAACGTCTGAAACGACTCACTGCGGCATTATTCCTAGACATAAAAGGCGCCTATGATAATTTAGCACATTTTGCCATTATAGATGCTCTGATTGAAGCCGAAATCGTTTGGCCGCACTTTTCATGTGGCTGTGCAGTTATTTGACCGACAGGCATTTCTTCGTGATGACCGAGGATGGCGCCACGACTCAACACCAAACGTTCCGTGAAGTACCGCAAGGCGGGGTGTTGAGCACGGCACTATTCAACCTAATGCTCGTTGGCCTTGTTCGATGCTTGCCCAACGCAGTTCAAGTATCAACATATGCTGATGACATCTGTATCTGGGCGTCTGCTGTAACACAACTGCAGGTACTAGCAAGACTACGAAATTCATCTACGTTAACATCGTTGTACTTGCGAAAACAAAATTTAGAGCCGTCTTCGGAGATATGCTGCCTTGTTGCACTCACTCGGAAGGCAGTGAGGTCTTACTCTGCCAATGTCAATAGGCAAGCAATTACAAATGCACGGACGCATTGCGTTTTAGGGGTAATTAATGACCGAGACCTGTCATCGAGCCTGCACGTTTCATATCTAAAGAGGAGGTTAACAACAACACACTCCCTCAAGTTTCTCAGTGGAAAGGGGCACATTGGTGTGGTCAATGCTGCAGCTTTATAATGCCTTTTTCCTCGGTTTCGCAAGATACAGCCTCCTTGTACTAAGCAACACCTGCAAAACAAACCTGAATGTACTCCAGGGACTACAAGCTTGAGCCTTAAGGACGTGCGTCAGTCTTCCGAAGTGTGCGTCTGCAGCGGCAACGATTGTCCTAGCTCAAGATCACCCAATATCAGCGTACTTAGCCACCGACGCTCTCAGGGCGCATATTCGGCACGTTGCATATCTGTCTTCTCACCATGTTGCTTCTTTACCTGCAGAGAGGCCACACATCACTTTCAGTCGCGTAATTGCTGCCAATCGAGCGTACTTCGTTGCCATCGAACTACATCCCTGCAGCAAGACCATCCTCACCTTTATGGTGCCTGCCCAAACCAGAAATACACCTCCCCATCCCAAGAATCACGAAGAAAGCTAACATGCCTTCGTTTGCCCTGAAGTAGGCCACACTAGTACTTTTAAATGAGGTGCACAGTGGCCGCGTACATGTTTACATCAATGGCTCAGTCAGACCTACATGTTCAGCTGCCGCTGTGGTGATAACAGCAAGATTCGTCAAAATACAGCTAAAAACGTCACATGTATCATCAACTACAGCTGCTGAGCTGGTAGCCCTGCGTGCGGCTTTTCATCTCATTCAGGAGGAACCACCCATGCATGGTCAATATTCTGTGATTCCAAGGCAACTCTACAGAGTGTACTCTCAACACTGCACCATGGCTCACATGGGCAACACGTCGCAGAGATCAGAGAAGACCACCATCGCATAGGTGATGAAGGACACGATATAATATGTCAATGGTTACCTAGTCACTGTGGCGTACATGGCAGTGATCGAGCGGACGCAGCTGCCCGGTCTGCCCATGACGGAGTCAACTGCGTTGCCATGCCTCTTTCCAGAGCCGACGCAGTGAAGAAACTTTCCGCACTTGCGCGTGACCTAACATTAGCTCAATGGAATTCATCCGAATTCACAAGCACGCCTTCACACCCTAGACTCTACTTTACAGCCCCATATTCCGTCCGATCTTCCACGACGTGACTGCAGTCCGTCAATGGCTTGGAGCAGCATACTCAAATGCGTATTCCTTTCGATCTGAATGGCCAATAGCCCACTTTATGACTTTTGCGGGTGCAGCGAAATGATCGCACACCTTCTTTGGGAGTGCCCTCGTCTCAACTCGCAAAGAGTAGCCCTCTCAGCCACTCTAGACACAAACTGGACAAGCGCCGACTCACGGAAAACAACATTCTTTGAAACTAGCCTACACGAGCATCAGTACAAGCCGCTATGAAGGCATTGGTGCGCTATTTAAAAGAAATCGGACTCCGTGGCAAGTCGTGGCAAGTTTTTTTACAAGTTGTGACAAGTTCTGATTGTGCGCTGTGTGACGTAGAATGTAATAGTGGGACGTTGACACTGTGTAACACTACGTAACACCTTCGCAGACAGTGTGACCGCGCCCAAAGAAACAGTTTTGCATTGTGCGTGGTTTTTTTGTTCGTACTCTTTTTCTCTCATCTATCGCATCAATTTGTCTCTCCTACCATACAGGGTAGCCAACCGGAGATATTCCCTGGTTAACCTCCCTGTCTTTCCTTTGCCTTTCTCTCTCTATCCTTTGTCAGATGCTTTGCGAATACTACTCGGGCTTATATATCCGTTCATGCCCAATCGTGAGTGTTTTAAGTCTGTTAATCATTTTCTTCATTGTTTTACTGTTAAATTATGGAAAGACTGAGACAGTTTACAAAGACAAATATCATGTGATCAACTTGGGAGGAAATTGTAACCATTTTCCCTGTTAGTTTCCTTATCTTAATATTCATTGCTCATCTGCTCTTGCAGTATCCCATCATTATGGGATAGCAGCACATTGCACGTACAGAACTCTCAATGTCCAACATATCAAAGTCCAAGCTAGGTGCACTTGCCGGCGTATGACTCTCCGGTGATGTAGAACTCGTTCTGAGCAAGCTCTCCCAATAGCGTGAAGAACTGCTGGAGAAACTCGAGCATGTCACGGCCCACGTCGGTCATGTCGCGAGCGTAGCCGCTTTGGCAGTCGGTGAAGCTGTAACCCGTCCCGACTGGCTGGTCCACGTACAACATGGAGTAGCGACGGGCCCACGTCTGCTTGCGGAACTTGACCTCCTCGCCGTCTTTCGACAAGCGGTACGGCCCGTGCTCGACGAAGAGACCCATCATTGAAGACGATCCGGGTCCACCTTGTAGCCACAGCAGCACCGGAGCGTACTCAGGGTTAGTCTGCATAGGCGAAAGGCGTAGGCGCAAGTGCCGCAGATGCCGACATCACTTTGGTGCCACCTCTAGTTGAAAGTTTGCCAGAAATCGATCACCCAATCAGTCAAACAATTACTAAATGCCTTTACAAATGTCAGTACACCCCTGACCCCTGCGGGCCACTTTGACTAGGCTAGTTGGCGCAGAGCCGAGGCTGCACCATTGGTCGGCTCTAGTTCTCTCAGAACATTTGCCATCTGCCAGCATTGCCTTGTAACGACTAATAGCGTTGCTTTTATTTCTGACAATGTTACTATGATTCTTTAAAGCAATTCTCTTGTCAAAATACTTTGTAAATGCAGTTGTTTTTGCTCGTGTGGCGACGAGCAGGACCTTTTAAAGCAACATTTGTGCTTTGTATTACTGCGGTGCTTTTCAACATTCATAAAACATTCGTTTCAAAAAAGAAATGAGACAGAATTGACGCTGCTCCTGACGAACAGAGCTTTGAACTTCGTAAACGTGCGATATGAGGAAACTTGCGGTTGTAGTATATAAGTGGCTACTGTTTACGCATGACAAAGTGGTAGATATCTGCGATCGTATTATGTCTTGAAGCACACCTAATTAGTATGATAGTGAGTTGGAGAAAAGGTAGTGACCTAGCGTTGGTGTTCTTTAAACACGCCTTAAAACTTGTTCCAGAACCTGCACTGCGCAAGTGTGTCAGAGTACTACTTACTCACCATCGCGGGCACAAACCAGAAGAACAGGTTACTGTTGAACTGTGGATTGACAGTGATGTATCCGGCAAAGCTGGGCACTTCATGATCTGCTCCGATGCGACCAACCTTGCTAAGGAACTTGGCCTCATCCAGCCTCCCTGCCTCAATGAGCGGCGTCAGGTACAGCGTCTCACCTGCAGCAAAGCTGAGATGAAGATTCTCAAAGTGGTTGAGAAGCATTTCTGAGTTGTTTGATAAGAGCAGGGTGGCGAATTTTAGTTCTGCCGAGGAATAGGTTGGCTGAATTTTTTTTATACATGTTATTCGTGCATAAATATATTAAGCTAATAGGCATTTACATTGTGTGTCTTATATGCCCATAGACATTATTCGTAATACGACGTCATTTGCCTGGCATTAAATAAATTTTGTCTGGAAAACACATCTAAACTTGCGCCAGACAAGTACGGCGTGCAAAATATTTATCGCAAGGAACGTAAAGAAATGCGATACACTCATTCAACATTAGCTAATTGTATTTCACGCTTTTCAAGGTTGCCTCTTCAACTCAGTTTATTCATTCCTAATTTATTTAATCATCTAGCACTGATATAAAATATCCATGTCCTTGCAGAATGTCAATTCGGAGGTCCTAACGACGTTAAAAAGCAGAAACGTATGGATTATGTTTCGTAAGATCTATGCAACTGAGCTTCGTAACTTTTGGCATTTGCGTAACTTGATGCACTGTGCTGAAAACGTTATGGCTCTCCCAGCGCATGTTGCGGCATGTATGTAGTTGTGCACATAAAGTTTGCGAATTAAAATGCGCCTTATGAGTCGACCCAGGGACACCTTGGCTGTACCTGCATCGCAATTGCTGTTTATGACAACTATTAAAAAAAACGCGGCAAAAAAAATTGGGTCTCACACTGTCAATCTAGTCAAATGTGAACGACGCTAAAAAAGACAAGTAATATACAGATGTGCAATATATATTTATGGCAATGTCGACGAACATATCCAAATTTGTTCTCCAATGCGCGGTGCAGTTAATTTCATAAGGCCATTTCCATACACCTTTCTTCTTCACTTTAAAGGGCACGCTTGGCACTCGGTCGCTGAGCGTTCACAACGGTTTCGGAAACTTGATATTCAGTGCAACCATAATGCGTTTGCTGCATTTCTGTGAGCACCATACATGTGGATATCATGGTTAGGCTTTTAACGTAACAATTGACATACATAACTTGCTTAGAATACACTTCCCAGCTGTTGGTTGCAAAGATTGTTGCTGCTATCATTTAACGTACGTGTTGACGTTAGTCGCTGGGATGGTTACAAATAATATCACCCATTCTCAATATTACAAAGATGTCGTGCACCGATGACCAGTTTTCTAAATCGAGGTCGAACATTGAAAATATTCATTAAGTGTGAAACGGCTGTATGTACATTGCCTAAATCAACATGGCATGAAAGAGAGTACTGAGTAAGGGTATGAGGACTTCTAGACACCGCGTTACAGTTTATCCTGCAACGGACCTATGCATGTGGTATAGATAGCGTATTGTTAGAGACGGACTTTCTGTTGACGCAAACCCATTATAGCAGTTTAAGTTATTTGATTAACTTAAACCAGGGGAGTGTGCAAGAAAGCAAATGTTCCTTGCAGGGTTAGCCATTTTGTACAGAAATAAAAATGTGAGCGGTGAGGTTGAGTCTTCTGTGACCCCTTCTCTTCCCATGACACCGCAATGATACGACATAGCTAGGTTTGCTTAATTTCAAGTAGATGAAATAGCCTCCCGTTTCTTTCAGGAAAAGTACAACTGACAATTCTCATACCCGCGGTTAAACCAGACGAATCTCGATGTTATGCAAGTACTTATGTTCCCGCATTGCTGATGTTTGCATGTGCCTAGTTTTTTGCCATAACTCGAATGTTTTTTAGTTTGTTTTCGTGCATGACCACCGCGACCAACAACTCTACACGGGGAGCATCGTCCCGAAAACTGGCCCTTGCGACATTAACAAACACCCTTAAAAAGTGCACAGAGCAATATTTATAGCAGGCTCCAGATCGTCACTTAGAGTGACATTTGTTCATATTAGTTCCGCAGATGCTGGCTTCGCAGATCTCACCTACGCTGCAATCTTCAGCCGCAGCTAGTGTCGCAGCAACGTTTTCTTTCGGCGGCCTGCAAAGTGAACATCAAAACACTTTCTCTTGCGCGCATACGTTCTATATGCATAAATGCAAAGGTTAATGAAAACTACAGAGCTCATCCGCTACTACTCTAGCAGTACTATAAATGCGGCAGTATTGAAGGACCAGGTTGCAGGGAGAACAACTCGGCGAATCCTTGCGCCACTTGCAACGGTATACGCTCCCGTATCCTGCTCTACAGCAAGGAACCTTCACCCAATCTAGTTATGCTCGACCCTGAAAGGTTGTACGAGCTCCATATTTTCCTCAGCAGAGAAACCCGGCTCAGTTGTACTTCGAATGCGCTGACCTACGATCCCCAGCTGCATGATGGAAGGTCGCCTACGATGCCCTCAATAAAAGGCATTCCAAGGCTTAGCAGCGCAAAAAGAAAAAAAAATATATACACTTGTTTTATTGCAACATCAAGGCAAAGACAGTATTCCAAAAGCAATTATGCCAGCGTATTTCAGTCTTCAAGCCGAAATGGCAACTGTGACACGACCTTGGCATGCTACAGGAATGCCAAAAGGCGAGCTTGCGAGAAGTGCTTTCTGATTAGCGCAATTGTGTTTGCTCCCTTGCGCAGAGGCAAATGAAAGCGTAGTCTCAGAGCATTATATTATTTAACACATCGCAGTTCTTTAATCTACTGTATTTATGGTTGTTTTTTTTTCGCTTCTCAGTGCACTTAAACGAAGCTGAACAGACTTTACGAATATAGGTGAGCAAACAAAAGGGGTTACTGCTTCTTACGTGTGAAACCAAGTCATGATCGGTTATATCAGCGTTCTAACGTGCGCGCGCACTTTTAAGGTGTTAAAATTGGGTTCAATGGCCCCGGCATCGATTGAATTTATCGGTACTCTGTCTAGTTTTTGTCAGGTGTCGATGCATTTTGTCAGTTATTCTGTTTTCTTGTTGTTGTTTTTTTTTGCTTGCATTCGCAGTCTGCCATTAGTCGCCATTATGCAGTTCCTTCGGCTCTTCCGCGACAGCTGTTAAATAGAGGTGAACTGCATACTTTTTTAAGCTTCCAGACTGACTTGATTACTCTACGAACTTTATGCGTTTTTCTCTGACAATATTTTAGTTGCGCTTTCGACACTTGGTTTTTTCTCGTCCGTCCAATCGTCCTTTGCTGAAGATCCGTGTCATACCGCGACAGAGAAAGTGTTATTATACAAAACAGTTTTGATAACTGCAGCAGACACACAGAGAAAAGCAGGAGTGTGTGCAGCTTTCTGAATGAAAGGGTGTTTCAAAGTAGACAGGGGAGTGGCATTCAAAACGTCCCTTTTTCTTTAGCTAGAGCAGCTCGCCTGCACTACAGCCTTGAATATCACTTGGATTGAAAAAAAGCTTCAGTCCAGCACATGTGAATGGACAGCAAGGCTGGCAGGGTCCTTAATCACAAATGTACTTACGCTAGAACTGTACAAAATAGCAAATGCCAGCCAGTCGCAATGTTGGACATATATACGTATTATTAGCAGAGGCAGCGGGAAACCGCACTTACGAACGAAACGATTCGTGCATCTGACCCCAGATGATTTGCCTCCAGTAAACGAAGTAGAGTTCGAAAAGTCACTCAATAAGCGACGTACAATTTCCAAAATGTTCACATAACCAGCCGGAAACCTTCTTTTTAAACCGTTCGTGTCAGGTACTACGGGCATGCCTCAATATCAGATTGTGGTACTGGCTTGTAAAGCCCCAGAATTTAATTTTTAATCCGCCTAATATCAACAAGCGCTTTGAATATTTCGAAAATTTTGCGATCATTTCGTACTTCGTGACAAAGCAACGTGACTGAACAGGAAATTCTGATGGCTTAAACAGCCGGCCAGCATGTGTCCACAGTAGGTACCATGTGAACTTTTAAAAAATCGCCTGTCATAGATGCTAAATTTATAGTCATTGGGCTGGATTACTCAGGGGCGGACATCACTTGCACGCGAAATCAATATGCATATTTGAATAATCAACAAAATTAACTAAATGAATTTTTGATTACGTACTTTACGGCACATATTGCAAAATACGAATTGCAGCCAGTGAGTTCACCAGGCGTATCGGCTTGGAAATTATTTTAAAGATGACACCGATTTCGAGATATTCCTTCACAACGTGTGCGACGAAATACATAAGTGTGCCAGTTACTTTTGTATTTGGCTTTGATATGAGCAGGCTGTAATAAATGTAGCATACTAGTTGTATAAGTTATCCGCTGTCTCCGACAACGCTTCCAAGCCATCAGCTGCCACGTAATTCGAGAAAGTTCGTATCGTGTTTCTGCTCTGTTTCAGTTATTCGGTCATTATCGTATACGTCTCAAAGCGTTTATCATGTGTACTAAATATTCACACCATGACCAACTTACGCTCTAAAAACAATAACGATAGAAGTTTTTACCACAGGGATCAAACGTCAGCCCCTCGTTGACGCCCACCGTCAGCGAAGGGCCGCTGGTGATCGCGCCTAACAACCGCGAGAAAAAACGTAGAGGCCAAGGTATCTCAATGTCTATCCCTTAAGTTGTGTTTTTGACCAAACGCAAAGGGCAATTTTGTTTCCACCTATGTCGGTAACTCGCGCTCAGCTGAAGTAAAACTGCTCGCAAATGGAGGTGGACGACAAGATGAGGTTCAACTGCAGCGCATGTGTATCTCCTATAGAAGAGCGTCTTGTTGGCTAGTCAGTGTTAACGTTATGTATATGTATATTGTCGCGCGCCAATGTATATTGCCACGTGCATTCGCCGCACATTTCATTTCTTTTGTTTCAGTAGGAAGCGGTGGAGCGCCGAGCCGACGCTTGACGCTGGTGATGGTCCAGAACTAAAGTGAACTTATCACCGCAACGTCCTTGTCATGTTCTACACGAGTGGAAACAAGGGCAGCAACTATATTAGCCAAAACGCAAAGAAAATGAAAAGCAGCCAACTCACGTGTTAACTATCAGGCGTCCCAAAAAAAGAGGGCAATGTGGCTAAACAATGGGCAAGCACTTGCCCCAAGTTTACATCTCAAGTCAATTGTCTGTACCTGTGCCGCTTGAAACATGCTGGCTTCTCTCGTCTTAATGCCCACACACGGGATAGGGTACAACTAGGCATCGGGAGATATTTTTGGAAAATACTATAGGCACTGTTTTCTATAGCACACTCACCATCATTCATAGCAAGGGATGCACGATTGCAGCAGATAAGCTTAGAAAAACGAACGACCTCCTTGCTTTTTATTTATTTATTTATTTATTTAGTGAGTGAGTGAGTGAGTGAGTGAGTGAGTGAGTGAGTGAGTGAGTGAGTGAGTGAGTGAGTGAGTGAGTGAGTGAGTGAGTGAGTGAGTGAGTGAGTGAGTGAGTGAGTGAGTGAGTGAGTGAGTGAGTGAGTGAGTGAGTGAGTGAGTGAGTGAGTGAGTGAGTGAGTGAGTGAGTGAGTGAGTGAGTGAGTGAGTGAGTGAGTGAGTGAGTGAGTGAGTGAGTGAGTGAGTGAGTGAGTGAGTGAGTGAGTGAGTGAGTGAGTGAGTGAGTGAGTGAGTGAGTGAGTGAGTGAGTTCAGTTTACGATCAAAAGTTACCGGGAGTATTGAAGGATGCCGCAGTAAACTTTGACCACTTGGTGTGACCGAAACCTCCATAAAGTGGCATCCCTGAATTTCTCGCCCAGTGATGCGGGCACTGCGGCCAGGAGTCGAACGGGTGACTTCACGCTCAACAGCAGAGTGTCATGGCTGCTGAACCACCACAGGCATTACCAGTAGATTATATTTCTTTCAGTTTTAGCTTGCGTGTGACGCATCCGATGCCCACGCAAGTTTACGGGAGTTGGTTGTCCACAAATTCAAACAAATTCCACCAACGATGCACGCCTGCGAAAATTTCGGCAAACGCGTTTTGTCTCTATAGCATCCCTCGGTGCCTCTTGGTGCTCTGGTTTTTGTGCCTCCGGTACTAAATCTCAGATAACTATTATTGTCGATGAATGGCAAACGAAAATTGAGATCGACACGAGAAAAGGCATTAAGATGAAGCAATGTGCTTACCGAAAGGAGCCACGCACTTGAAGTCCGAACAAAGGGATCACGTGAACGAGAAAAAGAAGCTCCACGGCCAGCTGCATGTCGGCAGTCTTTCGGGGCACGCCGTCATGCCAAGCGTCGGTCTCGACGCATCCAGCCACGGGTGTGGTAAGAACTGTTGCGTTCAGTAAGGGTCCACCTCGTTCAAGCTTTAACGCCGACCGAGATGCAAGTTGGGTCGCAAAGGCCGGTGAAACAGCGCGGCTTAGCTCACACGCGCCGCCTTTCATTTTCTTTTCCTGGAGTCCGTGCGTTTCTGTGGATGTCGCTCACACGTCGTTGCTATAACTCTGCGCTTGTGAGTACTAGGGGACCACTGAAATAGGCCCAATTTACGAAAAAGGAATAGCGGTGTACTGCACGACAGCCCTCAACGTTAGGTGACATTCTAGCAAAAGCAGGTTAGCTGCGCGAGCAGTAATCTTCATGAAGTCGGCTTGCAGAGCACGGTGATAGACTGCGCCAGAAAAGTATCGTTGGACAAGAGCACACTCTGCCAACTACAAAGCCGGAAAAAACAGCACCTAGCGGAAGCCGTCACTGCCCATAAAGGAGTCGCCTCTCACAGGACTGTAGGCTGTTAGCATTAGGTTTCCGTCTAGTTGAGGCAAGTCGCTTTGAATGACAATCTGCAGTTCAGATACCGTTGTCGGCACGATTCTAACGCTTCCTTTTTCTTTCTGCTGCTGCTCTTGCGCGCAGTTCGGTCGGTTCTGACTTCGCCTCACTGCACTTTTGGCAGCGTACAAGGTGTTAGTCAATAACTTGTACAATTTCGAGGCCAAATTCAACCTTCCAGCACTTCGTGTTTCTTGTCGTAAGAGCAGCTTTTCCTTGCTCAAACTCGGAGATGAAAGTGTCGATCCTGTGGTATAGATTGGCACGTTGAAGATGCATTGTAGATTTTCTCGTGAACTCGCGTTACTCGAAAGGCACTTGCTTTTCGTTGTCTGTGACGACACAGCAGCAGAGATCAAATTAACATTGATGTTCAGGAAAGCCGATGGCCCGAATATGCGCAATTCTGCATATATCCGATTTTGCATCCGGGATAAATATTTTACGTAACAGCGTGAAAATTGATTTTGGAAATGGTTCAAGGAAATGTGCATAATAATGTTAAAGAAGTTGCACGGAGTCATGCTGCACCACGCTTGGGTTCAGATTTATTTCAGAAAGTGGCATGAAATATAACAACATATACTGTTCATTTATACGCTTCATTTTAGTTTCCACTGCAGAGGCTCGCAATAATGTGCGTCAACGCGACGCTTAGAGCTCTGCAGCTATAGCTGTACGACATTTTGTTCTTCCATACATGGTATTCAGTGCACAGAGTTACAGTTGTATGTAATCATCACACAGGCAAAAGGCAGCACATCACATTTCAATGGCTTTGGAATCACCGTAAAAGCGCGGAAAGCAACAAATAAAAAACAGGCTTTTTTTTCATAAAGGGAGACAACCACAACTAATCAGTAGAGGGTGCCAATTTTGTTTAAACTTTATTAGGTAATACACATTCTTTTTAAGTGAACCATCATTCCACTAAACTGTATTTCTGAGAAGAAAGAAATAAAGATATGGGCTCAGCATTGCGGTGCGATCCGCGTGTCTTCCGTGAAATTTGTAGACCAATCGGAAAAAAACATATTGAAGGGCAAGCCCTTCGTCGGGCACAATCAAATGTGAAAGAATATGTGGTTTCATGGAACGTTTCCGTGTGCGACTCCTAGAAAAAAACAGTTGCGTGCATGCGGCATCTTGCGAACCCGTTGAAATACTTCGTGGATGGGTAGACCAGAGAAAGCAGACTGGTAAAAGGGAGGTAGATAGAACATGTGTAATAAATCCCTGCACAGCCGTTTGCTCGATACCACCTAAAGATATTCAGTAGAAAAACAAACCAAAATAAAGTGCACAGTGAAACAAACTTCTTGTACAAGCCCCCACTGAGACGGACGTTCCTAAAAGCGTGATGAAACCACTAGGATGTACGGAGAATTTACTAAACTAACGGAATTTTATGAATGATCCGAATATTTGATGTGTACTGTCGCGGAGAAAGAAGGAACGACGAGCTGTCTGCAGCACAAAAATATGCAGTAAATAAAGTCAGCTGGTACGCACAGGCCTAAAAACGTTACCTAATTCCCTCATCGGTTGTAAGCTAGAGGACCACACGAAAGTAGCAAACATTCTGTCGAAATGCTGAATATAGCAATATAGTGTAAACGCTGAGTATAACATGAAGTCTTTATAGATAATGTTTATTATTATAATGATGTAGATTCTTGTTCGGCTGTGTCACATGCACACTCGGGGGATTTGTGAAGAACTTGGAAGCTCAATATGAAATAACAAATAACATATATATGAAAGAAAACGAAATTAGCATAAAGTTGAATTTTGGTGCGCGGCAAAGAACCCCAGGTAGTCAAGATTGATCGAGAATATTCCACTACGGTGTCCCTCGTAAGCCATCGTGCAGCATAGGGACGTTAATCCTCACAGTTAAATGTGAATTTAGCCTGGCCTACTGAAAGAATGTGCTCGATAATGATCGTTGTGCAAAGCGACGCTGCGACTGTCAACCGGCTGCTCTGGTTCAGCTTTTCAGCAAAGCGACCAAAGTTGCACACCGACCTTTTCTTCTCTATTGTGCCACAGAAACAAGAAGCTGCAATGTATAACACCAGAAAGGCTGCGACATCAATTATCTGAGTATGCCCTTCCTGGTTCACTATAACTTACCCGTCGTCCGCATGGATTCCAGGTACAAGCAGTAGGCCCACGCAGGAAATGAGCAAGTAAATGATCCTCATGGCCACCGCACCAAAGCGCTTGGCTGTGAGAGAAGTCGTGGAATGACGGGCTGTAAGGGTCGCATAACTAAGCCATGGGTGGGCAGTGCTAGGGGAACGGGAATGGCGACAGGTTGTTTTTGTCGGAAGGATGTCGTTGCCTGCGCACTGATAGCACCGCTAAGAGAAAGTCAACGCTGATATCTCTTCATAGTTATACACCCACGCAATCGCATTTCTGTCATATATTATACCGAAGTGTGGTCACGTCGGTAACTTTCGGACCTCTTAGCGGGCACCCTCACAGGTGACTTGAATAACACCCGTAACTGCCTGCCTCAGTGCACTGAAAATTGCGGGATCTTATACTCCTATCGAGCGCTCCCACAGAACAAGTATGCTCGCCATGAGATTGGGGAAATAGGCGTACGGGAATGTCAATGGTTTTTCGTGCAAGCCTTACGGGTATAGCGGTGACTGTACCGTGAAAGATAAGTCCGTGTAACTAGCAGTAGTTTCACTTGTCATCGCATGTGAGAAACAAACCCTCTCAAAGGCTGTCGACAAAAGTTATGAAAATAAATGCGTACGTAGCCCGTGGGTACGCCTGGAATAGGCGAAGCCCTTGGCATGGTTATAACTCTGGCACCTGAGACAAATATATATTTCAATGGTCGCAGAAGAAAGAGCGAAATGAAAGAAAGTCAGCGAGGTTAACCAAAAGAAAAGTCCGGTACTTAGAGGTGGGCGAGGGGGCCATAGAAAGACATGGGGGAAGTAGAGACAGAGAGAAACGCAGCACATGCAAACAATCACTGATTTTCAACAAAGGATAAGGGTTAACACTTGTCAGTGCTAGAGTTGCTCGTGCAGGTTCGTAAAAACTGGAACAATGCATTCGAATGGTCGCTAGAGAGGTACACATATATGCCTAACAACATTACAGCATGCAACTCCGGATTTCGCGGATGACGCGCGAAACGAAGCACGCGCGCATAGAATGTACGCTCACAACGTACAAAATCCTAAATGATTGTTAACCAAAGTGTCTAGACCATGCAGTGTAGCACGAGAAAGGCCAAAATCGTCTTCGCTGCGGGCGAAGCATGGTAAGAGCTTTTCACCAAGTTTCAACCACGGTAGTTTCATCGAGCTGCCGTAGTTCAAGTATAGGTATGTGCATTATGCCGCTAGACGGACTTGCAACTTTAGTCATTGTGGATATTTGAAATACACGAAGAAAACTGGCAGTCCCGATTTAATCTTCTTACTTTTATAGTGCAGGGTTGGGGGAGGAGGGGAGGGCGAACTCACGGGGCTTTACGTATGCAAGAGCTTTTCCCATTGGCTGGCCGCCTTTAGCTAATAGTGTGTCCAACATCACAATTGGCTTGCACTTGCTGTCATGAACAATCCTGGCGCAAGAGCTTTTCCTTTTTTTTTGCAAATACGGGCCCATATTTTCTTTTGGAAATAGCACGTGAAATATAGCGTAATTCCACCTTTTCAGGCGAGCTCAGTGGCTATGCTGGGCTGCTGAACACGAGGTCACGGGATCGAATCCCGGCCACGGCGGCCGCATTTCGATGGGGGCGAAATGCGAAAACACCCGTGTACATAGATTTAGGTGCACGTTAAAGAACCCCAGGTGATCGAAATTTTCGGAGTCCTCCACTACGGCGTGCCTCATAATCAGAAAGTGGTTTTGGCACGTAAAATCCCATAATTAAAAAAAAAACCTTTTCAGACGAATTGCTCGAAGTGGTAAGTCGGGATATGTTTAGGATCTTTTAAGTCCACATAAGCACTTAGAAATGAACGGCAGTCAATGTCATGTATCCCGTATGAATAAAAAGTAATTACTGGAGAGTTAAAACAAATATCGTAAATTCAGATTTAGGATAGTTCGCTTAGAGACACTTCATTCGCAGCACCACATAGTATTGTTGAAGTATAATTACTAAGTTTTGGTGTTAAAGAAGTAACCGGTGAGCATGTCGCTAATATATTGTCGCAGGGTATATTAAGGGTTATAAGGTAGAGATGCCGTATGTTACAGCGAACACTTTCAAATATTTTTAAAGAAATTGCCTGTGGCAGACAGCACAATTCTAGTCCGGGAGCTGGTCTACTCAAAGGGACGGCCATTACCGGCGGCAAAAAATGAAATTAATAATAGAATAATTAACAAAAATCACTAATTCTGTTTCTAACTAATTACTTTTTGGCACATATTTTAATTTACAAATTAACAGAGAAACAGAGGAATCGGTGTCGCCGTTTACTGGCGATGGCTAGCCCTCTTCGCTTGATTGATAATATAGGATAAAGAAATAAGTAAATATAAAATTATTGCATTAGGTAATGCTGCCAAAATAATAATTAAAGATAAGAGATATCTTACACACTAAGTCTGTTTCAAGAAGTTCTCATTTGCAGCGAAGTCCGTGTAAGTCCGTGTACATGTGTCTTAAATGCACGAATAATATAATTACTCACGACGCTGTACAGTCAACAATCGTCACAAATGCCGGCATGTTCAAAGACATGTTTAACTGGTTTCATAGCTTTGTGATGAATCGGATAGGAATATTCGACGTATCTGGTGTCGAATGTATCCCTGCTCAATTCTATTCGATAGTTTCGCTGTTCGAACACCCCTACATTTAATGCAGAAAATTGCGCTTTTATAAAAGTTAAAGTTATATCATGATAATGCATTTTTCAAACTCTGCGTAACCTAACGTGTTATTTTTTTCTTGCCTTTCCCGTTATTGTTGTGCTACTGTCCCTTAAATATTGTTGTGTTATAGCCAAATATGTCCCGCTCACTCTGCAATTCGATTGCTTATATTTTACTTTGTGAAAGTTCCTTGTTCACTGACATCTCGCGTTCAAAAGCATTCGGTTTGTGCATTGTACAATTTTAACACCACATTACTGTATTAGCTTAATTCTTACACTGTATTTTTGTATATGTATTCTAATTATTGTATAATTTATTCTTTGAGCGTACTCTTCCCCCCTTACACAATACCTCTAGGGGCCTGTAAGGTATCTTTAAATAAATAAATAAATAAGTAAGATGGATGTGCAATCATTAAAAGACAATGATTATAGACCTTAGTGGTCCTTAGCCCGAGAACTATGATGGATATAGTATCAAGAAACAACGTACACAGCTGCAACAATAGCAAGCACAGCGGTGAGCGCAGTGGTGAGCTGTCTCATAATAAATAGTTTTCTCTACGAGTCACAAAATGCAGAGAAGAGAAACCAAAGACATTTCCTTAAACGGATGTGGATCCTCGCTCTTCGATATGTCGCAATATCGCAAGCGAGCGGCGGACATGAAGAGGAAGCTCGATTGAGAACGTAAGAATAAACCGATCGAGTTACATTGTGCATGATAAAACTGTACTACATACATACATACATACATACATACATACATACATACATACATACATACATACATACATACATACATACATACATACATACATACATACATACATACATACATACATACATACATACATACATACATACATACATACATACATACATACATACATACATACATACATACATACATACATACATGTCAGATATAATCTGTATGATAAGTCATTGGCAATTTAGCAGTAAATGCGAGAGAAATACGTTAGCGTTACGTCACACATCTTTAATGCTCTCCGAATTGATTACTTAAGAGCAAGCTCTAGCTTGGGGCCAACTTCCACGTGGCCTATTCAAATACATGTAAAACGCAGACACCCTTTTCTGAGGTACCCCATGGACCGATTTTAATGAAATTTGTTACATTTGTAAAATTTGGTAGTTTGTAACTTACTTGCAGTTATATATATATATATATATATATATATATATATATATATATATATATATATATATATATATATATATATATATATATATATATATATATATAGCACGTGACCGGCTTCTCACACGTCATACCCTTTTTCACTTCGACATTCCTATGCTAACGCATTAAAAGGGTATAAAGTGCATCAGACATGTATGCTGACAATTCGACAAGTGGAGTTATCTTTGTCAAAGGCGACCTTATCATCATTTGCTTATTAGCTTAAACGGGTTAATAGAGGGATGTCACGTGATGTCGCTGTCGATGGCAGACAGCCACCACCAACAGCGACACCATGTGTCGTCACTTTACAAACCCGTTAAAGCTAACACGCCAAGGATGGCAAGGCCGCCTTTGACAAAGATAAATCCTCCTATCGAATCGTCGACCTACCTGTCTGATGCACTTCACTCCTATTTACATACAGCTTTTATTCCACAGTGTGTTTCCATCTGTCGGCCCCTATCTTGACTTTGGACGTACAATCACCCGCAAAAGTTTAGGAGATGCGGGATTTGCGAAAGAGCTAAATTTCCACGAAGCCTGTGCACGTAGCCTCTAATTAAAAGCTTTAATCCATAGCAGTTCTTGCGAACTACACTGTGATCCATTAAATTAGAAGCGCTACGCCTTAACGGAGCAGAAATCCACCTTTGTCGTGAAACCCATGCCCCGTAAACCTTTGCGGGTGACTGTACATACATGCGTGTGTTCACGGTTACTAGAATTCAGCGCAAACACAAGGGACAAAGAAAGAAATGCACTACGCAAGCGCTCTTTCACAAGTTGTGAGACAGAACTCGTCTAATGCGTTTCCTTGTCCCTTGCGTTTACCCTGAATTTTCGCAACCGTGAATCCAACATTCCAACTAGCCGAATTAGTAGTCTTGCTTCACCACATGTGTGCTTGTTGCCAAAAAAAAAGAAACTAAACACGCTGTGCCCGCCTATAATGAAAAGAACTTACATGGAAGAGACGATTCGTCGCGTGTTACGAGTGCATATGCTTGTGGAGCCAATGCAGGCTCGTACCTACCTTCTCAATACTGATAGGACAGGACCCCTGACATCCCATCAGGCATAGGTAACTGCATGCAGGATGATCAAGTACTTTAAATACGTTAGCATTTATCTGTGAAAATGCCTCCGCACCCTGTCACCGAACACAGCAGCGCCTCAGATGGCATTCGTTTAAAGGAGAGGTGGAAGCAACACACTCGAGCCACTGGGCTTCCAAACACCGGACTGCATGTTACCACGATGGTATAGTTGAAATGTCTTATATACGTATACTAGAGTTGACGAATGCGCTGTTAGTGGCTCGCGGTACCACTATTTCCTCCTAGGCGTAAGTCACGCGCGGAAACGGGAGCGGGCGTTTTACCCGCACCGTCATCCGTCAACCAAGCGAAGACTGATGGAACACAGCGAAATGCGTGGCGGGTTCTTTTAGCACAGGTTGGCGTGTACGTGCCCACCCTGTGTCCCGTGCTTTCGCGCCATTATATATGTTTCCAGTTAAAATAGCCAATGCGTTTGCGTGTCATACCACTTGTCAAAACGAGTAGTCGACGAAGTTCTGTTCAAAATCGAAACAGATTGCGTTGCTAGTGGACGCATCTTCGAGGCCCGGAAGAAGACTCTGGTTCGACCAATGTGATTCTCAGGACCAAGGGCCACTAATGTCGATAAACACGCCGTGTCTTGCGATGCGTGCGCCACCATCTTATCATCTTACAACCTTTATAAAAGCACATATTTTAACATTAAAATGCAACATACGTGATGCTACTTTGAGGGAGATATAGCAACAGCCCTGCTATGTGGTTCCGGCCGGTGGTTCTTTTACTTTTCTTCAGCTCTGAGCCCAGGGCCTCTATCGAAGTAAAATTTTCAGAAGCATCTCATAGGTAACAACCCAACGCTTACAGCCGCATATAAAATTGATGTCCTCTTTAGACCTTACAAAAGCATGGATAGGCGGACTTCAGTGCAGTGATTGGGGTGTGTGTGTAGGGGGGAGGAGGGCGCACCCACGCGAACTTCCCCATCTTGACTTGCCCGATGCTTCCACTTGCAGAAAAGCGGTCACTGTAATTGAGTTTAATTAAAATTAGGGAAGTGTTAAAACTACGATTTGATTACGAAGCACGCCGTACAGCGGGGCACTTCGGATTGAGTTTGACTACTCTTCTTTTTATTTTACTTACACCCAATGCGCGGTATACGAGAGTTTTTGCATTCCGCCCCCATGGGAGTGTGGCCGTTGTGGTCGGGGTCGAACCATCCACCTCGAGCTCAGAAGCAAGGCGCCATAGCCACTGAGCAGCCACTGTGGGTGACGAATTTATTAAGTTACCAGATTTGGTTTCTTGAGTCGATACTGAAATTGTTTGTCTCAAAGTAGTTTTCATGGACGGAGTGTAGGAAGCTAACCTCGACACTCGTTTTGTCGCTTCGAATTCGGTATTCCCGGACAAGGCTCCTGCGGCGCCCAATCAACTTCCGAGAAGCGAACTATGGCGCTTACCCGAGCTGTATACACAGTGCCTGGTTACGCAGTTTGCGATCATAGCTACATCGCATAAATGTTCTTACCGCATGGTGAGCTTCTCGGCTCAGCACCTTTCGCGTCAGAATAGTGTCGGCGTTCCACCGGAAGAACCAAGGCCAGGACGAGAGGCGCTCAGTCTGGGGTTGGTAATATCGATGAAGGATTAATCGATTAAACGTATCCCGCAGATCGGTTCATTGATGTCCACCTTTCATCTAATTGACTTTATTGATTAGGCATGTCGATTAATTGTTTTCTAGAGTTTCACAGGAGTCGCTCGAAAAAGTTTGAAATCGTTCTAGAATGGCGGATCACGAGCAGTGACTGGGCGCCTGTGGTATAGCGACTGCCGAATGTTTTTCCGAGTCCCGAGTCATGCTGAGCCGAGCGCTTCCCTTAATGCAGGGTCCTACAAAAGTAACTGTATTTAAAACTTTTGAAAGTGTCCGTCAAAATTTTCGATTAATCAAGTGACCGATTAAAAACTTTCCATCGAAAGCGATTAATTGATTAAAGGTTAAAATTTTGTATGATTAGTCGTTAATCGAGTGATAAACTTAATCGACCATTCTTAGCTCAATGTAATAGGCCCCTCCTCCTGCTATTAGAGGGCTGCCGGATGCCCACAGCATACACTGATGCAGTTCCACATGCTCTGAAGTTCTGCAATGTGACTCTGCCATGCAATTTGTGAAATGTATTGTACTGTGCGATATCGATTAGCGAGAATGAGTTGGTGAAGTTCAGTAAATGTCGCTTGACAAAACCTCGGAAGCCGGGCATTCTGCTGCGGTCATGAAGCGAAACCTCATCTCATTCACCTGGTAAGTAATCCAGGAATCTCCTATCTCTTTAGCACAATCGTTACGTGACGCCAATCTCTCACCAGAATGATACTCAGGTGGCTTCTCTCAACGGCTTCTCTCAATGAACGAGTGCCGTGACCTGCACTCAACTCGGGGTGTCGACGCTGATCTACAACACGTTCACAGCTGCCACAGTGGTGAGTTTTTTGGAGTGGAAAAAGTCAGATGAATGGGTTCTTCCTGCTGGCAGCAAAATTCGGATAAGAAAAGCCTAAGATCATTCCTCTGTCGACGTCCATGGCACTTATTTATCACCCGCGGTTCTTCTGTTCATCCCGTAAAGTTATTGAACGTAGTGTTGCCTTTATTAATCCGCACCAATAAGACTCGACTCTTCAAAAAGAGAAAAAAAAGGTCTAGTAGAATTCTCTAACATGGAATGTGCCTTGAGTGACCTGCGCACGAAAAACGACCGAGTACCAAGGGGTTTCTGGTATTCTGGACGCTGCATGCATGGGGATCATGGAAGCCGGTGCACAAACACTATAAGCTTGTAATTCATATTTTAACAACATATCTTAATAAAATGCGCTGCACGCCAGTAATTGAATATTCGCCAGTCTTCCTTTGGAAAATCGGCGCTGCAGCAGAGGGCACTTCGATTACTGTCAATATAAATTCTGCGCGCGTGTTTATTTGAATGATGAGAGGCGGAATTCTGCAAAACTGGTCGTAGTAACTTTTGTGAATCGGTTTTCATGAATGTGCCATGAGGAACTGTATGTTTCTCATTCCTCCTTTTAATCATAAAGCTTCCTTTTCAATCATTCATGTGATTTGGATTTGTACAGCCGAGTATCATTCGCCTGTGTTCACCTGTCCGTTGAAGTCGACAGACACTTCATATAGAAAGCCGCCAGTTTTCAAGCATTATGTCTCCACCATCTTTGATTAAATCGTCTGTTATTCCATCTTCTCCTGCCGCTTTTCCCCGTTTCATGTCTTGCAAGGCCCTTCTAACGTCATCGCTATAGTTATAGAAAACTCTGTAACCTGTTCACTGTTTCGAATGGAGGTATCGTGGCTCCTCTGGGTACTGTACAGGTCAGTATATAATTCCTCCGCTGCTTTTACTATACCTTCGAAACTGCTCATGGCAGTACCTTGACATAAAAATTGTAACAGCGAAAACACATGCAACCACAAAGTACCAAGGACGAGACACAAGCGCTGAGCACCTTATTTATCTTTATATATCTTGAATTGTCGAATGCCAAGTTTCCTTCTCACTGATTTCATGCTGCGTCCATTTTTTACGGTTTCCTCAGTCTCTTCCAGGTTATAATTTCGAATATCCCTTATTTTCTCCTAGTTGATCTCATCTCTTGAGTTGGACACTTTCATTCTTTGTCGTTTCTTTATTAGGTCCTTTATTACTTGGGAGAGCTTGCCTACTGGTTGCCTTCGGTGGGAGCACTACCTCTGGTGTTTAGGCGAAGTTAGTTGGGGCAAAGTTAATTAATATAGACTTAGTTAAGGTGCTCAAACCCACGGCCTTCGGTGAGAGTCACAGCCTCGACCTTTGGTGGGAGTCGAACCTATGACCGTTGGTGTTAATTAGAGCGAAGTTAACTCATCATCATCATCAGCCTATTTTATGTCCACTGCAGAACGAAGGCCTCTCCCTGCGATCTCCAATTAACACTGTCCTGCGTTAACCGATTCTAACTAGAGCACACGAATTCCCTAATTTCATCGCCCCACCTTGTCTTCTTCCGTCCTCGACTGCGCTTCCCTTCTCTTGGCACCCATGCTGTAACCCTAATGGTCCGCCAGTCATCTAACCTACTCATTACATGACCTGCCCAGCTCCATTTTTTTTCTCTTAATCTCAATTAGAATATCGGCTATACCTGTTTGCTCTCTGGTCCAAATCGCTCTCTTTCTGTATCTTAACGTTATGCCTAGCATTCTTCGTTCCATCGCTCTTTGTGCGGTCCTTAGCTTGTTCTCAAGCTTCTTTGTGAGTCTCCAAGTTTCTGCCCCATAAGTCAGCACCGGTAAAATGCACTGATTACACCACCCTTTTCAATGATAATAGTAAGCTTGCTGTCAGGAGCTGACCATGTTTGTCGTAGTGCGCTCCAACCCATTTTTATTTTTCTGTGAATGTCCTTCTCATGATAAGGGTTCCCTGTGAGTAATTGACCTAGGTAAACGTACCCTTTCACAGAATCTAGAGGCTGACTGGCGATCCCGAACTATTGTTCCCTTGCCCGGTTATTCGTCATTATCTTTGTCTTCTGCGTATTCATTTTCCACTCCACCCTTGCGCTCTCTTTGTTAAGGTCCTCAATCGTTTGTTGTAACTCGCCTCCAGTGTTGCTGAACAGGACAATGTCATCTGCAAACCGAACATATATTTGTTTGCAAGTTTACCTGAATTTTTACCTGCATATTTGTTTGCCTGAATTGGTCTGCTTTTATCCTTACTGCGTCTAGATTGGCCTGTTTCTTTCTGACCAATTTTACTCTTTTTCTCTTCAAATTGAGGTGAATCCGAGGCCTCACCAACCTATGATTACTGCACTTTACCTAACACTTCAACATCATTCACTATACTGGGATCAGCAGAAAGTATGAAATCTATTTCATGTCTTGTTTCACCATTAGAGCTTTTCCAGGTCCACTTTCTGTTGCTACGCTTCCTGAAGAAGGTGCTCATTATTCGCAGCTTATTCCCATCCGCGAATTGTACCAGACACAGTTAATTAAAGACGCATCAATTAAGGCACTTGAACCCATGACCTAAAACCGACTGGCAATTTTTTTTTGTTTGGGGGGGGGGGGAGGGGGGAGGGCTAAAGATAGGTAGGACATTAGGCAAAATAAGAACAGGAGCTTGGTGGCGCAACCCACCTTACCGTTTCAGAGGGGGCGCTCGTACCATTCATCCATTCTGTCGGGAGAGGAGGGCTGTTCTGGCTCCAATGCCCTAACCGCTCCACTGCAACACCTAAGCATCTCTGGCACTGAGTCGTGCTCCCTGAAGGGCTGCAGAAGATAGTGGCAACCTTTCCCTTCCTGATACAGAACCACTTCTCTGCTTGAACATCTAAACGTTCGGCGACGAATGCGCCGCGTAGATCGATCTCAATCCATGGCGGGCAGGATTTACAGCGGTGCTGCTGCTTGCCAAGCTAACGGCTCTATAGCCACTGCCGGAATAAAATCTTTCCACTAGCTGACCTCACACGTCGGTATGAGGAGGCGGATATCTACGCCAAAGCTGGCGTGATGATGTACCATGATGTAGTCCCGGTTACCAGAGTGGTAGCTGGTTCGTACTACACGAGACATTAGCTACGGTGCCTGCTCACCTCCACCCACCCGGACCCCCGAGTGGCTAGGCAAGGCCCCCAAGCCGTTTCCAGGGAACGACCTCTACAGAAGAGACCGTTCCACACTCTTGCGTTGTCGGACTGGCTGCACCTGGACTGCGACCCGGCTGTATGTGCCAAGGGCCGCGCCACGTCACCTGCCTGCAAGAGGTAAGGGACCCCGAGACTCTGGTGCATCTTCTCTGTGCCTGCCCAACCGTGGCGCAGGAACACTCCATAGTCATCACAGCTTACAGACGCCACGGCCTTGCAGCGGTCAGAGAGTGCTGTTCCCAGTGCGTCCGTGTCTCCTTGCGCTGCGAATTAAGCCTGCTGGAGTATAGATTTAACTGGAATCGTCCTCATCCTTTCTCTTTCCCTTCCCCTCCCTCTCCCCTGACAACGTGTTGCCGTGCTCCCTCGGGGGTTGCTGAATCAAGCGTCATTTCCTTGCTTTGATCATCAAATATCACCGGTTGCGCGAGCGCATGCGCCCTTTGCATTGACATCTTTGTACCGGTGGTCCACTCCGCACTGACTACCATCGTACGTACCACGGAAACGGCCAAAAGAGCCAAAGAAGGCTATTCTGCTTTAACAAAAAAAAAAAAGAAGAAGAAAAGACTGCGGCAGTAACCATTTGACTACAAATGTAACGGTCAAACGGTTGGTTTCGAACAGTGTTCCCTGCACCGTTTTGAGATCGAAGAACGTTGGTCACCTCAGCAGTCAGCTCAAGAGTCCGCACAACAGCCAAATTTCTACCCATTAGACATCCAGTGACCCAAGAATGCTGATCGCATTTAAAACTGCTAATTTGCCTGTCACATCCATCGTCTGCATTACGGCCTTGCATGACCTGCATGACCTTTGAGATAGCTTATATTAATCGCTTGCGGGTGCATTTCAGTGGTGAAGACAAAAGCAACTTGCATGGCAACTTGGAATTTCCTATCATTTTATTTTTTCTTAAACCTCGGCAATTAACAGTATCATGTGCTTCGTGAACGATCTGGGCCATAGAATAAAATATTGTTGCGTAATTTGAAGAAGGAAAGGACAGTGGTCAGCGCAACAACTGTTTCTTTTAATGCTTTTAAAAGAAAAGCGTACGTTCACAACTTACTGAACGGCATACTGAACTGTACATCACCTTTTCAACATTATTTAAACGACACAATCGCCATCGCTACTCTCTATCCAACGCGATCCAATCCCTTTCGTATCCGCTTGCTGCGAAACATGAAAGCGCGCGAGCCCATGACCCGATGACATGACCCATTCTGTGTGCGAGCTTGCAATGGCTTAGTGAACAAATGGTTTTATGAGCAGCGTCGTTCAGCCCTTACTGCGTCTGCTCAATTTTTCGCGAGTGCCGATGGATGAGTCCAATTTTCTAGACGATACAGACTTGGAATCGCTGCACACAAGTGAACCGCGAGCAACGTCAACAGTTTTACCTGATCAGCGGTAAGATCGAAACTATTTGAACTACACCTTGGTTTAAGCTGCGCTGGAAACTGCAATGTGCTTTAAAAAAGTGTCGGTGAAGAGGCTAGGGGGAGAAGACACCTTCGAAAATGTATTTGAGAGGGCGAATTGTTGTGTGGGGATCACACTTCTACAGTGTGCGTTGGAAAGCCCGCTAAAGAACGTAAATTTTTCTTAATGAATTGGATGTGACCACAGACACATCCAAGTACACATGTAGGTTTTATGAGGCCAGTCACGTAGCGTTCGACTGCTAAACGCAAATGCATGTTTGCGTATATATACTTTCGCTGGCGACGCCTCACTTGTTCACCGGGACGAGTTAAGAGGGCTCAAGTAATAGATGCGATGGCTAGGGGTAAATAAGATGGAGAAATTTTACGAATTTCACGACAGCAGGGGCAAAGTTTAGCAAATGGGCCTGTGGCTTGCTCACCACTAACTCGTTTGGTGTCAGTACCTTCCGTTTCCCTCGCGTACGTTCTAAAAATTCCTATGTTGAACTGCCGAAGAGGCGGTGCATATTTTCTTGTTTGAAAGACAGCAGGGCCAGTTTTATGGGCTACCTTCGAACATCTTGCGAGAAATAGGCCGTTAACAGTAGCGTCCCACAAATTTTATTGCAGAGGGCACAGTCCTGAGGGCCGACCCTCCTCATATATGGTAAATTAAACCTGCAGTTTAACAATAATAATAAACAAAATGTTTGCATTGGTGAAACAAGCACCGGGGGCCTGCCCTCACGCTCAAAATGCATTTCCGTAGCCTCTGCAGTTAGTTGTCTGTCAAGTTGTGTGTGTTTTCAGAAGACATGCAGAGAAATGAGAGAGAAGTTATTTATTACGCGAGGGAGGGCAGTGAAAGTAGGAAGAAAGGGGTTGAAGAGAGCACTGAAACGGTTTAACCTTATGTTTTGACGCCGTAACAGTGTTCATCAGAGAGGAAAAAGAATGGAACTAAGAAAGAAGGTGTAAGAATAGAGAAGTGTGTTTGTGTGTGTGTGTGTGTGTGTGTGTGTGTGTGTGTGTGGCTAATTGCATTTTGTTTGCATGTAATGGATTTTCGTGTTTGCAAAGCAGCCCGCATGCTATCATGACTTTTAGACAGCAACTGCGGTGGTAATCGCTGCTGCCTCAAATAGTTGCACGGTTTTGGTGAGCCTAATCCTGTAGATGTGCAGCATTGCCGATGCATTATTAGCAACACCCTAAGCGCTGCACTAAGTTTACTACACAAGCTGAAATGGAAAGTGCACACGTGCTAGTTCAACAGTTGCATCTTTTCTTTCGTGTAGGCAGTGAGTGAATCTTTGGCAGTTGCACTTGTATCATGCAATTTGTTAGCCTCCTTTTGTGGCATTCCATAGAAAGCTTCTAATGTTAGCTTGCCCTATGTGTCTTGCAAGTTGCAAGCTTGCTAACCTGCACAGATGACTTGTGCAGTTAACTTGTTTTCCGTAAGACTTCCCTCTTCTACTGTCTTTGCTGTATTGTAGGATTCGCCTGACTCGCCCAGCATGCGGCGACATTGCCACGAACCTCTTTCGTGATCCCAGTGACAGCGACTCATCTCTGGGCCTCTTAACCAGCAATGATTGCCTAGGTAAGAATTGGCATTCTGTTCTTGTGGCCTAGATTCTTCGATCTCCCTCTTCTTTTCAGATGTGCACCTTGGAATTTTTACAAGATCTCCAAGCATGCTTGGTTAATGTGCTTGCTGATGAGTACAGCAGGGTCATATCTTTGACATTATACCTATTGTTAGATTTCGTTTTAGGCAGCTGGAAAGAAATAATTTATTTATTGTGAAAAACTTATTGAAGTTGAAAAATGCTAGTAGAAACCTTGCTCATTCATTTGTACGTTCTCCAAGTTCAGTAGTGCCATTGCTGGAACAATGCAAAAAAAACTTGCGATTTAAAGTGTAGGATTATTACCTAGCCAACATTCCAGCACTTTCCCCCCCCCAAAAAAGGCTTTGGTAGTTAGGTGATACCTGGAAAAAAAGTAAGTTCAAAGGGAAAGTGTGGGGAAGACACAGAGATGAATATAAAGGGACCAGGAAATTCTGTTTGTCATGTCAGAAATTTGTCTGAACAGAAATGATCCACAGAAGAAAGATCTCACTCTGCTAAGTATAACCAAACACCAAACTCGGAAGGTATGTGTAAAAGTACATTCATTGTGCTTGCATGGCTCAAAGCATTGTTGACATCTAGCTGCGAGTGCTATTTCACTTCATTTTGTTACTTTAAAGACCCCCTTTCGAAGTATTATATAAGGAGTGGTTAACATTATACGGAAGAAAAGGCAGGTGTGACGGTGAAATACAAGTTTGAACAGTTTCTGGAAATTCTAAATTACATGTGATGGCAGCGACATTGAAGGGTAGGTTGTTACTGTCTTTGGCAGCCCGAAGAAAAAATGAAGCTTGAAAAGTGACAGTTCGTGTTCGAGGACGACAAAGTTGGAGTTGATGGCTGGTGCGCTGTGACATGCTGAAGATGATAGCGTGATGTAAAGTGGGCGGCTTAGCGAGCTGTAAAAAAATTTGATGAAGAGAGAGCATAGCGATACGACAACGTAAAGCAAGAGATGCCAAGCTAGATTCTGCCTTTAAGAGAGAAATGCTGATGTTATATGAATATGAAGAAAGAATGAATCTAGTCGCACGATTCTTAACTGATTCAAGTGCATTTATGATACATGTTTGGTGAGGGCTCCAGATGGCGGGGGCATATTCCAGTTGTGGTCTGACAAATGATTTGTATGTGAGTAGTTCAATGTGCTGTGGAGCATGGCGAAGGTGACATTTCATGAACCCAAGGGTCTTGTTCGCTGATGAAATTACGTTAGTCGCATACGCATTCCAGGAAAGGTCGTGGGTCTATGCCTAAGTACTTATAGGCTAGAACTGATTCCACTGGGACGTTTGCGATTGTGTAAGTAGAGAGATAAGGATTGCAATGGCGGGAAATTGAAATAAGTTTGCACTTGTTAGGGTTCAAGGCCATTTGCCAACGGTTGCACCAGTTTGCATGTTGTTAAGTAATTCTGGCGAGATGCTTGGTCAGAGATGTTAGTCACAGTATGATAAATCACACAGTCATCAGCAAACATGTAAATAGGACAAGGTGCATGCAGTGGAAGATCGTTAATGTATATTAGGAAAAGAAGCGGTCCCAAGACTGAGCCTTGAGAGATGCCTGAAGTGACAAGGAGGGGTTTAGAGGAGAAGTTATTGACAAGGATGAACTGGGAACGATTAGTAAGGAATTCCTTTATCCATTGTACTACGTGATGATGTAAGTTCAATTTGGATAATTTTATTAGTAAGCAGTTATGAGACACTGTGTAGAAAGCTTTAGAGTAGTCTAAAAAGATGGCATCGGTTTGAACATTGTTGTCAAGATTAACATGCAGATCATCAAGGAAGATAGCTAGTTGTGTTTCACATGAGAGCCCCTTAAGAAAACAGTGTTGGGAAGGATGAAACAAGTTTACAGAGTCTAAGAAGTTCATAATATGTGAGTGTATGACATGTTGCATGATTTCACAAGGGACCCTAGTTAATAAAATGGGGTGGTAGTTTAAGGGGGAGTCTTTGTTACCTGCTTTGAATACTGGAATGACCTTTCCCACTTTCCATTCATCTGGTAAGGCACCTGTAGATAATGATTGTGAGAACAACAGAGTCAAACGTGCCGTGGATATATGCTTGGCATTCATTAGGATCTTAGAGTTAATTTCGTCTACACCAGAAGTACATAATTTTTTTTTGTCAATGATTGACAGTATACCATCTACTGAATACACAATGGGTGGCATGTGCGATGTTATGTTAGTAGGTAGTGGAAAGTCTGGAGTTGTAGTTTCTTTTGTAAACACGGAAAAATATGCTGTATTGAAAATATCAGTGCACTCTGCGTTCGTGACGGTGTCACCTGCTGCATTCGTCATGCTGATAGTTCGTGCTTCTTGAGGATTTAAAATGCGCCAGAACTGCCGAGGATTTCGAGTAAGTAGCTGGGGTAGGTCGACGTTATAAAAATATGTTTTAGCAACGCGAACGGCACTCGGGTCGGCATTCTCTGCCATTTAGTAGTTTGAGCATGCCTCGGTGCTTCCGAGACGCGTGGCTAGTCAGAAGCAATGTTTCTTTTTGTTTTGACGCGTCTTTAGTGCTTTGGTTAACCATGGCTTATTTGGATTCGTGTGCATAAATATTCTTGGTATATGTTTGTTTACGAGTTCATTAATTTTGTTTCTTAATAGTGTCCAGTTTTCTGGACACCAAAAGCTGACATTTCACTTAACTTACTCAAAAATCTTTCAATGCCCTTTGTTTAAAAAACTATTACCAAGGTATTTGGGGCATTAACATTTATTTGGAGCATTATTTGGGGCATCTCATGTTATGACCACTGGTTCTTGTGGCTCTTTTTTTGCATTGTTTGTATGGGAAACCAACAAAGCATTTGTACATTGTTCTGCACATCCACAGGTTGTGCCAACACTTCTTGCCACTCAGCTGTTGGTCTTTGTCATATTCAATTATCTAATGTGAACAGTTCTTGAGACTGTTTTAATAGTGTCTGACTGGGCATAGGTCTAGACACATAAAAACACTGGCACTGCTACAAACATAGCGTTATGTATAAATTTTTTACATTGTGTGCAACACTAGCAGTGCTACAAACATAGCACTGTGTATAAAAGGTTTACATTGTGTGCTTCATGTGTGCTATGAGTGATTGAGTAGGGCTGCTCAATAAGACAGTGAGTTATATAATGGACCCAGAATGTCTCGGATGTTATATGCCTCAGGATGACATTGAGGCACCTTCTGATGACAAAAATGCCATTTAAATTTCTTGTGTGGTTGCGTGTTTCCAGATTTCAGCCTTCTGGATGCACCTACTGAATTGCCAGCTGCTGAGCAGGTCGTGATGGAGGTGACTTTTCCCCATTGTTAATCTTGTGAATTACAGCACGGTTTGATAAGAGGTGAAGGAGCAGATGGAGCGCATCTGTGAAATGCATCATTGCCTTGGGCATTTGAACATGCTCTTCTACAGGCAAATAGCACAGCTCTAAATTGTAGACTAATTCTGTGCTTTTTCTAGTGGAATTGTGTGTTTCATTGAGCACGACATTGTAACCTTCGTGCATGAAATTAAAGAGCATGTAGCATTGTTTGGGAAACGGCATGTGCTGGTAGTGGACAATAAGCATGCTGGTACTAGTTGATTAAACTGTTTGAACCCTCTGTCACTGCCATTAAACAGAATGAAAGAGACGGTGAGGGAAACTATTGAGTCAGGCTAGACATCTTATTGTGCTCATAAAATAGCAGACTGACACTTTCATGAAGAGTGAGGTTCTGTATGCCAAAAAACTGCAAGAAAATAAGGTGCTGGCAAAGCAACTTATTAGCTGTTTCACTCCTAGCATTTTTAAATTTCTGAATGTTAAACAGCAATCTGTGTGTCTTGTTGAAAAAGTAATTTTCTTTCCAGGTGCACACCAACTGCACTAAAGCAGTTCTTGCACTTTACGTTTTCCTTTACTTCAGTCAGGTTGAAACAAATTCAACCCTCACTTCCACAAAAGAAGTTCACTAATAATAATTATGAAGCATGCTTGAGAATTGTTAATGTCTGAATGATGGTACCTCATTCTTTTTTTATTGTTTATTTATTGGTGAGTTTGCTGTGTACTTGTATTCTTACCTTGATGTCTTTGTTTTTGAACAATTCTGTACATGGTTCACTGCGGCACATTCTAGATGGGTATCTTGAAATTTGTGGTAGTTTGGGATTCAGTCTATGTAGATGTGCCTTGAGCACTGATAGCTTCAGTTTCACAATAACAACATGTGCCCTAATGTAACAGTATTTAATTAATGAACTCTGGTTTCTTATTAAGTGATTATTGCGCAACTTCTGATGTCCAGCAGTGTGAATGATCTGCCAAAAATTTCTCTGCTGCTCTTTTTTAAAAACTTGCTTAGTCTTTGCTTAAACACCTGGTACATACCATGTGCCAAAACCTATATGCTTATTGCACTTGCTGCACAAGTACATCACGAGGCTGTAGTGTAGTTATTTTTTTTCTTCTTTGTCTCTTTTTTCTTTAATATCAATTCAGGCATTCAACATTAAAAAAGGAAGCTCATCTCCTCTGCATAGTGTTATTACCATGATTTGCAGATATGTTGATCAGACATCGTCAGCTTTGTGGCATTATTTTGCCATATTTACACCTTCATTTGCACTTTACAGGAGAAACCTTCAAGGAGCAGCTCCATTGCATACCTGAGGGAACGTTTTGATGTTTCAGAGGCTGGTGAGTGATAACACTGGAAATTTTACGTTATGGTAATTAAACAACACAACACTAATACATAAAACTTCATAGGCTATTCCTAGGAGGTCTCTTGCAGTTACAGAAGCGTTACATGCAGCCTTAATTCATTTGACATTGTTATGGAGTTGGCTTCATTTATTTCATATAAACTATGCCTTTACTAAGTACTGCCCTAGCTTTTTTGAACTTTGCACAATGACGCTTGCACGTGCATATGAGGTGGCTACCTTGTGCTGTGCCTTGAGTTGCAACATGGCTGCAAATCTCTTGACACCACCTCTTCCTACGCAATTGAGCCCGCTTATAACAAGATTGATAATTGCTTGCTGAAGACTTAAGGTGGGCTAATGGTTTATTATGATGGAATAGAGCTGTACTACAGCACTTATGTGCTGCTAAAGTGTGCTGCCATATTAATTAATTTATTTATTTATTTGCTTCGTCACAGTACGGTGTAACAGGAGGCGGAGGGAAAGGCCGTTCAAATGACCGCATGAGGTATACTGCGCCCCCTTCCTGGAAAAGCAATTGATATGTGCCAGTCATTGGTTACATGCAGGCTTATTGTGTAGCTCAAATCTGGTCCTTATAATGAATAGATTTATGGGATAGTGTGAGATCGATGTACTCATAATGGCCAGCGCAGATTTCTGCCATCTAAGGTGCTGGTAGTGTTTCTTCACCACCACTAGTGTTTTTTTCACTGGCTCTTTCATTTCAGATGCTGAGGCTCAGGCTGCACTGGGCTTTGAAGAAAGCTTCACGGGTGAGACATCCACTTATTGTGAAAATTGCAGTCTGTTTGCATAGACACATCATACAGTCTTCTTAAATATCAGAAAGCCTACCAGAGAACAGTCTTTGTAGTTTTCTATTGGTTATCTGCTCCCTGCTAGGTAGCATTTCATCGTACACACTTTATTTTCAATACCAGTAGTGCAAGCCACATATCAAGCAAACTGGACTCTGACACAGCTACAGGTTGTATGGATTGGTAATAAAGTCTATCTTGTATCTGAGCTCTTAATTCTTTCAAAGAATGACAGTTTATAAGGGGAATACCGAGGTGAAGTGTTGAAACGGTAAACACAGCAGCATGTGTGATGCCTGTGACTTTCAGTGCTCTCACAGGAATAGTAGATGTGTTTGTTTTTCGACTTCATTTTGTAGCCTGCAAAGATGTACAAGATGTATACTTTAATCTACACTTGATGTGCATTGATTAGAGGTGGGAAAATATTCATTTTTGCAAATACAAATAGAATACGAATAGTAAGTACAGTGGAACCCGACTGTATTGAACCTGTTTACATCGAATTATCCTGTATATCAAACAATTTCTGACCACAGTATATCTAGAATGAGTATTTACCTATATAGCAATAGTCATGCTTACATAGAACAAAACTAGCAGCGACTCCCAATATATCGAACGTCAAGTGGCGCGAAAGTGCCCCCAGTAGTTGGCTTTCCCTCGCAGCATTGTGGAAACCTGCCGACACATCTCAAAAGTGGTTTAGCACGGCGGCACGGCTCCATCCACCCGCTCTCCCTACCGTGAATGCGCCACGTCGGGCGAGTCGGCGACACCCGCCAACAAAAAATGGTCCTGGCTCACGTGCAGTGCTTGCTCAGACAACCGATCAGAGGCTCTTGTGCCTCGTCGTGCAAGATAGTGCAAGCATGATGCAAGGCTGAGTTGCCTCGCTGCTTATCTCGTTCGTTGTGTTTGCGCCTTGTGGGCCTTCTCCGGCAGTGTTGCCATGTGTTGCCGTGATGGCTAGCGCGAAGCGTCAAAATTTGTCTTTTGTTGTGAAGCTTGAAATCATAAATCAAGTCGAACACGGTAAGAAGTAGGATGTCGCTGCAGCGTACAAGATTCCGAGGTGCACTCTCACCACGATGTTGAAGAATAAGGGGGGCGGGGTTAGGGCTAAAGTTGGACAAACAACCTAGTGCCCGACGCGGACGCATAGCCGTGTATAAGATGTCGAGGCGGCCGTGTACAAGTGCTTCATCCAAAACTGCTTCAGATGCACCAGCTTCTGCGTGCCTAGTGATGACTTTGAAAGTTCTCATGAGTGTGATGAAGCCATTGGGGATGTCGCCGAAGTTTGAAGAGAGCTGTCAGAATTTCTGGAAGCCCTTGACAGATCAATGGTCGACGAGTTTGCGAGTGCGGATGATGGTGTTGTGACCGCGGGAGAGCCCGAAAACAAAGACTGCATTGCCTACATTGTACCAAGCACAAGTGAAAGCGGGCACAATGAGGAAAGCAGCAATGGTCTTTTGCCCATATCCTCCGAAGTGATTGGAGCACTCGCACTAGTCCAGCACTTCTGCGAGAATGTGGGAGGTTGCGGCCTCAGCAGCTCCCACTCTTTAGACAATGTGGAGAAGTGCTAGCTGTCGCAGGCAGTGAAGTTGCCGAAGTGAAAGAAGATACAGGACTATTTCATGCAAAACTAAGCTAGTTTCATATATAAAGTGCTTTTATAAATGGTATGTGCTTTTATGACATCCAATTGTTTAGTAGGCTTGTATTGAATTATGCCCTATTTCGAACTGGTAGGCGTTTTTTGAGAGTTTGATATAATAGGGTTTGACTATATTAAATATAGGCGCAGATGTTTACAGCAGAAATGTTCATTTCAGTATTAACTTATGTACCACTTTTTACTGACCGGTGCAAAAAGGAATGCTAACTATCGAGAACAAAGGATCAGTTTTAAACATTACATTATTAATTGCCATTAAAAAAATATTGCACAGATAGCCCCTGAACAACTTTAGAGCTTCGTCGTAAACAGGCTTTTCAAGAAAGCAAATGGCTGCTGTTTGACTTATCTTTCCAAATATGCTAAGTAAATGGTTGCTCAAACAAAATAAGTTGTGGGAAAAGAAAACATGCTGAAGGATGCATGTGCCATAGACACATGTAACGTGGCCTAAGGAAATCATAACAGGTTGTCACGTAAAAGATAAAACTGCTACATGACAGAACTGCCAAAACCACTTAATGACACACTACAAACAAGTTGCAGGTTGTCATGTAGGCTTCCGCCACGAAACCAAGAAAGCTTGCATTACTAATTTTGTTTCTGTATTGCTCTGAAAACCCGTGTAACTTTTGTCTTTGTTCATTCCTGATAACTTGCGATGCTTTGCTTAGCAGAGGGAAAACAGTAACCAGATGTAACAGTCGGTTGTTGCGAAATATTTTGTTAGTTTCAAGTATTCAAAAATACTCCATATAGTAATTAAATTGCAGATATGAATAAGATAGTTATTGTCTAGTATTCTATTCATTTTCATATGTTCACCCACCCCAGCATTAATGTACTCAACTTCGCTGAGATGACTCGCAACAAGCTTGTAACAGTGTAATTGTTCATCTGCAATTTGCTGTTTTAGATGATGCTGCTGAGAAAATTCAACAAGATGAACAACAGTTCAACAAAGAGCATCTATTGGATGTGAGTATTGTAATAATATGCTGAATATTCAAATGGTACCCTTGTACATGACAAAAAGAAAGCACTTGCAGTCTAGCCCACTTATAATGATCCCAGATATGATAAATTATCAGTTCTAACAACCACATTTCACTTCATTTACAAATTTCCAACATTGCCTATTGAAACTGTCCAGATACAGTGCACATTTTCAAAGGCACCATACTGTTACAAGGAACACTTCAAACCAGGCGAGAGTAAATGGGGGGCTCGTACAAAGTTTCGAAGCACAAAAGCACTATTGTACTGGGTGCACGGCAGCATGCCCCACCCCCTCACTTCAGTCCAACGGCAACAAAGATGGGACCACCGAAATGAGCGAGCACCACGCATTGATTTCAGTAACATTGATTTCAATGCCGGGAACAAAGCTGAAAATACTGAAAATCTGGTTTTCAGAACAAAGCAGTGTCGATCTGCAACTACTGACACCAGCTTTCAGTGTCATTAACTGTTGCATGTTTTGAAAGGCCAGTTCAAATATAATGAACTACTAATACAACTGCAACTTTTCGCAGAACTATCGAGTTCATTATTGTGATGTTGTGGACTTCACCGTGGAAGGAACACGAGGAGGCTGAAGTGGACTCAGATGAACAGCGAGAGCTTAATGACGTAGATGCTTTATGTACAGAGGAGCACTAGCACCATCAGTGTGTCCAATGTTGGTAGACAAAATGGCGAATAGAAAACGATACTGACTCGAAACCGAAACTGACAGCATAACAGTTGTATAAATGGGTTTGACTTTCTATCGAGTCTCTTAACAAATGCCCCCCATACGACAGTATTGTTACGGGGATGATAGGCACGTTAGCTTCTCACTGGTATCTTGACTATCTGATTGTTGTTCAGGCCTATGAAGAATCTCCATCGATGTTCTCCTGTGGAGGTTTACAGTATGCTGAAATCAGCCGCCCGTCATGGATGTCCAGCGGTGGGGACGACCGCGTAACCATCAGTGCATACCTGCGAAGTCGGTCAGCACCGATGGACCAAATGATGGTGAGTGCCATCATCATTTCTGTAGAAAAGAGAGCCAGTGCAAATGAGATGTTTTTTGGGTTACCCATTCATCTCCAAATGGGATGCGAAATAGTTTACCATACATTCAGTAACAGGTAGTGGACATCGAAAAGCCTTAATGGAGGAACAAGAAATGAAATATATTTCATACTCTGCCGATCCCAGCATAGTGCAGGATGTAGAAGGGTTGGCTAGGGTAAAGTGCAGGGACCATAGGTTAGTGACGTCTAGCATTTCTCTCAATTTGAAGACAAAGAGCAAAATTGGTCAAGAAGGAACAGGCCAGCCTATACTCTCAGTAGCTCCTTGCAGCACTGTGGAAGCTACACGAGTTCTTGACGAATAGGAAAGCCGAATGCCTCTTGAGATGTGCTAATCCGCGACACGTCTGCTCACCATCTGCTTGCCATCCTGTTGGTACGTGCTCCATAGTTGGTGGATCGAAGCAAAAAACTGTTTTGATGCCATAACCATAAGCTTCGTTTACGTGCATGTGACAGCAATGCTTCACTTCACCTGTTTGCTTTCCCTGCAGTTACCTTGCAGCCTTCTTAGCAAGTAGTAAGGGCAAACGACCTCATAAATGTTCACCTGTGGCACAGCGTCTGCTCGGTGTCTACTTGGCGTTTGCTCGCTACCATCATCACATACCTTGCTAGAGCGAGGCAGTCAATTAATGATGCGGTGAACAATTAAGCCTTTATAGCATTTTGAATCATCAACGCATCACCGATGTTACTGGTGTGGCGCCATCTGCTAATTAGAAATCAAACCACTTTTAAGGCTCTGCGCCATGTCTGTAGTCCTAGCAGTGTGAAAACAAAGCCGATCTCAAAAATTACATCAATACATACCTAATGCTTTGACCACAGCTTCAAACGAGACTCAGTGATGACGGATTTTGCCACTTGTATCTTGCTGACAGGATGGAGAGCCAGTAACAAGCGTAAATTTAGATCAAAGCGGGTGGTTGGCGCTGTGTGGGTGCTGCCGTATTGCTATACATGATCATGGTACGGGTGGCTATTACAGTTACCAACTGTAAATGCCACTGTAATTCTTGGTATACAACGTGCATGCGCAAAGGTCATAACATGTTGCGTATCGCTGTACTGTATCATATAGTGAGCAAAAATGAAACTCTTTAGTGCAGCCAATAATTAGCCATTCTTTACTGACCTGTACAGTATCCAGAGCAGCCACGCTACCTTCATTCGAAGTAGTGATGAACAGGAAGGGTACAGAGGCTCCTTCTATGACTAGAGATGAAGTTGGAAGGGCCTTACAAAGCATGAACTGGGGTAAAGCGGTAGGAGAAGACGGTATAACAGTCGACTAATCAGAGATGGAGGAGCTATCATGCGTGAAAAGCTTGGGGCTCTTTATATGAAATGTCTCACGACTTCAAGTGCACGAGAGAGCTGGAAGAATGCCAGCATTATACTAATTCACAAGAAGGGAGACATTAAAGAAGTGAAAAATATAGCCCCATTAGCTTGCTTTCAGTATTGCATAAAATATTCATCCAAGATAATTTTCAGTAGAATCAGGGCAACAGGTGATTTCAGTCAAACAAGAGAACAGGCTGGCTTCAGGAAGGGATATTCTACAATGAATCACATCCACGTCATCAACCAGGTAATTGATAAATCTGCAGAGTAATCAACCTCTCTGTGTAGGTTTCATAGATGATGGAAAGGCATTTGATTCAGTATAGATACCAGCAGTCATAGAGGCATTACGTAATCAAGTAGTACATGAGGAATACGTGAATATTTTGAAAAATATCTGTAAAGATTTCACAGCTACCTTGATTCTCCACAAGAAAAGTAAAGAACCTGTAAAGAAAGTAGTCAGGCAAGGAGACACAATCTCTCCAATGCTATTCACTGCACGCTTGGAAGAAGCATTCAAGCTATTAAACTGGGAAAGTGTAGAAGTGAGGATCAATGGAAAATATCTCGGCAACCTTCAGTCTGCAGATGGCATTGTCCTGTTCACCAACACTAGGGACAAATAGCAACAAATTGAGGCCCTTAACCGAGAAAGCATAAGAGTGTGGTTGAAAATTAACCCATTATGACCCATGATAAAACTGCCAGTGCGATTTTCATCAAGCTTTGTGAATCAAAAAAGAATAACACAAATGTCACATCTTAAAAAAAAGTATCAAAAAATATTTATTGGTTCTCAATTTATGTTGATGTGCTACATTTTGCGTGGGTGGGGCAGGACATGTAATGAGGAGGGAAGATAACCGATGGTCATTAAGGGTTATGGACTGGATTTTAAGGGAAGGGAAGCGTAGCAGGGGGCGGCAGAAAATAGGTGGGCGGATGAGATTAAGAAGTTTGCAGGGACGACATGGCCACAATTAGTACATGACCGAGGTTGTTGGAGAAGTATGGGAGAGGCCTTTGCCCTGCAGTGGGTGTAACCAGGCTGATGATGATGATGATAATGCTACATCTTGTCTAGGCACATGGGGTTGTAATGGGTAAGGCTTTTGTCATTGCACTCCTACCTCCTTGCATGAAATTTTTCGAACCACACTTTTTCGAGGCACAAAGTGTCCTTGCACTTCTCACATTTTCATGATGCTCGGGCGTGACAAAATTTAAATTGTAGCTGCTTTCCTCATTTTTGGGGGTAGTAACCGTGGCTTATGAGCAGTGGCGTAGCTAGGTCGTCTGGCACCCGGGGCCGGTAGCTCTTCTGTCACCCCCCCCCTCCCCTCCGGGTGTAGTAGAGGAAGGCGAGGATATCGACAATTTTCGGGTGTCTTCAGACGTATATGACACCCCCCCCCCCCCCCCCTACTGGCCCCGTGCACCCGGGGCCCACGGCCCCCCGGCCCCCCCTGTTGCTACGCCACTGCTTATGAGTGTCCAAACACACATACAAGCAGCCCACTTATAGCGAAATAGCAGTTATAACAAAGTGATCTTGATTTCCCTTTCTAATTTCCGCATTTTCGAAGCCTTTTTGGTCATTTTAACAAAGTACATAAACACAACTCAGTGTATATAGCGAAGCATTTTTTCTAGAAAAACAAAAGAACTTTTCATCACACATCCTTTTGAGCGTTTGCATGAATCAACAAGGCTGAAAACTGCCAGTTCTTGGCTTCTAGCAGCCTCCGCCAGCATCATTTGCCTCTTTTGCCCAGCTTGGCTATTTGCAAAAGCTTGCTTCAGTGCATCACATAGCCGGCGCTGCCTGGTCGCAGTCTAAAAACTAAGCAAGTGCTTCCTTTTCTTTTTTTTTTCAATGCCAGGTACATGAGCTGGTTTAACGCCCTCCAGAAAGGTTGCCGGTTTTGTCATCTTTCTCGTCGCACTGCGTTGTCCCCCAGTTTGTTTGACAAGAAAACTTGCTTCCAGTTGACAGCCGCCCCATGCTTTGAGCCAGCCTAGCTCTGTTCCGCTGGTGGTACCCCATCCTGCTAAAAAAGCATAGCCCGTAGGTGCACTCCTTAATTGCTTTTTCTCCTTGGTGTGGCGCCACCAGCTAAACCGAATGACCTGCCTGTCTGCGCTAACAAAGCTGAAGAGTGCCATCACTGCTCACAGGTAAAAAAACAGATCATTGTTACTACTAGTGGACTAGCGAGTTCTGGTTCTTCTCACAGCGTGCTTGGACTTTTCCACGGTAACAGCTTACCCTGGCCTGTGCTTCCTGCAACGACTGACTTTTCAACAATGTCGAGTCCCTTGAGACCAGGAAATTCCACGACAAAACGAAAGGTGCTCTCTGAAAGTGAAACACGCCATTTTGGATGAAGTTCGTTAGAAAAGCAAGAAGACCAACATTGTGCAGAAGTATGACATAGCACCGTCGACTTTGGCAACAATCATAAAAAATGCAAGCAAAATTGACGCTGTTTTGGACAATGACGTTGGTAGCGGTGAGCAGAAGCGGATCTGGGCTACCATTTACGGTGACGTAGAAGCAGCGCTCTACAAATGTTTGTAGACACTCGCGACGAAACAGCAGCAGTGGACATCGGTCCTACAGCAGTAATGAGCTTAGGGCAGCTTTGGGGGTCCACAGGAAATGCAAGCCTTGTCCCACGTGGCTTGCATTATATGGACTTTGTCCTAGCAGATGAAGACCTCGTCGTAACTGAGGAGCTGACAACTGACTAACTCGCCACAAGTGTTTCTGAAAAGGAAACACTTGTGGCGACATATTCACTGTCTGTCTGAGGCACTGTCTGATATATTCAGACAGTGCCTCATACCCTGAAGGGGATGACATTGGTGCACCTCAACCAGTAACCTCTGGAGCAACTGGCGTAGCTGTCGACCTGTTACATATGTACCCGAGTTCTGAACCAGGTGTCTGCACTCACTTGGACAGTGTTGAGGCCGCTGTTCTGAAATGCATGCTCATGAAACACATGCAGGGCACCCTCAACCACTTTTTTCAGAGGGCGTAAATAAAATTTTCTGCTTGGTCTACTTGATGCTTGCATTTTTTGTTAGTCCAGATATATAAAAAATGCGGTTATTACGAAGTAACTTCTGATTCCCACTGACTTCGCTATAACCAGGCTACAGTGTATACATAGTGACACCCAACAGGCATGGCACTGGCTATGTTAACAACGCAATGCAGCTAAGGCATCGTCAATAATGCTATTGCGATGAAGCCATTTTGGCAGAATATTGTTGCAGGCTTTGCTAACCTACACTAACCGCAGATGTTCACGGTGAAAATACCGATCGTCATCACCTTCCTCCTCATATGTCTCTTCAGCTGGTTTTGGCGGCACAATCACATCAATGTTGTCTGCTATGTTTTCTGCACCCTTAACTGCATTCAGAGAATTGCACGAGCGACAAAACAGCTTCCTTCCAAAGAAAAACTTTGTATCCATGTCAGAACACAACTGAAGAAAAAAAAAATCGCTAATTTGTAACTGCGAATGCACGTTGTACTGTATCAAGTACACCAAACTTTCAATGCATGTTCTGTTCTTTGAAATAAATCTGCATATTCGACAGTTTATTTCTAACACTCTCAGCATATGTACTAAACAACGTAAAAAGCGCAACGAAAATATATAAACAAGTGAGCAGAAATAAACGAAAAGCGAGTACTTACCCGCATTCATCGCAAGTCTGCAGTTTTACTGGAATTGGCACGAAATTTTTAGATATGGATTAAACATTGGATTCTACTCTTTGTTAGGGTGTGTGTGCATGCCACCTTGCTACAAGAAACAGAATATCCAAAAGGAAATATTCAGGTCTTCATGAGGTAGAGATGCGAAGCCGAATGTACTAGTTCTACTACATAGGGTGCTAATGGGTTAATATTAGGGGTGTGCGAAAATCAAAATTTTCGAATTTGAATCGAATATGAATACTTAGCATCGAATATCGAATTGAATGTCGAATAGTGGTATACACATGATTCTATTAATAAGTTGGTTTATTTTAACATGTTAAAACATTTCAATTATATTGCAATTGGTAAAAAAATTAAACTAGTGAGCCTTTATACTAAAAGATTTTGGTTGGCTCATGTCAGCTTTGGAGATTAATTTCTATGCCGATGACATCACCATCTGGGTTAACACAGGCTCGCTCAGACAGAAAGAAGAGAAGTTACAAGAGGCAGCCACCTGCGTAGAGGACTACGTCAGAGCAAGAGGGCTAGCCTGCTCCACTGAGAAGTCCGAGCTCCTGAGAGTTTGGAGAGGAAAGCAAAACCGCACAGTCCCCACCAGCGACGAGTTAAAGCTCAACGTCTACCTCGAGGGGAAGCCGATACCGGAAAAGGCGCTCATCAGAATCCTGGGGATGTGGATACAGTCAAACCAACGCTGCACCCACACCCTTGCCCTACTCAAGGCATCCACCCTACAAGTGGCCCGCATGATCACGCGCATCTCACTCAGACGCCATGGCATGCGAGAGGAGGACACACTCAAGCTGGTCACAAGCTTGGTCGTCAGCCGAGTGGCATACAGCCTTCCATATTACAATCCCATCAAGAGTGAGGTACAACAGGCGGACGCGATTCTACGCAAAGCCTACAAAACCGCACTCCGCCTTCCCCACAACACCTCAACCGAAAAGCTCCTAGCCTTAGGACTGCACAACACCTTCGACGAATTGAAAGAGGCGCAACTAGTCTCCCAGCAACGCAGACTACAGCAGACCCCATCTGGCAGAGAGCTGCTGAAGAAACTAGGCTGCGCCGATCAACTTCAAGAGATACAGAGGACCGAAACAATTCCGGATGAGTATCGCAACACACTAAAAGTAGCGCCCATACCCCGGAACATGGATCCCAACCTACACAAAGCACGCAGAGAAGCGAGGGCTGAATACCTACAAAAAACACTAGCACCCCAAGAAACGACGGTATACGTGGATGCAGCCACATACGCCAGAGCAGCGGGGCAGAGCAACAGCAACACGGTAGCAACGGTGATTGATTCGAACCTACGCGAGATCACCAGCGCATCACTACAAGGCTGTACGATAGTCGAGGCTGAAGAAGCGGCCGTCGCTCTAGCGGCAGCGGAGGGATATCGGTCTAAACGGTCTCTAACAATCCTTACAGACTCGCAAACAGTGTGCCGCAACTACCTACGCGGCAGAATAGGGCACAGAGCGCTCCGCATACTCCGCTCCGGAGACCACATAACACCACGACAAACAAAAGAAGAACCAATTAGGCATACGATAGTATGGACGCCGGGACACACGGGAGTGGCAGGAAACCAAGAGGCGGACAGGATAGCTCGAGGGTACACTTATTACCAAGCATTCAACGTAGGCGACCTCGAGGAGACCGAACCTGTACCCCAAGACTATTCGGCGATACTAAATTACTACAAGGGCTGCAGAAAGCGGTATCCACCACCGCACAACTCCCTTAGCAGAGAGGACTCTGTCGCATGGAGGCAGCCACAAACGGGCTCGTACCCGAACCTAAACGTACTAAGCAAAATTTATCCCACACAATACAATGACAAATGCCCCTGGTGCCACGAAACACCCACGCTGTATCACATAACGTGGGCATGCCAGAAGATAGACGTGGTACCCGTTATACCAAACCCGAGCGCAGAGCAATGGGAGGGAGTGCTCTCCAGCGATCGCCAGGTCGACCAAGAAGGTCTGATTTGGTGAGCACAACTGGCAGCAGCATCCAGCGGAGCCCTGGCCTAAGGGCAACCGACCGTTGTGTTAGAAGATGGACGATTCCATCTGAAGACCGCAGAAGACCAGCGAATCTAGAGCTGATAAAGTTTTTCACTCACACACTCTGCTAGTTGTCCGTTCTCGCCAACTTGTGTCTTATCGTACGGCATCAATTTACCGTAAACTCGGAGGCGTTTGACCCTGTATCAGTTGTCACTCATTGCATTTGCTGTCAAGCAATAAGCTCAGGATTGGGGGCGGTACCTGCAAAAGAGTGCACCCTTGCTGTTCGCAAATTCGTGCCCCCTTGCTACTGAGAGGCTGGCTTTTCTGCAAAGCTTAGGCATCCAGTGACTAACCATGTCTTTCAGGCGAAATTTCGCCAGCAGCATGAAATTATCGCAAAATTCAGTACAAACTCACTTTCTTAGATTAGATAGAAATAAATGCTAGGAACTGTGTTTGCTCCTGCACTGCCAGCAATATATTCAATTTGTTTTGAATATTCGTATCCAACCGAATATTCGAAAATTTTTGAATACCTAGTTTTCAAATCGAACAGAAATATTAAAAATATATTATTCGATAATATTTGAAATTTTCGAATATTTGCACACTCCTAGTTAATATTCAGAAGACAAATATAATATTTAACAGCCTGGCAAGAGAATGAGAATTCAGGATCGCCAGTCACCATCTAGAGTCTGTACAGGAGTATGCTTATCTAGGTCAATTACGCACAGATCATGAGAACGAAATTTACAGAAAAATAAAAGTGGGTTGGAGTGCATACGGCAGGCATTACCAAATTCTGACAGGGAGCTTACCACTGTCGTTGAAAAAGAAAGTGTACAATCATTGCATCCTGCCGGTGCTGGTATATGGGGCAGGCACTCTGAGGTTAACAAGGACGCTTGAGAACAAGTTAAGGACGGTGCAAAGAACAATGGAACGAAAGATTTTAGGCGTGACCATAAGAGACGGGAAGAGAGTAATGTGGATCAGAAAGCAAATGGGGATAGCCGATACTTTTGTTGAAATTAAGAGAAAAAAGTGGAGCTGGGCAGGCCATGTAATGCGTAGGGTAGATAACCGATGAACTATTAGAGTTACAGAATGGGTGCCAAGCAAGAGAAGTGCAGTTGAGGACGGCAGAAAACTAGGTGAAGTGATGAAATTAGAAAATTTGCAGGCACAAGCTGCAATCGGCTAGTGCAAGACGGGGGTAAATGGAGGTCACAGGGACCTTCGTCCTGAGCAGTGGACATAAAGATAGGCTGATGATGATTCCTGAGAAAAAAGTTGTATAAAAGTGACATATCCTTGCTGTATTCACCTGTGGGGGGAAAATTTGAAATCACTTCAGGAAATGTTTACATATAGATGGTCATTACAAAAGAGTGCAATGGGATGAGCTCCCACACAATTTTTACTGTTCTGCCTTGTTTGTGTCGCAACATTGTTTTTTCTCTTAAGTGAATCTGTGTCAACTTGGCCAGCTTCCTCTTTTGTTGAAGTGAAGCTTGCAGACTAATAGAGCAAGCTTGAAAAGAAACTGGGGGCAGCACAGTGAGCTCTGCTGCAGTTTACAACGTGTGCATCAATTTATGGGGAATCATTTTGTAGAAGTAAAATAGGGAATGTCTTATAAATGTTGAATAGTGTTTAATGGCAAAAATTGACATCTTAGCACCCTTAGTTACATCACATGCTAAGGCTAACTTTGCCATTTGACAAACTGGCCTGTACGTTTCATTATTTCTTTGCTGGTTGAATTGCTATGAGGAAATTTGCTTGAGCACCTCACAATGTTCAAAGCCATGTGCTCAAACACAGTAAATCAGCACCAATGTTGATCTTTTTTTTTTTAGGTACTACATATGAGTATACATATGTACTTATCAGCAATGTTTCATTAGTTCCGTATTGTGTTTAAAGTTTTTACATGCAAAAGCAGAAGCATTGTTAAAAATAATATTTAAAATGTACCGCATACATCTTATTACCACTTTTTATTGGGCCTGTGCTGCAAGTTTGAATAATATGTGTAAAGTATCTTAGTGAAACAAATTGCCAAATAGATGGCTGGATGTTTACTCACATTGTCGGTATCTTGTCATTTAGCGATTTCACTTTCATTGTTTTTCACTTTTTAAATAACTAATTTTTGCAAATGGTCGGATAAGTTCCTTCCAAGTGTGCTAGATGCGAGATAGTTTGGTGTTCTAATACCTGAGTTTCATGTATGGAGTTCTCACATGAAGTCCACATTCTGTAAACTTGATGAAGCTCACTGAAGAATAGTAAATTCTTAATCCATTCTGTAGGTGTAGGCTTTACATGATTCTGAAGATGCAATAAATGTGGTGAAACTAAATTTTCAATTGTCTGAAAAATATTATGCAGATCCCACGCACTGTTAGAATCGATCTAAGAGAAGCTTTTTATACTGTTTGCTTTGGTTGACGATAATTAGGGGTGATGTAGACGGCAAATGTTTCATTTCTTCAACGTTTAATCTAACACGAGAGTGGCGGGTTAATGTTAAACATTGCTTTGTGTGCTCCACTGCTGTTTGTTTGCATAGTACACAGAACACACAGAGGGGAGATGTTTGCTTGAGGTGTTGTTGTGCACTGTACTTCGTAACCTTAAAGAGAGTTGAGCATATTCATTTGCCTCACATGGCACATGGCATCGTGGCAGATGTATTAAAATTTACTTCAATTAGGCGGCTGTACTTGCCAAAACCACAACTGGATTTTGAGGCACACCATAGTGGCGGACTCCAGAATAATTTTGACACCGTGCTGTTCTTTAACATGTCCCTCAATATTAGTGCATGAGCGTTTTTTATTTCACCCCCGTTAGAATGCAGCTGCCATGGCTGGGATTGAGCCCGCGACCTCTAGCAATGTCATATCCCCAATTTGCGTCAGGCACACAAGTGTTGACTAGACGTTTGACTGCTTCTGTAGTGTCACCTAGACCCTACGGTGCACATTAATGCAGCTCTGCTTCTGCACACCTTGCGCAAATTGGGCACTTGACAAATTTGCATGGTGTTCATTGTTCATTTTTCAGAAATAGCAGACACATACCATACCATACCTTAAACTTAAATTTATCCCATTCGCCTGCAACCGCTGTCGTGTCTGCTATAGTAGCAGCATTTTCTTGCTTTCTCAGTTCACCTTTTCCTATCCCCCCTCCCCCCCTTCTATGGGAACTGTGAGCGAAGAGTGGCAAGGCTGTTATTGAGTGGGGAAAGGCTGTTATTCACTCATTTCACAACTGCATTGGTTCTACCTATTCTCTGCCTCCTCCTCTACCTCCTGTCTACCATTCCATCTACTTCGCTCTGGACTTGCAAGTTAGTAGAAAGGCAAGTGCTACAATTTCTGCAATGCTTCTGTAGGGGGGGGTCACAGATAATTAAAGCTGTCAGGAGGCTACTATGACTACGTACAGGGAACTCCAGAAGGCATTGTGCACATTTGACGCAGTGTAAAGGTCCAAACGAGTTTCTCGCATTGCCTTTCCTCTCTGTCGCATTCCACGCCTGTGGGTTGCTCTAAACCACCTCCAGACGTGGTGTGCCAGACGGCAGCAGCAGCAGCAGTGGGAAAGTCGAAGGAAGAGGCAAAGAAAGCTTTGCTTTCATAATTGGCTTCTGAAGGAATACACAGATGCTTGCATGCGCACGTACACACAGTCAAGTCCCATTAATTCTACCTCGGTTAATTCAACATTTCACTTCGTTCAAGTACACTGGAATGTCCCGGCAAGAAACCATGCATTGCTATGGAAGAAAAAGTCATTTAATTCGGACGTAAAAGCAGGCCGCAACTGATAATTCGACCTCCTCATACGCTGCAGCGGTTACGAAAGTGTGAACACACAAGGACTTCAGCAGACAGTGTTACTGCTTCCCTAGGCTTGAAGCTGTTTTATTTTTATATTTAAAGGTGTCCTGAAACACCTCTCTGGCTTCGTGAAAAGCGTAGTCTGCGGATAGCATACGCTGCTGTGAACATCTCAGCCAAGTTTTGCAGTCATGCACGGCATGTGAAGCTCGCAAGTGGAGCATGAAATCTCCTTTTTCTCAGATGCTCTCTTTTCAACAGAAGCCTGCTCCTCATTCTTTTCTTCAGCAGTGGGAAAGTTGAAGGAAGAGGCAAAGAAAGCTTTGCTTTCATAATTGGTTTCTGAAGGAATGCACAGATTTCCTAACATAGCAGATTCCTATCCGTGGCTGCTGTTGGCCAATAGCTGACATCAGTCAAGAAGTGTGTTTGGATCAGTGTGCTTCTTCGTACTGTTACTGTGCGTACTTATTGAGGAAATTTAGTAAACAAGCTGAAGTAAGCGAAAATATACTTTCGAACTTCGATAATAATGACATACTTCTGGAATAAGCCGACAAGTGTGTGCTCACGATCGGTAGAGGTCTCCCATGTAGGCATTAAGCTTTAGCCACCCGGCTTATGTGTAGCCGTCAAGTCTTGCTGGTTTCAACTAGTTTTGAACACTCAACTAGCCTCGAACCACACGTAACTTAAGGTCAGATCACTTGCTTGCTTACCAGCGCGTGCTCACTCCTGGCCACTCCTGGTTAGATGCCTTGGCAGACATCGCTTTGTATTGAGGTATTGATAGCACTTCATCTTGTGCTACTATCCGTCTGTCAAAGTGGTGCAGGACAAAGCCGGTCCGCACCACGTAGCACGACCAGACTGGAGCATATAAGCGTGAGCACGTACTCAAGCCCTGTCGTGCACAAAGAAAACGCTGCGCATGCACACGTAGCTACGGTCTGCTGTATATCGTAGATACAGCAGCCACCGTGGGGTGCCGCGACGAGTCTGCTGGCTGAGTGCGCAGCGGCTCGCCGAGGACAGCTGAGTTTGGCACATCATAGGCACCCAATATTGAAAGTAATGGTCTCCATGTGAACATCCAATATTAAATTTGAATGGCGCATTATGGTGACGCTAAATGCGAAAACACCCATCTACTTAGCTTTAGGCGCACATTAAAGAACCCCAGGTAGTCCTAAATTCTGGCGTGCTACAGCGTGCCTCATAATAAGATTGTGGTTTTGGCACATAAAACCCCATAATTTAATTTAACAATGACGTTCTAATTAGGCAGAGCGTTGTGTGCATGCCCTGCTCTGCTGTAGCCTTCACAGTGCAAGGCCTTGAGAAGGAGCGGAAGAACCGCGAACCGCGTTTGGTTGCCAATAACTGCTTCTTCTGAATGCATTGAAGTGCCTTTTGCAGCAATGTATTTCTTAAGTAGCCTAATTCAACTTCAAATTCATTTTTCCACTTCGATAAAAAGTGGTTCAGGGCCCCTTTAAGTGGCTGACACTCCTTCCGCCTGTGAAACCATTCATTCCAGCTTGTTTCTGTCATGTAATGCTGAGGCAGCGTTTAAACATGACGGCGCTTTTCACTTCATGCCGTGTTTCAAGTGTGAAAAGGAGACGTACAGCTTACTTGAAGCAATAAAAAAAATTTCATTCATTCATTTGTCTCCCTTTGTTAATTCAACCTTACTGGTTATTTGATCAAATCTTGCAGTCCCGTAAGGGGTTGAATAATGGAAGTGAGCTGCATATATAATATTGCACGACTGATTTTCGACCTCTAGATTACTTATTGTTGCATAGCCCTGCATTGGAGTTTAACTTGGACCATGCTGGAAATAAATAAAATGACATGAAACATTTTATGGGCAGGGGATTTTGTTGTGGGTTGGTTGTGATACCTAAGGCTTTTTCGGGTATTGTGATGTAGGGATTCTCACGAGCACCTCCTGCCTTCGAAGAGTGTGAAAGGGAGTCTGCATCAGCATCTGATCAGCTGTCCATCCAAGACCTCGTCGAGCAACAGCTTGGACTGAGGAAGTCCACCTACAGTGAACAGTACGAAGGTAAGTATCTAAAATTTTACTGTTCTCATTTTCTTAACCACTTTAGCAAGCTTTAAGTAGTTGATTTTGCCTTGCCGACTTCTGGCCTCCACATTAGCTCAGCTGGTTGAGCTCCTTGGCTTGGTTTCCTTGGCTTGATTTCCAGACTAAGGTTGTGATCATATAACAATTCTACTCCTGTTATTTTCCATTTCACACTTTGTCAGTGCTCTAAACCATAGGTCGCAAAACTTGCTCGCGAGTCTGAGTGAGTCTGGCTGAGTAAAATTATGGTGAGTGAGTCTGAGTGAGCCCCGCTGAGTAAAATTTTGGTGAGTCTGAGCCTGACTGGGCCTAGCTGAGTAGAATTTGGTAAGTCTGAGTCAGAGTGAAACCAGCTGTGTAGAACTTTGGCGAGTCCCACTCCGAGTGAGCCTTAAGGGAAAAATAATTTTTGTGAGTGAGTTCTGATTATTTTACCAACCTATGGTCGATTTCGAAAAAAGCTGTCACTGAAATTGTGGCCACCACAGCAACATTAAATGTCCATTCAAGTGGCGCACACCGATCTTCAGACAACTGTATCAAGAGAAAAAAAAGAAATACCTTGCACAGGACTGCACTGCACGGCAGCCGCATTATTGGCAGCACAATGCTCGCACGTACGCTGCACTCCCCCTCTCTCTCTCTCGCAGACGCACACTAATCTTTACGTATGTGCCTGCTGCGTCAGTCCCTGCCCAGTGCTTCTTGTTTTGCTCCTAGAATTGTTTCCGCTCTTTGCGCCTCCGCAGCACGATAGAAGGAGTTTTGAAGGAAAACGTGTGAAGCCTTGTAGGCAAGCGTGAAACATTGGGTGCTATGTAAATGTAGCTTTCGCTTTCTCCTTCAGCTTTCTGAGGAGAGTCAGGCATAACCAGACCCTACAGCGCTGGTGTTGTTGCATGAAGCGATCGACACTGTGTGCAGAGTTTGGTCGGTTCAGTTAGCGTTCATTTTCAGCGTGTGCTTGACCTCTCTAAAGTGTGCATGCTGCTTAAACTGAACATCTGCATTGCTGTCTTGTGCGCATGCGGCACTGGCATTCAGTCCAACTGAGCAAATGTGGATGTCTTCCCTCTACACTAGCCATGCTGCACGCACATCTGTGCTTGTGAGCAAATTGTATCATAATTGTGTCACTCCTGTTGCATCTGTGAAGCAACCGTAAACCTTCAAAATGTCATTGTCCAGTGCTGACTTTAAGAATGCTCAAGTCAGCTGGACTTTCAACAGTGCTCATGTATCGTAGTGAGGTTAGGAATTGTGTTGCTTCATGCTTTTTTATACTGAATTCATGGTGTGTACTATTTCTCATACGGTGCAATCCGTGCAAATATGCCTCACAGTGTTGGGATAAAAAACATCATAGCTATTATTCTAACGGTGTTGCTTTCATTACTTTTTGGATATTTTCAGTTAAATTTTACTCGTCCGCTACCTACTTTCAGCTGTGTGTTTGGTGATTGAGCATGTTCATTATATGCTGCTTTTTTGATAATTGATTTCTGGATATTGTAATGCACAGAAAATAAGGTGCTTCATTGTATGCTCAATACGACATCATTTTTCCTAAGGATTTGTCACTTGTCATCTCTGTGCATGTGCTCTCTATCAAACTGATAATGGTTCCTTTTTTTTTTTTTCAAGTGCTTGTATACATTCACAATCTTTTTTTTATGTTTTCAATGTTATGTCACTAAATTACAACATACCATTTGTGAAGAAACACTTTTATAGTTAGGTTGTGACCATCGATATCTTCCCTTTACAAATACCTAAATGAGCATGCTTATACATCAAAGAATGTTATTTTGTACAGTTTGCACATACTCAGTATGGATGATGATAAAAACAAACACTGGAAAGAGGGAGCGCAGAGATGGTGCATTCAGGTGCTGGCACCACATGCTACACACTCCCGATCTAGCGATGCTACTGCCTGCTAAGATGGCTGTCTATGTACAAGCCTGCTGCAGTTGTATTACATCAAACTTCATTGGCATTCATGTAAAAACATCTGTTGCCTTCTCCTGCATGCTAGGTTGTCTGTTTCTGGCTCTGCCCGACATAACTCGCGTGTGTGCCATGCAGACAAGTCGATAGCGCTAGTCAGCATGTCAGCATGAGGTTAGATAAAGTGTATTATGCTGAACCGGCTTGCAAACTGTTTTTGTAAGATTGGAACTGAACCAGAAAGAAAGAGTGTGTTGAACCCAAACCAAACCGGTACTTTTTTTTCTGTTTAACACCCTAGTGTGATTGTCAGTAAACTCCAATGAGTGTGAATGGCCATCATTATGAGCATGGACGAGTATCTGTGAGTGTGAACAGAAGAGTGTGCAAGTGAGTGCATGACAGTGAATGTTTGTAGATGTGTGTGTGTGTGAAAGGTAAACATTCGGCAGATATCTACCTGGTTGGGGACAACTGAATTAATGAGAATGAAAACTCAAACAAAAATTTATTTTGAGATGCAGTGTTTTGGAGTTCGACCAGCTTCTTCTTCACGAGCAAAATGGCATACAGACGCTTATCGTAGACCTTGTGGAGGGGCATGCTCTGCGTGAGGCTAGAACTTAAGGCAAGCTCCGAATCTAGCCACATACAGTCATTCCGTTGTACTCCCCAACCCGTAGTGCATATAATCGTAGCTACGTTGAGTTCAGGAGAATAAGGCAACCAGCGGTGTCAAGTCTAACAACGTTTATTGTTACAACCAACAAGTAGCACTTGCAGAGGGAAGTCTACTCTGTAATAAGTAATAAATAGGCTTGCCTCGTTGCACATGATAGTCGAGCAACAGCACTCACTCATGGGTTGCGGCAGGTAACCATATCCAGCAGGTTTGAGTTCAGTGCACCAGAGAGAAGGAGTCTCGCCCATTGATGCTGTTTTATACCTTTTTACCTTCGCGAGGGGAATGTCCTCTTTGCGCGTTGGATACCTTTCCTGCGAGTTGGGAGGGGAAGGGTGCATGTGTCACTAGGTTGAGGGAGAACCGGGAGAAGGCATAGTGCATCTCTCCCATGTCTACACTGACTTTCGATGTGTCTGCAATGGGCAAACGCAACGACCTGAGTATGCAGGAGGGAATGGATGCGTGTGCTTCTCGCAACCTTGAGAGTAAATGGCGGAAAGTGTTCCTAACGTGCGATTGATGTTACCCGGCACCTTCTGGATGTCCCGGGATTCCAAAAGGAGCCGCTGCCAGTGGTCGCTTTCTCTCCCCAAGACAACAGTGCTGTCCGGGGCTAATTTTGCGATCAAAAAGCTTGCAGTGTTGTGTCACAGCACTGCAAGCTTTTTGGTCACCAAAAATTCTGGGGACCTGTTTTGCGACTGTCCTCACTGAACATACCCAGCTGGCTTATTCACCGCAGTGGCGGCGTCGCGCTTTCCCACTAGGCTGGTACATCGCTCATGTACAGAGGGAGCATTTCAGATAGCAGATTTAATTGGAAATCAATGCCGGAAATAGGTTTCCCCGACTAGTCTTAAAAAACCTGCTGGTGCTTGCGTGCTTGCCACCTCAACATACCACAGTAGGAATATGGATGCAAAAGCCCTGAAAAGTCAAGCTCAACTGGTTTCATGGCTGAAAAGAGGAGAAAAAGACACAGTTGTATGTCACTTTTCATTACTAAAACAAAATAAATGAGTTCAGAATTCAGTATGAATGTGATTTTTATATTATTGTTAGAAGAGACACGTTGTTGAAATGTCTGTACATAGGTCTTAAAATAGGCTCAATTTACTCACTTAAAATAAAGTAATGCATTATGTTATTGCAGTTCTAGATTTACCAGTCCTGGGTGGGTATTCCATAAAGGTTTCACAAAAATCAGCAATTATTTTTTTCAGAAAGTCTTAAAATATACATTTCTTTTAAAATTTTACAACTTTGATATTTTTGGACTTTATAACTAAATAAATAATTGGTGTAGTTGTGTAATTCTTTTCTTAGTTTGCGGGAAGCCTTTTGAAGATTTGTCAGAAATATTTTTCAGCTTCATCACCTTAACTAAAATGGCCTCCAAAAAACCTTGATTTCAGGGTGTTTCAGAGGCAGTTGGTCAAAAACAAGTTTGAAAAATTTTCAATAACATACTGTGGGTGACATAAATTTAACGTCCTGTGATCCAATAGTACTAGTGGTGTGGATTTACCCTAAAAAAATTTGGCAGGGTTCTGTGCATTCATTTCAAAGTGATAGGGCTTTGAATTTGTAAAACCTGAAAATTGCTCTTTTCCACCTTTAGTGAAATAAGCATATTTTACAAGAAATCCATGCTAAGTTTTGCAAAATGAAGGTTGGTTCCTTTCTACAGTGACATTTTACCACCTCATATAAAAATTTTGCTGAAAAATAAAAATGGTCGGGACCCCCCTTAGTCTGTCCTTAACCCTACTATTGCAGATTATCAATTTGCGTGAAATTCTACCAGAATGTAGACTATTCTTTCTAAGTGACTAAAACTTCAACAGTCTCCTTCTACATAGGTGTACAATACCCTCAGGACCCCTGTGAGCATCTTGCAGAACTTCCTCAAAGTCTCTGTCACCCTCATCATACTACAGGATGGCTATAGAAGATGGCCACATATTTCCAGAACAGTGCATGAAGCAAATCTTTTTTCAGATGCAGCAAACAAATCTTTCTGTTGAGAAACTTTGACACATTTTGGGTTTTGTCTTTAACATAGCAACACAGCTTTTCATCTGTCAGCCTTTATTTATTATGTGAGAAGCATGACTTTTACCTGAGCACTTGCAAAATTTGGAGAATGAGCTAGTTCCAACTCAGCCAGGGCTAGTGCTTGCTTGTACTTGCAACAGGAAAGCTCGTCATCTAGGCAATACCTTTCGTCATGATCCTCATCAGTGGAGCATAAATTGAAAAATTAAGCCCCTAAGCTACCATGCCTCAATTAGAAACATTTCTTGCTGTTTCATGGCTGGGGAAATGCCTTGATTTTTGTTTTTGTTTTTGTAAATGAAAATAGCACGTTGGAGCCTAATACAGTATTGCAACCAAAATCTGAAAAGTCATTTTTAAAGAAATACAATGTTTCATCCCTCATCTCCCCTTAAGTGATTGTTGCTATGTCTTTGCCTTTCAGGCCAGTCACAAGACGGCAGTCTATTGTCACAGCAGTCAGTGTCAGGCATAGACCAGTCCCTGGAAGATGCATCCTCAAGCAGGTCGAAAGTGCTCGCCAACAAATGTGCTGGTGCCGCTCATCTGTACCCTGAAGCTTCCAGGCAGGACTCTCCGCTCTACAGGCAGGCTCAGGGGGACGGTTACTTCAAGCGCCCCCTAGGTGCAGCTCCTCGTGCAAGAGCATCTCGGACCTCCACAGCGTCAACCTCATCTTCTGCGTCACAGTTTCGTTCCTCTGGCCTGGTGTCCACGAGTACATTGACAGCGCCACGGACTGTTTCACGTGTTTCATCGTCTCAAAAGAAGGACAGGTCACAGCTTCCGAGCCGCTGCAAGGGGCCACCTCTTAGTGCTGGAAGTCAGAACGTTTTGCTGAAGTCCCCATCAAAGCTTCATAACAAGGTGTCTCCCATTCCCGCTAAGGTCAGTCGCGGCCCCCGCAGCACAAATGGCAGTGTCAAGCACTCTCAGCCTAACGAGGACTCACAAATTCAGTCGCGAAGTGTACCTCGCAGGCTGTCATCGCTCAGCAGTCCAGATCTGAGGACGCTTAGAAGTGGAGGCAGGGACCGACAACTCCCAGTGGCAATAAGCACATGCAAAAGTGATGAAAATTTTCCTATTCCCCAAAGAGACGAGCCCACTACGAACGACACTCAATTGCCATCCAGGGAGCAGTTTGGCCGTTCCAGAAGCACTCCCAAGAACCCGGCAAGCCAATTCTTCAGCGCAGCTGGCAGCACCCAAGCACCTTCATATAGCCCGGTGTTCTCCGACTCACAATCAGTGCCAGCACCATCAGGTATGGGAAGCCTTTGTACTTCTTCTAGCACTGCCAGAGTGGTTAGAGTTAATAATGTCTGTCTATGAGAATAACGTAACTGAAGAAATAGAATTGTGCTAGATGCCCCGGACAATTTTAAAGAATTTCGTGAACGATAACAAAAACCACCCCCTTGTATAACACCAAAAATGGAACATAGGTTTGCATTTTCTTTTTTCAAAAACCACGGCCAAAAGCTGACCCCAATACTGTAAGCCGGTCATTTTTTACCTGTTTATGCCATTTTTTTTTTCTTCTCCATTTTCTTAGAATTAATGTTTCGAGGGTTGACCTATATTCCTGTTTTTATGGTAATATGTTTTGTGGTGCTGAGGCAGGGGATGTTATGGGCATCAACAGTGGGCTGTGCTGGTGTTCACTGAAAACTAGTTCTACAACACTTCAGGAACATAATTGCTTTGTCAGTTCCCTCAAATATGGGAAAAGGTATCAAAAAATGATTACATTGTGATTAGGAATAGACAAACAGCAAATTTTACAAATACGAATATTAAGTACTGAATATAGAATAGTCAACTGCAGATTCTTATGTAGATATTTACAGCAGTAATATTTATTTCTGCAGAAATCAGTACCACACCTGTACTGACTAGGAGCAACTTACCATCAGGTCGAAATTCAGTTTTAAACACAAGATTACTAATTGCTATTAAAAACTGCACGAATAGCTGCTCAGCAACTTACAGCATGGTTGCATTGCTACTTATGGAAGGAAGCTTTACAATAAACTCCAAATAAATGGCTGGTCAAAAAAAGGTCGAAAATTGTTAAAAAAAGGTGGGGAATTATAGTAAAAAAAAAAAGTCGCAGTTTCACTCGCAAGGCAAAGCATCGATTGCGATAGCAAATTAGTAGACGCCTATATGAAGTAAGAATGTACAATTAAACCTCGATATAACGAAGTCAGCAAAAGTGGCAATTAGCTTCAGTATATAGAAATTTCATTTTATTGAAATTCTACCTTTTATCCAGATAAGTACTTCACCAATCGATTTTTTTTACAAGGAAAGAGGCCACAGACTTTCCCGAATTATCGGGCAATGGAAAAAAGCAAACTTGAATTACAAAAAAACCAACACCAACTTATCTTGATGAATTTGGGAGTCGGCGACGAATTATACGGTTTCATGCCACGTCGACGATATCTTCACATCGGCGGTACAAATTAAGCAAAGCCAGCCACGCTCTCATGTGCTCTCTGCCCCTATGGCTGATATAGCGTCACCTGCACTGGGACGACGCTGTCATGAATAGTGCCGGCAGCGGGGAGCGAATGCTTCATCTTCCTCTTGCTCCAACAGGTCACCAGAACTCAAGATTATGCAATCTCCAATACTAAATGTGCAGGAAGACAGCTTACATGATGCCACCCCGTCTCAGCACACCCACTCTTTGCATGTGCGGCAGATTACCTCTAAAGCAAGATGCACCGCTGCGTATACACTCAGCTGGCGCTCACAGACATGCGTAGCCACGGCCGAGATGCACGCCAGAAATCGAGATGTGCGCGAACTTACCCTCCAATTGCTCGCATGGGAAGGCGGCACTCGTAAGGCCACCATCTTCCCTCACCCTCGCACACTTTCACTTGCACCTAAAGCACACAGTATTATCTGTGGCATGATTGGATTTTATCGCACTTGGACTTCATATGGACCGCAATGTGGCTTCACTTAGGTGATCGTTCTTGTCGCGCGGTGCGCAATTTGAGAGCGTTTGTAAGCAGCCACTTACAATTAAACGATTTGACCATCTGCATCCGCGGAAATTTCAATGTATTGTCTTGGCATTCCTTTGTGGCGGCAGTAAAATTTCGTTATATTGAAATCGCATACAAACACACTTCATTATATTTAGGTTCTAAATACATGGTGTTCTATGGACAAGAGGTTGTGAAAACCTAAATACTTTGTTATATTAAGAATTTCATTATATTGAAGTTTGTTGTATCAAGGTTTAACTGTAGTAGTTTTATCGGCCATTTAAACTTGTAAACGTTTGCTTACTAAGTAGACTAACAAGTGGGATGTCATGTGTGCACAATCAAACATGAACGCATCTCCTCGATGACTGCGCAGACTCACTATCAAAATGCTGGAGTGAGAAAGCGCGCCAGGAGCAGCGAACAAATTGACCATTTACTGCCTCTCGCTTCAGTGCGATCTAAGCGGCAAGAACACAGCGCACACGAAGCTGTCAGCACTTTGTGCACTCTGTCCCCATCGCAAATCGGTTTCAAGATAGGGCCCGTGCATCCGCGCCTTACGCAGCAGCTGCTGAAGTAGAACCCCTTCTCCTTTCTCCCCTCCCTTGGTACCTTGCGCATGACGAAAGATGGCGAGCTTGCTCCCTGCTTTCCTCCTCTACGCGCGCTTGATTGAGCCATCATCATTGGCTCACTCTCTCATGCTTTCTCTCACACACACACAGCATACAGCGCACAGCAATTATTTTATTGCCTTTGGACTTTATACAGAACATCACAATGGTGACAACAGCAGAAATGCGCCTGGAGTATCCATATAATTGCTATCGCAATAAAAACATACTGCTGAAGTACTTGTGTGCCATAAATATGTAAAAGGGCCAGTTGCAAGAAAAACATCTCTTGTAGCGTAAATGATAAAATTTCTACATTTTTGGACTGCCAAAAACACTAAATGACAGTCTTCAAGAAAAACTAACAGGTTGTCATGTAGGCTGCCACCATGAAACTGAAAACAAAACTTGAATTATCTATTTTGTTTCTTTATTTCTTGGAAAACTTTTGTCATTGTTTCACTTCTGATAACTTCCAATAATTTGTTTAGCAGATGGAGAACAGTAACAATACTTTAACCTTTAGTTGTGAAATATTTGGTTAGTTTCAAGTATGTTAAAATACTAAATATAGTTCCTTTTGAAATATGAATACTTAGTGTCCAATACTATCTGATGCGCACTCGAAACTTTAGATATTCGCCCACCACTGATTGTAATACATTATTTTCTTTCTTTTTCTTCCTTTCATATCTGATGCAGGCCTGCTGCTTCCAGTGGACTTTGTCGAGCATTCAAGAATAGACCTTGGTACGATTTGTGCTGGAGCACCACGGGACGTTGCACTCGCGTTGGTAAATCCAACAGGAAAAAAACGGTGCTACCAAATCCAACAGCTTCGCTCAAGCATTGGTGGGCGCGAACCCAAGCACTTTGAGTCTGTCACCGCACAGTTTCCGGGCCAGCACACTGTGGCTGGTGGCTGTGTTGCTAAAATTCAGGTGAGTATTTATTGTTGGCATTGATGCAAGGTTTGAAGTGGACCTTGAAAATTGAAACGTCGTTTTAATGCCTTGAAAATCCTTAAATTAGGTGCTGAAATATCCGTGAATATTAATTTTCAACAAAGCTTAGCAGTCTTGGACGCCTTGCCACAACGTTAGCTTAATCCAAAAGTGATAATGATAGTCATAGTGATAGTCAGTGATAAGTGATAGTCAGACGGACAAATTTAGTGGCACTTTGGGTGAGTGAAGTTCGCTGTTTGTGCCATTCCCAGGCTGTCAGATGGGAAAGCTCAGTGACACTTGCTCAGGGTGTCTACCAACCAGGAGAACCGGGAATTCTCAGGGATTCTGAATAGTCTGGAAATACTCAGGAAAAACTCAGGGAATTTGTGCTTCTATCAGAGAAATTTAGCTGTAATTTTATTGAAAAGGAGCGCTAATGCTAGCTTAGTAACAGAGAGGAAATGAAATGAATCTTCTTTGATGCCGTGTCGTCGGCTGGAGGAGTTGTCAGTGTGCGATGAACGATAGACTTTCCGAATGCCTGATTTTTGGGACATGCCTGATAATTTGGACGGCTTTGCGACAACACCACGTACCCCGCAGAGTCAATGTATAGGAACGCCTGAAGTATTGGACACAATAACCCTTCGACGTCCGATTTTCCGGACTTCTTGCCGGGACCGCAGGTCCGAAACGGCGTTAATCAAAGCCACCACCGCCGCCATTTTGATTTTTCTCGAAATCTTGATTATATTTGGCTATATATATATATATCGATTATATTTGGTGCTCTCACACGCAGATCTGCTGGCAGCCGTAGCCACCATCACGGCAACGCTAGGCCTAGGTGCTTTGATGTTTGCTGTGCAGCTCCTTTCCATTGGGTGCCGTGTTTTGCATTGAAAGAATTCGCCACTGTCAGCAGCAACAGCGACTGGCAGGCCTTCAGAGCTTTTACAGACGTGCCTCTGGTGATTTGAGCCCTTAAGGGCAGTAAAAGACATGTATTCATTTTTTTAGGATGTTTCCGCTGCCCTTAGGGAGTCCGAAAAATCGGACGTTGGCTGTACAACTGCCTGAGGGTATGCTTAAAATTATCCGTGGACCAGAAAGGACCAACACATTGAGAAATTAATGGGAAAGGAAGTGTGCCACCGCTTCTTTGAAGAAGCTTGAGCTCAAAAGACAAAGTGTTGGCTGACGCCGAGATGTAGGTGTCCCTCATTCAAACCAAAATAAACTCTTTAAAGCAGTAAAACGCAACTCTGAGGCATTGTGCGTGGGCTGAGAGTATGTCAGGACATTTGAGGTTGGCTTTCCAGCTGCTGATAGAGAATCTGATTTGTGACAAAATTCGGGCCTTGTACCAATGAGCTTGCTTTCAGTTGATAGAAATAGCTCATATTCGTATGTGAAAATGTTTGACTTGATTTGCAGTGAGCTTTATCATTGTTCTTCTAAAATATTCTATTTGCTGTGCATTTTACTAACTACTCCCTTCTGTTTTCATTTTGAATAAAATAAACATTAGTCCTTACTATTCAAACTGGATTAAGTCGTTTCTTTTTTAAATTTTTTAACGTGCTTACTAGAGTGACAGCATCAGGTGACATAGGGGTCAGCCTGTCTTGCTGTGAAACAAAGTTCTGTGTAACTCACGGAATCTTGCAAAGGCACTCGGGGGAAACATGGAAAACTTGGGGAATTTGAATATGTCACCTTGGTAGACACCCTGTTCCTAGAAGCAGACTTGCCAGCAAGTTTGATGAACTTGCTTCATTATGCTGAAGTGTTTAGCCTTGATAGTGCTGCTTCAAGAATAAATAAAGGCTCACTGCAGAGTCGGCACCATTTTGCCAAGGCCAATTTTTTGTTAATTCGAATGTTTTGAGTGTGTTAATGAGATTATAATATATTTCAATTTTTTATTGTGAAGGCTCTTCTAAATACACATGTTTTTTTTTTCATAATAAAACATTAACCATTTCTAAAACTCAAAATGCTGAGAATAATGCGAATTCGTGTGGCTTCATAGATTGTCATTGTCATCAATTTTGAATGACACTTCATTTCATCGTCTTGCACCACACCGCCAAAGTGAGACTCACTGAGGCAAAGTGCTCTCGCTTGAAGTGTCACTAAATTAGCTCATCTGACTGGGGTATAAAACCAATCCAAACCTAATGCAGCAGCTTTGCGGTAGCTATTGGTGATGTGCTTGCTAAACGTTCTCCACGTAAACCTCATTTGTGTACAGTAAGAAGCTAAAACAAGTGCTTTGTTTTTAACAATGGATATTTTTGGATATTTTTTCAGAGGAACTGCTATGAGCCCTTTTGATGTCAGGCCTTGCTAATCACATGCGTATGTTGACGTATATCATAGATTGCCTAAATGTCTGCAGAGTTCATAGTGTAAAAAAACAACACACATTCGCCACCTTTCATTCGCAAATGTCTGGAAAAACTGATCAGTACTCTATTGACACCTGCCCTTGTGTACAACACGGTCACCCTTGTTTCAGCTGATGTCAGGATGAAAGTATTATCACTGCTTAAAGCAGATTTGCATTTAATGGCTGCGGTGCAGGGGGGTCATCAGAGCTAGGGCCTATGTGTGCCAGGTGTTTGGTGAATGGTCACATTATCATGTGAACAATATAAATTTCTATTGTATCAGCAGACAATGCTCAAAAGTGGCTCAAGACCACATTGATGTTTACCAATTAATCTCTTTCATGGGCTAATTTCTTGTATGTGGCCCTTGTACATTTCTTTTTTCGAAGACATGGTCGCCAAACTTCTCTGTTAATATTTCACATTTTTAAAAAGTAACTTTGCTGAAATACTGTAGCTTCCCACTGCCCATTAGCTGCACAGAAGAGAAACCTTATTTCTGTACTAATTAAAAAGAAAAGCTAAAGAACACTTGGAGTGCCTTTCTGTAATTTGGAAAGCAAGAGAAATATTCTTAACAAATAATGATTAATTTTCCGTGATATTGCCAAAAGCAGGAGCCTACACAAAAAGAAAAAATTCTGGCGGAAACCACTTCACGATAAATGTCAATGTTAATGCGCTTAGCATTGAAGCTATGTAGCGACACACCGTACTGTATTGCCAACATCAAAATGTGTATGCAGCCAGCTCTGCTGCATACGCTGCACTATCTGGCATCACCTCTGTATGGTGCAGATTTGATTCTTCTGAGCATCGGATAAATTTAAAGGATTATTGTTGTCATATTAGAGCACACATACTGTGGCACATACCTATTTACACAGGTTAACATCAAAGAGGTTAACTGAAGAGCGGCACACACCTACTGACACATATCCAGTGACCCAAGTTGGTATCCAAGAGGTTTATTGAAGAGCACCACAGACCACTCAGTGCTCTAAGTCAGCATGCAAGAGTTTCATTGAAGAATAATGCCTACCCATTTCCTCATGCCTAGTACTGCATCCCCAGTGGCCCATGTCGGCATCAAGATGGGTTCGTTGAACATTGCACGTTACACAGTTGGCACACATTACACAGTGCCATGGAGTCATGGAGGCATTGCGGAATCAGGGTGTAGACGAGCCGTATGTAAAAATACTGAAAGATATCTATAGCGGCTCCACAGCCACCGTAGTCCTCCATAAGGAAAGCAACAAAATCCCAATAAAGAAAGGCGTCAGGCAGGGAGATACGATCTCTCCAATGCTATTCACAGCCTGTTTACAGGAGGTATTCAGAGACCTGGATTGGGAAGAATTGGGGATAAAAGTTAATGGAGAATACCTTAGTAACTTGAGATTCGCTGATATTGCCTTGCTTAGTAACTCAGGGGACCAACTGCAATGCATGCTCACTGACCTGGAAAGGCAAAGCAGAAGAGTGGGTCTAAAAATTAATCTGCAGAAAACTAAAGTAATGCTTAACAGTCTCGGAAGAGAACAGCAATTTACAATAGGTAGCGAGGCACTTGAAGTCATAAGGGAATACATCTACTTAGGGCAGGTAGTGACTGCGGATCCGGATCATGAGACGGAAATAATCAGAAGAATAAGAATGGGCTGGGGTGCGTTTGGCAGGCATTCTCAGATCATGAACAGCAGGTTGCCATTATCCCTCAAGAGAAAAGTATATAATAGCTGTGTCTTACCAGTGCTCACCTACGGGGCAGAAACCTGGAGGCTTACAAAAAAGGTTCTACTGAAATTGAGGACGACGCAACGAGCTATGGAAAGAAGAATGATAGGTGTAACGTTAAGGGATAAGAAAAGAGCAGATTGGGTGAGGGAACAAACGCGAGTTAATGACATCTTAGTTGAAATCAAGAAGAAGAAATGGGCATCGGCAGGACATGTAATGAGGAGGGAAGATAACCGATGGTCATTAAGGGTTACGGACTGGATTCCAAGGGAAGGGAAGCGCAGCAGGGGGCGGCAGAGGGTTAGGTGGGCGGATGAGATTAAGAAGTTTGCAGGGACGGCGTGGCCATAATTAGTACATGACCGGGGTTGTTGGAGAAATATGGGAGAGGCCTTTGCCCTGCAGTGGGTGTAACCAGGCTGATGATGATGATGATGATGATGATGACACAGTGCCACACACCCGGTCACTCAAGTTGGCGTGGCGGTTGGTTTTGAACTCTGTTCCATCAGCACAGCAGCCCGATGTGTGCTACCCATTCGACCATGGACAACCCATTGACCCAAGTTGGAGGGAAAACAGAGACATAGATAAATAGATAGATAGACAGACTGGGAGCGCCCGGAAAGTGTATGAAGCACTCTAAGAATGCTAGCCGCATTAAAATGTGGCATAGCACAGCCCTGACATATGTACTACTTCTGTTTCTCTTCTGCCTTTGTGCTGCAGTGCCAACATATACAGCAGAACCTCATTAATACGTATTGAAAAAAAAAAGCATGAGAAAAATCACACTGCGAAAACGTATGGCCCAAAGTCACAAAAAGTCATAAAAATTTGACAGACTCAACTGTAGTTGACATCTAGTACATAACGTGAATCCAGTCAAAGCTGCAGCACATGATGCTGACGCGTGTTGAGCTGATGGGGCCCTAGTGACCCGAGTTGCCGATTGTCATTTTCCTAGTGGTAGTAAAGGGAAACCGAAATGAAATGAAGCTGGTAAGCGACGCCGGAATATGATGCCAACAATGCCACCAGAGTGAAGCATGATGATCACTTCACGCTTCCTGCAGCAGGGAAGGGTGGCACGTTTAAGTTATTGCTTATTAAAGGCATGCAGTTCGACTTCGCCCTGCCATCTGCTAGCCGCCTGGTTATAGCTTGGATGGTAGAGCGGCTGCCCCAGAAAGGCGGTGGTCCCGGATTCGAGTCCCGAGCCAGGACGAATTTTTCTTCAACTGCAAGGCTTCTCTTTCGAGGAACCCGTATGGGTTTCCTTTGTAGCACTTAGCTACGTTTGGGTGGATGTCTCATTTCCCGTTGTTATTAGCAGATTCATTATTCAAAAGTTTTGAATATACCCACACCCCTAGTTTTTAGGTCTGAGTTGTGTGAAAATTTAAATATGCCATGGCTTACTGTTTCAATTATGGAAAGGCCAACCTTACACCTGGATTTTTTTTCATCCTATTCACTTCATTATAAGGGTTTACTGTATTTGTTTGTGTGTGGCTGAAGATATCTGTTCTGGTAGCCAAATTGCCAAATTCTCGATAAAAGCAGCTATGAAGTGGCAAATTCTGGATGCACATATACTTAAGCTAGTCGCTTGGCCTGGCTGGACTGCAATAGAGAAGGCAAGAAGCCAATATCATGGAATTACACTGATTGCACAGTTGTTTATAGATGATGGTGCAAAGTTCAAGCTTGTAGTTTAGCATTGTACAATGTACATATCAATGTACCTAGCCATGTACCTATAGTCAACTTTTGTGATTCAACCAATTGCACACTCGTGTGTAAACGACTGCGAAGTCCGAGTTTTTATATCGTAATTGCTCACACGCTATCTATTGGCAGAGTGGTAGTTTGGGCGCATTGGCAGTGGCGTAGCCAGAAATTTTGTTCGGGGGGGGCTACGCCACTGGCCCCATATATATATATATATACCACCACCACGGAATTATACCACCACCACGGAATATATACCACCACCACGGTTCCGTGGTGGTATATACCACCACGGAACTTCGCAGCGGACGTCATCTACCTGCTGCCACAATGGCAAATCAACCGACACAAGCGACAACGCCTCGGCAGCCCGTGCCCACGGTCATCCTCACTCACCCACGGGACCCGGGAACATTTTGTGGCACGGACAACGTCGACGTCGAGGACTGGCTTACGATGTACGAGCGAGTGTGCGACAACAACAGGTGGGATCCTACAATGATGCTTGCAAACGTAATATTTTATCTGAAGGGAACTGCGAAGCAATGGTATGACACACATGAAGCTGACCTAACGAGCTGGGATGTTTGCAAAGACAAAATGCGAGACCTGTTCGGCAGACCTGTCGGTCGTCAGCTGGCAGCTAAAAAAGAACTTGCGTGCCGCGCTCAGACGTCCACAGAATCCTATGTCGTGTACATACAGGATGTGCTGGCCCTCTGTCGCAAGGCTGATGACAACATGACCGAGGCAGACAAGATTGGCCATATATTGAAAGGTATTGCAGACGATGCCTTCAATCTCTTGATGTGTAAGGATTGTGCCACTGTGGATGCAATTATTAAGGAGTGCCGGCGCTTCGAACAAGCGAAGGGCCGCCGCGTCACTCAAACTTTCGACCGGTTGCCCAATACCGCCGCGACATCTTCTTGCGAAGACCCGCCGCGGTTCGTTCAGCCCGCAGGACCGGAAGAAATAACGCGCATCGTTCGCCGTGAGCTTGAGGCCATGGCCCCGGCTCCCGTTCGTTCAGACTGTCGGGAAAGCGTACCCGCTATCTCCCTTATACAAGCGGTCGTTCGGGAAGAAATAGCAAGTTTGGGCATTCCATCTCTCTGCTCAGTCCGCCATACCAACACCTACCAAATTTCTCCGACCGCTCGCTCCCGGACGCAAAGCTTTCCACCACTCCGTCGCAACCCAGCTGAATGGCGCACAGCGGATGATAAACCCATCTGTTTTAATTGTTCCGGTATTGGACACATCGCCCGTCATTGCCGCAACCACTGGTCGTCGCCTCCTCGGTGGTCGTCTCCGAGTCACTACAGCCAAGTACCCGACAATCGCACTTTCTCGCCCTATACGCCGACTAGGAACATCAACGCCGACAGTGCTCCACCAAGATCCAGCCGATCCCCGTCTCCGCAAGGTCGTAGGTCCCGTTCGCCTCTCGTTCACCGCTCTTCGTCCCCTTCTGCAACCGGTCGCTTCGCTTCGGGAAACTAGGCGGTGCAGCTCCCGGAGGTGAAGGTGCAACTCCGACCCGGCCCACAAATCCTCTATTGACCCTGCCTACATGTGGAAACCTGCTGGACATTGAAGTCGATGGCGTTCCTGTTAGATCTCTCGTTGATACAGGAGCGCAGCTCTCAGTTATGAGCGCTGCTCTCCGCCGCCGGCTCAAAAAGGTTCTGACCCCCGCCGTACCGTGTACCGTGCGAGTCGCCGATGGGAGTACGTCACCTGTCCTTGGAATGTGCACAGCACGTGTGACCATTGGGGGCCATTATACCGTTGTTCTATTTATCGTCCTTGAACACTGCCCACACGACCTAATTCTCGGCCTCGACTTCCTTTCGAAACACTCTGCCCAAATTGACTGCTCCGCAGGTGTTGTACAGTTGGACCTGCCGCTTCCTGCCGACGCAACCACTTGTGCTCCACACCGCTTATGTGCTGCTGAATTTGCAAGGCTGTCTCCACAGGCTGCTACAAATGTCCTGCTGACGCCCTGTCCTCCCGTACCTGATGGCGAGTACGTCCTGTCGCCGCTTACTGACGTGGTTTTGTCGCGTAATATTGCCCTACCGTGCACCTTAATTCGGATCCACGAAAACTGCGCTCGCGTGCCCATCCTCAATTTTGGGTTCTCGTCACATGTTTTGCCACACGGTATCGCCATAGCGCATATCACTCCTTTGGAAGAATTTCAGATTTCTTTTTTGACCTCTGAATCCTTCCTCAGTACGAACGGACCTTTGTCATCCACTCCTTCGTACTCGACGCCTGCGGACGATGTTTCTAAGATGATCGCCCCCGACCTTCCTTCCGAGGAAACAGCAGCTCTTCGTCACCTCCTGTCATCTTATCGGGACATCTTTGATTTGGACGACCGTCCACTTGGCCAGACATCTGTTGTCACGCATCGCATCAACACCGGTGACGCCAGCCCCATTCATAGGCGGCCATATCGTGTCTCGGCAACAGAAAGGGCCATCATACAGAAAGAAGTAGACAGGATGATGGACAAGGACATCATTGAACCCTCCAGTAGCCCGTGGGCATCACCGGTTGTCTTAGTAAAGAAAAAAGATAACTCGTGGCGCTTCTGCGTTGACTACCGTCACCTCAACCGGATAACAAAGAAGGATGTTTATCCCTTACCCCGCACCTCCACCAAAATGTTGCGGGAAGAAAGCAGGCCCACGAGTGTAAAATAACTTATATTTACAAATGATGGATATGGCGTTCAGGCAACCGCCAGACTTCGTCTTTCTCTAGTCCAATTCAACGTCTTCCTTCACTTCACCGTAACAATATATATATATATATGGGGCCAGTGGCGTAGCCAGAAATTTTGTTCGAGGCAGCTTTAGCTTGGGTGCTCCTATTTAAATACATGTAGAAGGGGAATTCGTTTTTCCCTGCAACCACTTCACCAAATTTGAGGAGGTTTGTTGCATTTAAAAGAAAAAGTTTAATTCTAGTGACTACTGGTTTCGAATTTTTCATTTAGGTGGTCAATTGTTTATTAAAAATTGGCCAAATCGAAAATTTTCAGAAAACGAAACTATCAAGTTTAAAGCTCCGTGACTCAACAATGAAAATTGATATCACAATTCTGTGAATTGCATCTAATAGTACATCTACAGCGCACAAAATGGATATGTTACACATGAATCTCAAAAAAATTTAGTATTGTGGAAATACGGCTTGTGCAGAACCCTTGTACACAACGTAACCAATTCACGTAAGATACAAATTGACTTAGAAAACTTGTCCGCTTTGACTGTTATAATAGATGCCGTTTACAGAACCACAATGTCTGTTCTTCATGCATAGCTATAGAAATAGAAGCACGTCGTGCTTCTATTTTTTCAAACTTTCGAATTTTTCAAAATATTTTAAACATAATTCATGCCCTAAATCAAAGTTGTGTTTGCAACAGAACTAGGATTTAACATTCTCTCTCAAATGCAACGAATTTCAACAAAAGCGATTAGCAGGATCATATAAGAAATGCGTTTCTGCGTTTTACAAGTATATGAATAGGCCGCGTCGGATTGGGCCCGGGCTAAAGCTTCCTCTTAAACAATTTGTCAAGGGGTAAAATCCATGAATAATAACTGCATTGTCATTGCCAAAGTTGCTGCAAACGAATTCTTGAACGCTACGCACAGTCAAAACAATAAAATATGTATTTTTTCATAAAAGAATATACTCGTATGTGACAAAAATTTTGCCCATAATAACTGATATCAATGCTTCCATATTTTTGTCTATTTAAGTAAAGAAAATATCACACGAACTTTAGAACTATATCAGTTCGAAACCAGGAAAGCAGTGCATGCCACTGATATGAAAAATTAAAAGGCAACGAACTGAACAATTTGAGGACAAATATGTTAACGAAACTTTGTCATTTAAGAACCGTGCTTACATTCTTGTATATATGCAATGGCCAGTGAAAAATCTCAATGACGCTGTAATTTGTTTTAATGTATTACGCAGGAGAAGCTGTCACCGGTCGTGTATCGTGAGTAATTGCACCGAAATCATGGTCGCAACAGAGGGCACGTATAAAAAGCAGGAATTCTGCAAGATATACGAGGGCAAGTCAAATGAATTTGAGCCAACAACGGGGTACTTTATTTAAAAGTAGTCTTCATGAGAATTTAGACATTTGTCCCATTGAGTAACGAGTCGCGTGGTTCCCGTCTTATAAAACTCCTTGGGTTGCTGCTTCAAAAAGTCTGTATCTGGTTCCCTTGAGCTCTTTTTTCGGTTGCCCCAAAATGTAGAAGTCGCAAGGTGACAGGTCTGAGCTGTATGGCGGATGCTGCAGCGTTTCCCACTTGAACTTTGCCAGTTTCGTATTAACCACATAAGCGACGTGGGGACAGGCATTGTCGTGGAACAAGATGACCCCATTCGTCAACCAAGGTTCGTCCCCGATCACAAATGCAAAGAAGAAGTCGTCATCCTCATTGTGATACCCGATCAGATGAGTCAAGGCAGCGCGAAACTTCTCCGTCTTCTCGCGATGGATCAAAATCATGGGAATCCATTGCGCACCAAAGAGCCGATAACCGAGAAGCTCATGAATTATGGCGTGAATCGAACCGTGACTGATGTTCAGACGGTCTGCCAGTTCATCGATGCTTATTTTCCGTTTTTGTTTCAGCAGCTCATGAACCTTTGAAATTGTGTGGGGGGTGATTCCACGATGGTTTTCGCCCGGTCTTGGAATGTCTTTACAACGTCCTTTAAACCGTTTGCTCCAAGGCTTTACAGTGGTCAATGAAATGCCGTGTTCAACGTAAACGGCAGCCATACGGCGATTAATTTCTGTTTTGGAAACACCTTTAGCTGTCGAAAACTTCGCGACACCGAGCTGTTCAACTTTTGAAGTGTCCATTATGTGACGCAATCATATTCAACCCAGTGTATGAGAGCATTAAAGAACAGTTATCTTCACACCTGCGTGTCACTTTTGTAAATGAGACATGCCGTTCTCCTACGCGCATGCCTCGCAGATAACGAACCGAACCATTATTGCGCGGTTAGGGTAGGCGCACTTTCATTTGACTCGCCCTCGTACATTAGAAATGCAGATACAATGGGATATACAAATGCGAAAATACGGCTTGATAAAGGACAAAAAAGTGTCACTGGAAACAAAGTTCACTGCATGTATACACAAAACCTCGCAGAAAGATATTTAAGTATACGTATAAGTCTCCAATGAGTCTATGTATGTAAGAAAAAGTAACTATGTAATGCGTCAAACAAGGAAAATAAACATGTTGCACAATCATAGATTCACAGAATCCTAGATTCCGCCCCCATTCCATCCACTCCCCCCGATGTATTGCGCGCGACGGAAGGTGGCGCGCTTGCTCCCCGCTTTTCTCTTTGCGCACACAAGACTGAGCCACCATCGTCGGCTCACCCATTCCACCTCCCCTCCTACGCTTTCACTCGCACATACTGCATGCAGCGCGTGGTCACGATTTTATCACCCTTGGACTTTATACGAAACATGAGGGCGACGGAGACGGCAGGAATGCGCCTGGAGTCTCCATATAATTGCTTTCGCAATAATATAATAAACGTATCCGGCAACTGAAGCGTCCCGTCGCCCATTACTTTCCGCAAAAGAAGTATCAAAATCGAACTTTCACCATGCGACAATTCGCTGCGCCGCAACAATGTATTTTTTTTCTGTGGGGTGAAGGCACAGAAATTAAAAAAGGAACGCATAGGAAACCTTGTTGGCCAGAATCGAATGCCAACATCGGGCACCTAATGGGGCTACGGAATTAATACCGAAGAAAACATGAGACGATTGGCCCACTGAGAACCATACGCATACTGCTCAGTATCCTACACCGGCGAAACAAGACTTTCCGGAAAGGTTCCGCTCAAGGAACCCGGTGCAATCCTTCGAGTCCCCACAGTGATGGCGGCGAGCGACCATTGTTTTTTTTTTCTTGTCTACTAGCCAGAAAGCTTCCAAAACTCTGTCAGGTGAAAATCCACTCGGCCAGAGCAAACCGAACGCCCACCGAAGTGCACCGCGTGGTGGTCGGGGTCATACGAGAAAAACATATGCGCTCTGGCTCGCTCTGGCAGCCCGCGGGTAGGGTAGCGAGAACAAAAAAAAATTGAAGGGGCTCAATGTGTCCTCGGCGAATAAAAGTCAAAGTAGAAAAAATAAATAAGAACGTAGTTACTTTGGCTGGCTTTAGTGTTTTGACATGGATGTTCTGGCGTAGGTTAAAAAAAATGTTGATATTTTTTTATGTGACATGACGGCACAAATGAACCACCCCAACGCATCTTCTCATTGGACCTCGCTGCGTGCTTTGTCAACTCGTCTGCTATATAGTGTGTTGATTTGGCTTGTCTCGTTGTATGTTCCGATGTAAGACTTTAGAAAAGTCAATGGACCTTTGGCGTCAAATGTTTAAAACAACATTAAACCCACAAAGTTCCGCAATTGAAAATTTTAAGCACAACTTTGGAAATGTCAATACACGTTTCACATCAAGAGCTTATTAGATTTATACCCATAAAGTTTCGCAATTGATATCCATGCGCTCCATAGATTCCGTGGCCTCAGTGAGATGCCGCGGCGAGCCCGCTCACAGTTAAAGCGCCCTTGAAACTTTGTGCTCGGATGGGACTGCTTGGCGTTATGTGACTGCCGGTGTGTAGGCGTTGCCACGACATCCAGCCCGAGTTCGCAATCTTCGCGGTTAAATGTCTTTTCGAGCGTCAAAAAGACATTCTAGACAAAATCCAGAGTGATTTCCGGCGCCGGGGGTCGCTTTGGTCGGCGGTGCATGGACAGCACGAAAAAATTTCGGGGGGGGCTGAAGCCCCATAAGCCCCCCCCCTGGCTACGCCCCTGCGCATTGGTAATCCATAAGAACGTTAAAGGCACGAAGTGAACACAGACAAAAAAGGCTCGTGTTTGTGTGTGTATGTGCCTTCTTCATCTGTGTTCAGTTTGTGCTTTGCAACATTCTTATGTACTCGCATGGCAAGCCACCACTGTGCCATCAAATTGCCCGGTAACCCTTTGCTGACCTATAAGAGACATTACTGTTGTGTGATTATTTATTTATTTATTTATTTATTTATTTATTAGAGTTACCTACAGCAAAACAAGGCATTATTGCAGGCAGGTTACATTGCTATAATGTTGAGTAAAAATCTCTAAACATCATTTCTATGGTAATGTACTTACAACAAATATTGTATGCAACAGAGATATTTTTGTGTCAAATGCAGCATCTATAATGCTCATCTATAGATGCTCATCTATAATGAGATTTGATTGTATAACAGCAATTACTCCTAGTAAAAGTTAAATGAATGGTGCCTCTTGTGTCTTACTGCCCAGGGCTCTTTCCTCTCCTCAAGTCCTGGTGCTGTAGAAATCATGGTGGGCATTGTGGCCAAGGACAAGGCTGGTGGCGGTTATCAAAACCTGTACAGCATTACTCTGGTAGCTCAGGCAGAGCAACCATGCATCATCCTGGAGCCAAGCCAGACCATCAACTTCAAAGGTCTGCATTTCGACGCAGAACAAAGCAGTGCAGACAGCAGTGCTAGCCAGGAAGTGATCATCGTCAACAAGAATTCCTGCGCCGTGCCTGCCATAGTTCGGATACTCGGGGTGAGTTTTAAAGAGCACAGTGCAATGCTCATCTTGCTGGCTTTGTGCCATACCCTCATCAGTGGCCCTGTGGTCACATTCCAGTCACTGTTGCCATATTATAGTGTATATCTAGCTAGGTATAGCAGGTTTTTGGCTTGTGTAGTGGCAAACACTAAAGCATGTTGTTCATGATTCTTTCTCTTGTGCTTCATTGTTTGGGCTTTTGTACAGCATGACCCACTGTTAAAGGGAACACCTATCCAGTAATTATCCAGTATATAAGAAACATTTTTTCACCTTTATTGAAAAGAAGTGGCTGATATGATCCATCAGTTGTACAGTTATAGATGAAATTTCAAGTGAGGATCACTAAGTGCACAATTCTTGAAATCTAAAGCCACTGGAAGGGCACTAAATCTGGAGATTTGAGATAAATTACTTTTATATATGACTGACTATAACGTGCACACCATGTCCTTTTTTAACAGACACATTTACTAAGGCAGTGAGAAATTGTCACAACGCTGATGCCTTAAGATATCATTTCTAGTAACTTAATAAAACATCTGCACTTAGCATGTTTCTAGCAACGTTGATTTTGACCCTTTAAAAACCCCAATCAATATCGCCAATGACAAGTCACACTTGTTCAGCCTGATGTCATGCTGCTCCCACTGCCAAATACTAGCTGCGATCAGTAATTGGTTTTGGATTCAATTTTCAACACTGGAGGGTAGTAGAAGTCTGGAAAAAACATTTAATGAAGTAGCAAGAATCAAGTAACACATTTTCTTACCCAAAATGACATAGAAAAATTCATGGCTGTATAAACAAAAAAATTTGAGAAATTTGGTATGTTTCTTTTCAAATTATTTTGTGGGTTAAAGGTTAAAGAATGTTGTGCTTAATGCTCTTCACTTGAATGCACCGCTTATTTGCTGTCTCGTCTAACACTGCTGTAAGAAATGTCATACAGCTCACTCAGATATGCATACAAGTTAGCCTCCTCTTACCAATGGCAAGTGCCCTCTAAACAACACTGCGCCATGTCATGGCTACATTGGACAGCATAGCAAGCTTTTCCATAGAAGTTTTGTGACCAGAAAAAGTTACCAAAGTGCTCTCATGGTAGTTAGCTAAGATTGCCTGTTGACCCCACTGTCGCTACTGGTAGCCTGCAGGCTGTAGCAATTCATCTGGACACTACAAGAAGGCATTTTGCTTTTTTCTGCTGTAGCAGATGGAGTACCACCTTCCTTCACACAGATTGTTTTGCCTAGTATTTCTTTTTGTGTGTGCAGGTGTGTGTGCGTGCACACATTTGTGTGTGTGTGTACGTACGTGTGAGAGAGAGAGAGCTACCACATGTGTGTTTTAGTTTATTAGTCCTGCTTACTTGCGGAAGCAAAAGCTAAAGGCTCTACAGCCTGACCTCTGCTTCTAAAGCAGTTCGACATGCATGTCAACGAGCAGAAACATGCAATAACTGCATGGCAATCAAAATCGGCAAGTAAATACACTACCTTAAAAAAAATTACTTCACTATACAACACTACGGAAACTATATATATATATATACATACACACAAAGAAAAAGAAATGCAATATCATGTTCTGTCAAAGCAAGATTTGAAAACATCATTTGTACAACAACACTGGTATCACGGAGGTTGTTTAGGCGCCATAACATTGCAGGTATTTGATACTGTACACTCTCTTTGCTGAAGTTCTTATTTTTGCTTTTGTTTTTCTGTTTTTCTGACATGTTGAGTAATGTGTATGTTCTGGTGTTGTTTGGAGACACTTTGGCACATTTTGTCTAATCCATTGCATTAGTTTGATGTGGTTCACAGTTTTACTCAGTTCTGTTGCGAACTTCTCTGTGTGTTTATCCCACATTAAACCCTCCATGAACCACTCCCCTAAGAATTTTTGGCTCTCTGCCTGTTCCAGTTTTCTTGCCCTCAAACACAATAGTTGCAGTGAAATTGCATGGCTTATTTATAGAAGCAAAAATAATATATTTAGTTTTATTAACATTCATTTGTGACTTATACCTTAACAAATGTGACAGTTCAATTAAGTAATTACTTATGTGCTGTTAAAGATCTTGAAGATGAAAAGATGGACCACTGAAGAAAACATTAGTATTGTCGGCATACATTATCAGCTTAGGAGATGATCGAATATCACATAGGCCATTAATGTAAATTAAATATAACACTGGCCTGAGGATTGACCCCTGCAGAACACACTTCTTTATTTCAGCATGGTGGATTCGCTATACTTTATAGTAACCTATGATAGCGGCTCTTTAGATAGTCCTTGTTCATTAAGATGTCATGGCATACTGAATCAAGTGCCTTTCTAAAATCTGTGAGTAAACCCAATGTATAGAATGTATTTTCAGTGTTTCTAATTATTTCATGTTTAATATTAAGAAGTGCCATTTCAAACAAATTTTTTCGAAAGCCAAATTGCACATCATAGATTTTAACCCTTTAATTGTATTGCACTTTGAGAAGAATTGACGCAACCTGATATTTAATGTGCCCTCAAAAACTTTGGAAAGGACTGGAAGGACGGAGATTGGTGTGTAATTGGTTAGCTGTAGCTCATTACCTGTTTTAAGAACAAGGTATACTCTCACAATTTTTAGACAATCTGGAAAGATACCAGTTTCAAACACTCTGTTAATAAATACGCTAATATTGGAGCTATTATATCATCTATGTATTTTATTGGCATTTGTTTAATATTGTCAGAGTCAGCTGTTGTGTTATTCTTAATATTATTTATTATTTGTATGGTCACAAAATACTCATTCAGCATGGTTGCTGCTTTCCAACCTTTACATCACCTGCACTTGTTCCTACAGCTGTAGCTTGCTCTAGACGCATCATGAGACATTCAATACTGTCATTCATAATTGAGAGTTCTGTAAGAATTTGGTGCCTAATTAATTGCCTAAATCGGTGGTTCTCGGCGATGGAGGTGTCAGGGAACTCTTGTGTACCAGTGGAATTGATAGGGACTCCTTGCAGTAGGGGGGTGGGGTGCTTTAAATTAACAAAACGTGTGGTGTGAAGCAGGTTCCCTTTATTGCTACCTGCCTAAGAATGGTCAAACAAAAGTGCCGCATCAATTCAATCTGGACGGCTTGACAATACGTGTTGCGGTCACGCTTAAGCAGACTTGCATACCTGCAGCCACATTCAACCTGTTTCTGTATTTGCTTTTCAAGTATGCAAGCCTGGAAAAAGCACTCTCGCATGCATGTGTCGTATAAAACTGCAACAAAATCTTCACAGCCATCTCACAGAGAAAAAAAAAAACAACTTATTTCTTTTTCTTTTTTCTTCCTTTCTTTAATTGCAGGCGTAGGTTTTGTGAAAGCCCAAAGATGGCTTCACAGACCCCCATTTGAGAACCGCTTAAATAAACAGTGACGCCACCACCCCTACTCCTTGGTCGCACGATACCATAGTACAATTAGTTCTCTAACTATGGGTCATTATCGTTTGCTGTGAGCCAAGTTTTCAAGTACATTAAAACATCAAAACTAAAAAAACAGACACAAGCAAATCATTTAGCTTTTCTTCTTTATTTCTGATACTTCATGTATTCAAATGAAGGATCTCAAATTAGTTACGTGTACACTGAAATTATTCATTTAAAGATTGGACATCATGATAATTACATGTTATCCTAGTACTATCCCTATTAGAGTTCAATCAACGCAAATAAGGGGACAAAAATCAGAAAGGAACCACGTAGTGCCCTTGGTCACTCATCTTATCAATATCAGTCAAGCCGGAAATTCTGAGCATTGGCAAGTTGTGGTCCCTCCTGGTAAAAAGGTTGCCTCCTGAGGTCCACACAAATCTTCAGTGTAGTTCCTTCTTTTTATGTACTGTGGCTTAGCAGTTGCTTTCCATATCTTGTTATATCGTTGCTTACATAGACCCATGATGAAGACAAAACCCAGTGTTTTTGTCTCCATTTTCGCTTTCCTTGCCTTGCTAGTAAAGACATTCCTCTTTTTTACGTACAAGCTGAACATTTATATTGGATTCATCATACCGAGCAGTAGGCACACGGTATCAAATGTCGATATCTGCTTCATTTACTTCTTGAATGATTGCATCAATCTGTTTGGTTATGGCTTATGGTTCTTTATCAAGAGGAATGTCCTTAATCTTGACATTGTTCGCATGTTGGTATTCTTGCAATTCCTCTAACTTCTGAGTAAGCTTAACATTCAGCATACAAAGTTCTCAGTTTTCCTCCTGTTCTTCGTTCATCTGCTTTCTTAACTGTGTAATTTTATTGAATATCTTTTTCATGCCCCTCAGTTCCAACCTGAGCTCGCATTTAAAATCATCAAAGGCCTTGGATACATCACACAGATCTTAGACACAGAAACGAGGAAAAAGTCAAGAAAGTAGAACACTTGTAGCAGAGCAAGCATAAGATATGTTAAGGTGGCTCGGCAGCGGTGCAGAGGCTGCAGTAAGTAGTCCTATACCAAGGAAAGCCCACTTATCTGCAAAAGTAAGCGCAGAATGTTTAGCTGTTCCTCAGTTGTGCGCTGCCACCGAACTTTGTTTTGTCCGTCTAGTTTTGGTCCGTGATGTATTTCTTGCATAGTGGGTGTTGCTTCATTATTTCCCAGCAGAGAATACACTGCCACGTGTGATCACCAATGACATAGGAAAATTTGGCTTGCGTCACACTTCCCTAGACCACCAAGCGATGCTAGAGCGGTGCAAGGCCAGTTTCAGTCTGCAAAAATAAGTGCAGAATTTTCAGTTGTCGCTCATTTGTGCACTGCTGCTGAACTACCAGTTATCTGTATTATCTGATGTATTGTCTATATTCTTCTTTTAAGGCGACAGCCTTAAGTGGCTCATGGGTCAAAAAAATCCATTTTCTGGCGTTGTCAAAACATTGACCGTTTGGTGTTACAATGCCGAATTTCAGTGGCACCAAAATTGATGGTGCCACCCATGACCATTGGTGGGACTCGAACCCATGACCTTTGGTGGGTGTAGAGCCCACGAAGCTTGGTGTTAAGGCACTCGAACCCACGACCTGTGGTGGGACCAAAATTCAGTGGCACCAAAATTGATGGTGCTACAATTGATGGCCGAACCCACGACCTTTGGTGTTAAGGTAAAGTTAATTAAGATAGAGTTAAGGCACTTCAACCCACTACAATTGATGGCCGAACCCACTACCTTTTGTGTTAAAGTAAAGTTAATTAAGATAGTGCTAAGTAGGGCACTTGAACCCACTGCCTCCGGTGGGGGTTGAACCCACGACCCTTAGTGCTAATTAAGGCGAAGTTGATTAAAGTAAAGTTGAGGCACTCGAAACCATGACCTTTGGTGGGAGTCAAACCTTCTACCTTTGGTGGGACCGAAGTTCAGTGGCACCGAAATTGACGGTGCCACCATTGACGGTCGAACCCACAACCAGTGGTGGGAGTGAAACCCACGACCTTTGGTGTTAAGGCATTGGTAATTATGATAGAGTTAAGGCACTCGAACCCACAACCTTTGGTTGGAAAAAACACGTAATAGGAAGTAACAATGCATTTGAATGAGAATGCCAACTAATTTAATGAATGTCTCGTGAGCACAAAGACTTTCGCCTTCATCCTCTTTAGCGTAGACTAAAGTGACTGTCAGTTTTTCTGATCAGCAATTGCTCAACTTGTGTTAGACATTTACCTTTATGTAGGGGCTCCTTAGACAAAGTTTGCATGTCTTGACATGCAGGGCAGCCTAATTGATGGGTGAATGGCTACATTTTTTCGCTTTCATAAATACATATTTTCATTTTGGCTGATTATTTAAGGATCCTCATGTAGTGCCTATGCTTGGAAGAACATTTGAGCATACATGACACCTTATTTGCCTTGACACCTTAATTTTACAGTTTAAGTGCATGCATTATGTTGAAAGCTTGTATTAATACATATATAGATATCGCATCATTTGCTCAGTGGTAATAGGTTGCCTCTAACTGCATGACTGTTGCTGTGAACATTGGCAACAAAATTTTCTTTCCTGACCATTGATAGAGTAATTTGTTCGTGTTGATATCTGCAAAATTTTCGACTGCAGCTGAAGTGTGTGCCATTTCATAAACATTGAATTACGAAATATTTAGAAGCTGATAATAAGTGCACCATGCTGGTGGTAGCAGTTGAGAGGCCCTGTTTTATAGAGCAGAATTTTAGCACATGTTAAAGGGACACTAAAGGGAAACAATAAATCAGTTTAGACTAATGGAGCATTGTTTGAGAACCCTGCAGGCAGTCATTTCGAAAAAATAGTTTAATTATTAGATGAGAAAATGAAGGTCCAAGTATCAGTATTTGAATTTCGCGCCGAAATCTCAACGCCGGTACGTCAGCGTGACGTCAGGGATTCCAAAGTACGTTTTCGCATTTGGGCCGCGTTGGCTGAATAAAGGTTCCCGAAACTTGCCATGTTTAATATTTCATTCCTTTAGAACACAATGTAGTCAATCTGTACCGCTATATATAATTAGTAGGCCCTAGAAGATGCCATCAAAATCCATGACGTCACAGCCCCCAGGTGCAGGAACTCAAGTAGGCGTCGCCACCCGTATTTCGTTCTTGCGCTATTTATGGCTTACCAAACGTCTTATCGTTGTAAGAGCGGTGTTTTTGGTGTTGTAGAACGGTAATTTACTGATGCAGAAGAAATCATTTTTCACTTTAGTGTCCCTTTAAGAACTTGATGTGATAAAAAGTAGTCTCCCACCAAGGCATTCCACATCACCAAGTTTTAATGTTGGGGGCACAAAAACGTATCTGTAATGTGGTTAATTACATAGAACCTCCCAACTCACCAACAACAGAGTGTATAGTTTGCATTGTCGTTGGGCTCTACACACACTTGTGCTTAGGTTTATGTTTGCATAACCACAGAGGGGGCCAAATAATTCAGGACCCCCACTCCTACAATTTCATTCATAGCCTATTGCCTATCTGTGGAGCATATGAAACCTTATGAGTTGTTAAATTGAATTTGTGATGAACAATTACTTAATATGTTTCTTCAGTGACTGTGCTGCATTGGGACAGGTGAATTATGTAGGGATAAATCTACTTTGCTCAAGATGAATAATTTTATTTACAATGAGATATTGAACTTGTACTTTCTGCACAGTGTGGTTGAGTCCCTTATTCACAAATTCTTTTGGAGTTGTCAGTGTTTTGCTCTGGCTTTTACAATCATTTGCACTGCGTGCAGGGCAAAGGAGTGTTTTCTGTGAGGCTCAAGGAGTCTGAGGGCACGAAGAAGGACCAGGCTGCTGCTACAGCGCTGCCTGTCGTTTTTCCAAACAGAGAGGAGCAAGCTGCCACCTCCTTCATTGTGGAGTGCTCTACACATAGTGCGGATTGTGAGTGATAAATTTCTACAGAGCAGCTAACTTGTTAGTAAGAATTGAATTGAATGTTTCAATTGGCACTCTTTCACTTGCACCTAAAGCACAAAGTGAGCGGGGCGTGATAGTATTTTATTGCACTTGGACTTTATATGGAACATGATGCGGCTTCACTTCGGCGGTTGCCCTTGTGGTGCCGCGCATGATTTGAGAGGTGGGCTTGCAAGTAACCGCTTGTCATTCAATCATTTGACCATCTGCGTCTGCGGAAGTTTCCATTTTTGCCTTGGCGTTCCTTTGCTGCGGAAGCAAAATTTCATTATATTGAAATCGCATGCAAACACACTTCGGTATATTGAGGTTCTAATTACATGGTTTTCTATAGACAAGAGGTTGTGAAAAGTTAAATACTTCGTTATATCAAAAATTTCGTTATATTGAAGTTTGTTACATTGAGGTTTAACTGTATATAACTAGCAAAATTTGAAGTATAATGTATTTCTAGCACATTAAGTTTTGTACAGATATTCCACTTCTACATACCCACGTGAACATAGTTTGAGTATGTGTGCAGCAAAAAAATAGGCACATTTGAGAATAAATAAGCACCAGTGCATGCTTTACCCCCTCACAGAAATGATGGCTGGAGAGCCATCATTTCCAAATTAGTAAGGGATCATATTTAACAGCACAATATTTTTTTTCTGCCTCATCCAAGCCACCGCACCACCGCAACACTACGAGAGCACCCAAAAGCCTCCCGACACATGAAAATCCCTCGTTTGCAAGTACCATGGTGCGGAGAAACAGCTGGCTATGCCTATCATGAAACTTATGCTTTCTCTGTGCAAATAGGACAGCCGAAGCAAACCCTACCAGCAAGTGCAATTGCGGAGGCCATGATATGACTGGATAGTGAATACTATGTAGAACTTGCAGATTGATAAATCAATTTCTTGGGGCAGGTTCCACAGAATTGCTGCGCAAACAGATAGTTTTGGAGATAAGTTATGTATGGCTTTGTAATACAGTAAACTTCGACTAATTTGGCTCCAGTTAATTCAATCTTTAGTTCAGTAATGTAACGATGGGGTTCTACTGTAGTTGCCCAGTGACAGTTCATAACGCTTTTTGATTGTAAAATTGCATTCTTCCTTTCTCTGCAGGCCTCACTGTCCAAGCCAAAATGGAGGTGCAGTTGGATGGCTCTCTACTCTCTCGCAAGGTTCTGGCAGAAGTTGGCCTCTGTGCATCAGTTGAGCCACCATCATTAGCACTGGAACATGTTAGCGCTTACAAGGTATGGCTGGTTTATGTGTCTGCTTGTTTGTTTTAGGCATTTGTTTCGTTAGTCACCTAAGCTATGCTTGAAGGCCCTTCAAGTGACTGTAACCAAGAACATTTAGACCGTGTTATCGTAGGTAAGGGCCACACCCCCAACTTGGCAGCCTGAAATTTCTGGGAAAATTTTGCGTGCACATGCATCAGCGAATTTTTAAACACAGCATACTTTCGTGTGCCGCTACTAGATGGTGAGAGCTCTGCTTTTACCTCCAGCGTCCCAGGCGCCGCCAGCACCGGCTCCTCCGTGTTCCTCCGTGACAGCGCACAAGTCACTAGCATCATCTTTTCAGCTCATTGTCGCAGCCAGCTCAGCCAGCACCTTTGGTTTATCTGTGAGCTGCTGGGAGTCTGCAATAGAGAGGAAGCGTCCGGTGGTATACGTAGTATTTATGGTAAGAAAATGCTGCCAAACTGTAGCAGAGGCTGCTGTGGACGTGTGAGCCAAATATTACTGCACTGCATACACCACGGAATTTACAATCTACTGTGAAACACAGCAAAAAATCACTTGCTCTCGCTTCCACGACGTCATCATGCAGCGTTATCGAAAAGCAGCTGGTCCACAAGCACTATAGGCTGATTTCCTGATCCCAAGAGCATCTTCAATAGTACATAATCGCTAATATTGAGTTCAATAAATGAAAAATACATGCGGCTGCACTCTCAAAAACACAGGAAGTCATTCCAGCTTTGCACTGCGTGCAGCTGCGTCTGCTGCATGTGGCGCCTCCAAGATGGCGACAGCATGCTGAATAGCATAGTCTACTGTGTCTACCACGGGGTGCTGCGACAAGGTGTTTCACTGCTGTGACACTCAACTTTAAGCCGGTGCTTCGCCCTCTTGAGTTCTTCGCTGCTGTATAGCTTACACTGTGCTAGCAGAGACAAAAGGAGAGAGAAAGCCAGGCATCGGTGCGATAATTCTGTGCGGATCAGTCTGAGAAATTGAATGAGACACTGTACAGCATCCGAAATTTAAATCGCTGTTCTACATTGGTTCTGTGGAGTTGGTGGCCGTGCTGCATCTGTAACTTGCAATGGATGCAAAGATCCCAGCCCTGTGCTTCGATTCTCGGATAAGCGCGGCTGCTTTGTCTACGTGTTTAGCACATGTGCAGCCTTTGAAAAATGTTGTTTTGGTTTTAATGTCGTACCACTTCTAGTGTGGATATTCACGACTGGCAACTTATGTTGCCATAAACGTATCGTATGATACATTTCCCAGCCGCTAGATCCCATGTAAACAAGAAAATGCGCGATGGAAAACAGTATATAGCTGTCTGCTGTGGCAGCTGCACTGCAATACTTGCCTGCCCGTCTCATGTGAAAACGTTGGTGCGCAATTAGTTTCTCATTCACACTTTTCTCATTTCGGTACCCACAAATCTTCTCCGCGGCTGTGTCGCACGCGGTGTTCGCAGCTATCACTGCCAATCCTATTGCGATAAGCGTCTTCACCTATCTGTTTCACAGCGCGTGGTGCTGTTGGAAGCGCAGCGCACTCTTTTAATAGGTGATAACCGAAACGTGCCAGCATTCCCTGCTGCAGACTGAGTTCGTATACGTTTTCCAGCTGCTAGATCTCATTTGAACAAGAAAAGGTGCGAGGCGCGCACGATCAAGAACAGTACAACATAGCCACCTGTCTCAAGGGAAAACGACGGTGCGCACATTGTCTTAATCTGGTACAGTTAAACCTCGATATAATGAACGTTAGTATAATAAAATTCTTGATATAATGAAGTATTTAAGTTTTCTTCCGCCTTCTCGGGCGAGCAAAGGGAGAGAGGGGAAGGGAAGCTCACTCATGGTAACGTGATCACGCGAGGGAGGGAGGTGGTAAGTTGGCGCTTCGATTTCTGGTGCCCGTCTTGGCGGTAGCTACGTATGGCTGTAAACACAGCTGAGTGCACACGCAGCCAGGCACCCTGCTTTAGAAGTAATCTGCCGCGTGTGCATAGAGTGGGCATGCCGAGACGGTGTGGCATCATGTTAGCTGTCTTCCCGCACATTTAGTATTGGAGGTTATGTAATCTCGAGTTTCTCTGAATCGTTTAAGCTAGAGGCAGACAAAGCATTCGCTCCCCGCTGCCGGCACTTTTCATGATGGCGGCGTCCCAGTGCGGGCGACGCTGTCAGCTGTGGGGACGGAGTGCATGTAAAAGCGTGGCTGGCTTCACTTAATTTGTACCACTGATGTGAAAATATTGTTGGCGTGGCATAAAACTGTATCATTAAATCGCCGACTCCCAAATTCATCAAAATAAATTGTTTCCTCATTCAAATTAGCTTTTTTTCTTCCATTGCCTGATAATTTGGGAAGTTCTGTGGCCTCTTTTCTTATAAGAAATATATATCGGCGACTGTACTTATTTGTATAAAAGCTCAAATTTCAATACAATGACATTTCAATAAAACAAAGCAAATTGCTTATTTTACCTACTTCGTTATATCTAGGCTTAACTGTACCAGCAAATCTCTGCCTGGGTCATCGCACGCCGCATTCACAGCTATTGCCACCAAACTTATTCCAATTAATAAAGGGAAAATCAGACATCCACCCGTTCGTAGCAATTGCTACAAAGAAAACCCATACGGGTTCCTCGAAAGAAAAGCCTCGCAGTTGAAGAAAAATTTGTCCTGGCCTGGGACTTGAACCCGGGACGCCCGCCTTTCCGGGGCAGCCGCTCTACCATCTGAGCTAACCAGGCGGCTAGTAGATGGTAGGGCGAAGTCGAATTTGTCAACAGCTTGAAGTAAAGGCAAGAGTTTGACGTAATAGTTCTGCGGAAACCCGCAAGGTGGAGAGAAGTAATTAATAAAGGGCAAATCAGGCATCCACCCATTCGTAGCAATTGCTACAGAGGAAACCCATACGAGTTCCTCAAAAGAAAAGCCTTGCAGTTGAAGAAAAATTCGTCCTGGTCCGGGACTCAAACCCGGCATCTCGGAAAGGCAGTAGTGCCGGGTTCGAGTCCCGGACCAGGGCGAATTTTTCTGTGAAAAGTTTGTGTGCCGCAATTTCGCTGTCTATGGTCTGTGCACGTTTCCCCCGATTCCGAGCTTGTACAGATTTGTACACAGTATGCGGGGATTAGTCTCTGCTATATTTAAACTGGAATTACTTGTTAAGTGGGCACATATTAGTGAGATTTTACCGTACGTGCATAATGCTTTTAACAAAGAATTGCGATAAAAAGTACCGGTGATAGTGCAGCTGCCAAAAGCCGTTTTAGGTTGACTAGTCAGTGGTCACTTTATTACTGGGCAACTGTATAGTACTGACCACTGTTAATAAGCTGGGGCATTGCAGTCAGAAAGGAGTGTTCTAAGTGGCGGTCAGCCAGCCACTTCCGTGAGTAGCATGTAGCTCTCCTGCATCACCAGATCAGCCATTTTAGAATGTGAAAACACCATACTGCAAACATTCACAGTGTTTCCTTTGCAATGGCTGAATGATAGTTGGGCATTCCTTGGGCAATCCACGACTTCTTCCATTTTGTCCCTGAATCAAACATGCCATTTGAATGGGCAGCCATGGGGTAGGCATTGTGCCCTCTAACAGCGAATCGCCCAAGCTCTGCAAATCTTGCTCCACATTTTTTTATTAATGAAGGTGTCGAGAAGCATTAGTTTGGCAACATTTTTTTAGTGTAGGATGGGCCTGCACATTATAGGATCTCTATACATTGTACAAAAGAAGAGAGCTACAGCTACGATTTGACACGAAGAATAAATACTGCAACAGCAGTAGTCCAATAACTTTATTAAGAACGAATTAATTTTGGCAAGTTTCAATAAGATGGAATACTCAAAAGCATAAGAAGAGCGCTGACAATAAGGAATCATACAAAGCAGTAATCGGTTATGTATGTTCCTGTATTGATATGTGGCGGCCGAGTGCCATGTGTATTGTGGGAGCTGGCCTGGCCATGGATACAGACGTGATGTTTGATGACTGAGGAACAGTTAAGATGGTGATTGTCCAGTCAGCCGCCATGTGTCACTGCTCCAGCTTCGATAGAGAGAGGACAAATTATGCTGGTTGCACAGTAGAGAACACTTACAGCGCCTGACTTGATGGTGCCATCTTAGCTGTTCATCAGTCAATCATCACGCCTGCGTTCATTGGCCAAGTCGGCTCCCACAGTAAACATGGCAGCTCATCGACACTCAGTTGCTATAAAACTGGTGGCCCAGACATGATGACCAGCGGCTCAAGAACAGCTAAGATGGCAACTGTCCAGTCATACACCACGTGTGTTCTCTTCCTTTCATGCTTTCCTTGATTACTGGGCATGGGACATTCAAGCTCTGTTTACTCGTTTAATGCAGCCCTTGGAAGTATGCTGTGGCAGAGGACGTGCTACTAGTGTCTGGCTGCGAAATGGTGGCCCCTGTACTCTGGACTTGGAAATGTCCGCTGGACCACTCTTCCACGTGAGCCCCGAGAAGTTCAGGATTCAGGCTGCGGACCACATGGAGCTGCTTCTAAGTGCGGCAGCCTCTGCTGGAAGAATTGGGACACATGCCTCTGACACCACATGTGAAGGGTGAGTCAGAGTCAATCTAGATGACACACTTAAACTATATTCTTGTCTGGTGATGTTCAATCAGTGCACTAAAAGCAGTTCGCGACATGCCTGTGCAGCTACAGTTGCCAATCAATTTTTCAGATGCCCGATTTCTTGGACCTACTAAATTATTCTGACTTCGTCACGGCATTGCCACTTACTTAGTTGAAACGATGTACAACGGCAACCAAAATTTTGGACACCACATGGTGTGTTGCCTGATATTTTCAAACTGATTCACGTGCGCGATGTCACAAGCACAGCCATCGCGAACAATGTTGCTACTCATGCCCTCACATTTGTTGTAGAGGCAATATTTTAGGTTGTATGACTGCAGTGAAGACCGTTTCATTGACTTGGCACCAAACCACAAGTTTGGTTGCTAACTCGACGAAGGGATGTTGGTTATGCTTAGTTGACGGGCCTGATGAGAAGCAAGTTGTTGAAGTCATGGGAAGTTTGCCCTTGGTGCATTAGTACCTGTAGACATCACTGGAAGTCGGGTGCGAGATCATATGCACAGGCTGCATGCATGAAGCGACTTTGGGCCTGCAAGCACTCGGTTGGCAACTACTGTAAAAACCGGAATATGGGTCAAGCTTCTCTAAAAAATTTAGCTGAAAAATGTCCCCTCGCTTTCTGTAGTGATCTTTGGCACAATTTCAATTGTTGTCTCACCATTATGGGGCAAGAAAAAGATGGAGATAGCATCACCTTTTTTCTTGTTGCTGTTGCAAACCCTCTGCAAACACAGTTTTACTACTGCCTCAAGGTGCAAAATTAGCAGGTCTTGGCTTTAGTTTAGCGCTGCCTTTGAAAATAATGAGATAGAATATGCAGATGCAAGCAAATGGTAGCGTGGTGGCACTGCATTGTTTTAGTGTTTATGTGAACAGAAAGTGAACAGTGCAACTGTCTACTTGCACTAAGAACTTCATTCTGCAGCTGCCACTACACTGTTCTTGCTGAACTTTACACTGGATGGGATTTCTTCGCGAGCATTGTGCATAAGTTTACACAGTGGATGTTCTGTGATAAACCGACTTATCTGGTAAGTCTTCTGTTGAACCAATGCATAATGGCGACTGAAATTTCCAGCACCATTCCAAATCTTGCTTGATTGTTTGGACATTATGCACTCACAATGTCACAAAACACCAAATGTGTCAACCATAAAAAAAGTTGTCTTAATTCAGGTTGTTGCCTCGCTTACATGCAATTTTGAAGTGAAGCTTTCTTGTAATTTCTGTGGAGCTTTGTTGCTGAATTCATCGGATAGTGCGGAAAGCAGCAGTTCGGTTCGGTGAACAATCTAGCATTTAGTGTCTCACCACTCTGGGCAACAACGGAGGTTATTAAAGTGGAAAGTTGGGCTAGTTGGTGAGTGATCATCCTACCTTGCTGGTGAAGCAAGGTATGATAACGGAGGTTATGTTAACAATCCAAACACAAACAACAAATTGGGCACCGATGCAAGGCATGCATGGAATGTGGAAGTATGTTGCGTAAAGTGTGTGATACAATACGCTTATGCATGTGCCCCTAGCGCCTCTGATCAATGCCGCACTCATCAGTTTATGGCACCTAGATCTGGCGCTGCATCTCAGAGGCCATGACCAACTTAATTTGCCGCTGGCAGAGAAGACGCTGCTCTGCTTCTGTGGTCGCTCTGTTGTGCAATGCGCAGTTTGAAAGATGCATTTGCAAACAACCACACATAATGCAACTGTTTGGCTTCTGGTGCCTGCAGTATTTTCATTTATTACCTCTGTCTTCCTCGGTGACAGCAGTGAAATTTCATTATGTTGAAATCATGGATGAACATGCTTCATTAGATTGAGATTAAAAATGTGTTCTATGGACATAAAGTAATAAAAAGTTAAATGCATTGTTATGTCGAGGATTTCATTATATTGAGGTTTAACCCTTCGAGGGTCGATTTTTTTTATTGCAGATTCCAATTCTTCTTAGGGACTTACTTCGAAAAAAAAAAATGTACCACAATTTTTCTAGGGTGACCGTAAAGTGAGAAAAATATATTTTGCTCTGGTATATATGTATTCACTCTTCATTCATGAATAACAACAATAAAAAAGGAAATCAACTTATAAGAATTAAAAATTTGATGCATTTTTATACACATATTCAAGGCCTTGAAAATGCGCACACGAGAATATTTCGCAAGGCTCAAATGTTCCTGCTCTTACACTTATATGTACATCCATAGCATAATCGAACTACGTAGGTGCACACACTCAAAACAACTGTGTGGTTGTGTGCCCGTGAAAAAAGCACTATGTATGACAAACTTCCCCTAATCTTCATCTTATTGCCAACCACAAACAATTAGTTTTCGCGTGTGTCAAAAAAACAAGAAGCAACAGAAACGCATGCACGGCGGCATCCTTCCCATGTGCACCCCTGCGAGCACTAAAGGAGCGAGAAAGAGGTGGTCGCCCTTTGAGCTATTAGTAACAAGACAGCCATCAGTTTTGCAAGCGCAAGAAGCCGAAACCACCCACAGAACAAAACCCAAACAGCCACCCACCCGTGCGTGCGCCAATGCACGAGCGGTAGTATATAGACGCACAGGAGCAAACTAGTTTTAAAACAAACCACGCAACAAAAACCAAGAGAGGGAGACGCGTGAAAAAAATTCCATGTATTCCCACATAGTGGCAGCACATGACAGAAAAGAAAAAGTTAGGAAATTGGCGTGCTTTTTAATCGTACAGACTGTGCCGTAAATATACGGCATCGACCATTTTTGGACTTGTTCGCGTCGCAGTATATTTACGTCATTAACCCTCAAAGAGTTAACTGTAACAACTAGGAGGCCTGCAAGTCGCACGTAGTTGGCATAGGCTCACTTTTCTTCTTTGTTTTGATGGCCCTCAGCCTCCACTTCCTCTGGCAGTGCTACCTAACTTGATCTGTTGAATTCTTTGCCATTGGTGCAGCATTTCCTTAAAAAAAGATTATGCAGAACCCACACACTGTGGGAATTAATGCAAGTGAAGCTTTCTGTGCTAGTTGCTTTGATTTACGATAATTAGTGGTGATGTTGATGGCAAAAGCTTAATTTCTTTAACATTTAGTCTAACACGAGAGTGGGGAGTTGATGTTAAACATTACTTTGCATGCACCGCTGCTGTCTGTCTGCATAGTACACAGAATACGCAGGGAGAGGCATTTGCTTGAGGCGTTGCTGTGCGCCATATTTCATAACCTCTGAGAGGGTTGAGCATTGTCATTACCTCATATGGCACATCACATTGTGGCAGAAGTATTAAACTTGAATTGGATTATGGGGCTGTATATGCCAAAACCACAATCGGACGTGCTCCAGTGGCAGACTCTGGATTAATTTTGACACCTTGATGTTCTTTAACACGCCCCAAAGTATAAGCACACGTGCATTTTCTATTTTGTCCCCATCGAAATGTGGCTGCCGCTGTCGGGATCAAATCTGCGACCTGTAGCAATACCATAGCCACAAAGGTACTGCAGCAGGCGCAGAAGTGTTGATTTAACGATCGGCTGCTTCCGTAATGTCACCTGGACCCTGAGGTGCGCTTTAATTAATGCGGCTCTGCTTCTGCACACCCTGCGTAATGTGTCCACTTGAAATACTATTTGCATGGTGTTTATTTTTCAGAAATAGCAGTACCGTACTATACCATACGTTAAACTTAAGGTTATCCAGCCTTCCTGCAACTGCTGTCATATAGTAAGTAGGGTATCCTTGCCTTCTCACGTCACCTTACCCACCCCTCCCCCATCTCGTATGAGAACTGCCTCTTCTCCTCCCTCCTCTGTATAGTCTGGACTCGCACATTAGTAGAAAGGGAAGTGCTGTAGTTTCTGCAATGCTTTTGAGCGGGAGTCACGGATAATTACAACTGTCAAGCGGCTAATGTGGCCAGGCCTAGGGAGCTCCAGAGGACATTGTGCCCATTCAATGCGGTTGGTTCCAAACAAGTTTCTTGGGTCGCCTTTCCACTCTGACTTGCTCTTGTCACGTATACACGTGCTCTGAAACCACCCCGCAACACGGTGTGCCAGGCAGCAGCAGCAGCAGTGGGAAAGTCGAAGGAAGAGGCGAAGAAAGCTTTACTTTAAAACCATGACGTATTGTTATGAAGCGCCACTAAACTAGGTACCTTTACGTAGTGTCGAAATCAGAACTGAAACTGTAAGGTTTCCCTAGCTTCCACGTAGCCATGGCCAATCTCCGAGCAGGTGCTTAGGAGTCGGTTTAAGATGCATGCAAGCATTATAATGCATTCAATGCATTTGTGAACATGAATTAAAAAAAAAACTTCCTGTATTTGACCCTTGCCCATTTTTCTTCCTAAAAAATCGGATTCGCATTATATTTTTATTTTGTTTAGGAGCTTTCAGGTTATCTCTTTGTTAGTTTTCTACTTTGGACACATAGAAAGCATGAGTGCATTTCACTTGGGGCCTGTTAAAATCGCGCAAATACTGCTAAATGAATCAGTTCTTTTGATGTTTTTTCAGCAACTTGTTTAGTTCAAGCCACCGGATAATTTCATCATTTTCGTAGGCCCTGTCAGGGCCCTACGAGTTGACTGTATGTTAATTGATGCAGTGTTTGCCTTCTAAGTCCCTTAAACAGAACAGTATAGTGGCATTTTTCCAATTACTGTGGAATTATAACTTAAGGACACATCCAGTGGACTTCTGATAAGATAAACAGATTTTGATAGTCCCTTCATGTTTGCTTCAAATGGCATATAGCACTACGCCTTTCTGTCTGGCACCAGCATTTATTCTATTCCCAACGCCATGCAGCCATTTGTTTTAATATGTGTCTATATTCTATAATTTGCACGTTCCTGTATTCTGGAACGAGCTGACGTGAGACAGCTCATTCCAGAATACAGACACTCCCTCACAGCTGACTTCATCCTATACCTGCAATTTTTCTAATCTCATTACATTAACATCAAGCTGTACTAATGCGGATGACCTTCAGTCCTTCTGCTGTTCTACAGCATTATGTTGCCTTTCACAGTCTTAAGCCGAATCTCCCATTGCTTGCAGCATCCTGGAAGCTACTGTCATGCCGCAGGGCTTCAAAGTGGCCCTCGTCAGCTTGGTTGGCTCCTCCGAGCAGCACACTGCATCGAATGTCACAGCATTGGCTGGTGCCCCAAGGCACAGTCAGGGCAGTGACAACAAGACGTTTTTGACCTTGGAGAGCAACCGCAAAGTTCTGTTGTGGGCACAAATCCACAACTTGGCATCTGAGTAAGACGCATTGCAGTATTAAAGCATCTTTAGTTTCTTTGTTTGCATGTTTCCTTACCTGTACTAACTGCCATACTTGCATGAATGTAACTCGAGCTACTGTGTAATTTTTCTTCCTCATATTTCGTGTTTGAAAATCCAATGTGAACTCAGCCACAACACAACGAAGTTCTGCAGTAAAGCCAACATTTTGATGGCAGCAGGTGGGCTATTGCGAATAGTTTGGGTGCAACTCAAAGCACAGAAGAATATAGGCAATGGCACAATAAGTTCTAACTACTATTTTAAGAAAGCTTCTTTACTGACCTTAGATCTGATGGATTGATCCACAATATAATGGACATTTTAACATGGTTTTACTGTGATTCAGCTGCTGATGCACGCATTTGCCCCATAGGTGCAGCACATTGCACTCGTGTTGGAATTTTGAAACACAGCATGGTAAGCAGTTGTTTACCACACAGCTCACTGCTAATTGTGCTGCCACTTAATGTGTGCATGCATAGTAATCACTCATCATAATGTTTATAGTCTTGCAACGAAGCGCTGCTTAGAGGCCGGCAAAAACCAGCAGTAGGTGGCACCTCTTCAGTAGCATTCGCGTCTGTGCTATTTTACAAGTTCCCAGTTCCCTCCTGCCCTTACCCTTTCTGCTCTCTTGCTTTTTGTGTGTCTTTCCTCCGGGTTCTGCCTCCGAATCTGAAAAATATAATTGTGCAGATCCTACGTGTATGTGGGAATTGGTGTTAAAAGGAAACTTTAGTTTGGGGCCAAGTCCAATTTTTCTATTCAGATACAGTTGACTTCCGTTAATTCGACTCTGACAGTACCAACGAAATTGGTCAAATCATCCGGCGGGTTGAATTTAAAAAAAAGACAAAAAAAAGGCAAAACACACCATCAATTCACTTGGCTGTATTTGCCTCAAAGGTAAGCTTTGTCACAATACAACTGTGCTGGAAGAGGGGGTGGTGGGGGGGGGGGAGGCGTATCAAGTAGGGAAATGTGCCACTGTTATGGGACATAGCACGTGTTCCTTAATTTATATACGCACACGCACAGTCTTTAGTTGCTGTACGAGCACCGAGACACCTAGAGTAAGCATACTGGCTGGCCTTCAGAGTTTTAGATTGACCCCTGTTTTTTTGTTGGCCCTAAATGATCCCTTGACTTTCGGAGTGTTTCATCTTACTGCCTTCCTTTTCGGTAGCTTTCCCAAAACACGAATGTTCTTTCTCCGCTTCTCGATGGACGGCGCATGCGCATGTGTATAATTAAGGAATGCATACCAGACCTCCTTAACGATCTCATATACAAAACACGCATGGTGGGCGAAATGAGGGTTCAAATTGCTGCAGGAACGGCAGAAACAGCTCCGAATGGCTTCTAGTGTTGCTATTTAGCATCTAGGAGCTTGTACTGTGACTAGAGAGGGCGCTTGCATGTATAATTGAGGGACGCGTATGTCCCATGACAGTAGCCCCTTCTCATTTTTTTTTGGTTTTCACTGCATAACATGACTTTTTTGCAGCGAAGCTTGCCAGTGACATTCAAATTATTAGGCGAAGGCCAGTTTTGAGATCGCAATAACAGAAGTTTTGGCCCATAGAAATGTGTGGGCACCTGCCAGGATGTTCGGTTTAGATCAAGTTAACCGAAAAATCTAATTAACTGAAGTCTAAAATTAACGGAAGTCTAGTGTACTTGCCAATTGAAGGCATGCCTTCATGAGGCAGCAGCTGGACCGATCGTAGTGAAATTTATTGCATTTGAGAGAGGTTGAATTCTGGCACTTCTAGGAGCCAGAATTATCGTTTATGACCTAATATTTTTCTAATAAATGTTACTGGATATTGGTAAGTTTGAAAAAAACATACAAGCACAAAGTTTACAAATCCATAACTCTGCATGAAAAGCGGATATTGCAGTTCTGTAAACTGCATTTGTGCATCGTCTAAAGCAGACAAATGTGATATCAGAATTTGCAGCTTAGGCGAAGTTATTACAATGTTTACGAGGGTTTTGTAAAAGTCCTATTTGCAGATTAGTGACATAATTGAGAAATGGCATATAATATACACACATTTCTTCATTTAGGTACAGCATTCGTGTGACAGAAATGCAGAGAAAATTATTATATGGCAATGCATGTGCCTGCTGCTATTTTGCACTGCACATCAGCACCACCACTCAGAAGATGCAGGTTCTTCAGGTTACACTTCCTCAGAAAAGTCGGTGATTGTAATTGCTGACGCAAGTTCAACTGGCTACATTTCGCATGGTGCATTGGCATCGTGTCACGACTGGAGGTGATGCACTAAATGAACATGTGCGTTACATGTTCTTAAGTCTGTCCGTGTTATTGTGTTGTTTACTTGGCGCAGTGGTGACAAATGGCATGTCTGTCAAGAAATACAACAATGTAAAAAAAAAATGTCCGTGTCAATCTCTCTAGAGAACTCGTGGTCAATCACTCCACCACTTCTTAATGTGGGCTGTGATGACTGGCTAATGTGACTAATGAGGAAGCGTACACTGCAGATGTCTTTCATGAATGTTTGTAATCGCCTGTATTCTGGATTTCATATGTTGAAGTTCAATATTTTTGTGAGGTCCAGCGGCATCAAGTTGTCGTAGATATTGCAGTGCCCCTGAAGACAGGCAATTGTTGCAAGCTTAGCTGCTTTTCTGTTATCATTTCTCTCCTGCAGGACCAAGACTCTGAAGATTAGGAACCCAAATGCAGAACCTGTAAACATGGAGCTTTCAGTCTCCAAACCATACAACAAGCTATTCCAGGTGTGTTGCTTACCGAACTCTCAAGTAGTGTTTGTATTGCTTTAGTTTATGAATTGGAGCACATTCTACCATTTTGTTTGCAAAAATGTTTTCAAAGTAATGAAGGATAAGGTGGCACAAGATTGCAGAAAAGGCTTTGTCCTGCCTTCCTTCAGGTCCAGACCACATGATGACTCAGTTTAAAATTTGAACCCATTGAAACAGGTGAATTTGGCAACAGCACGTACTTATACCAGAAAAGTTGTGTTGTCAGGGCAAAATTCTTAAGAATGCATGCGATACCCCTTGCTCTCCCCCTTTCCTCATCCTCCCTCTTTCGATCACAGCATCGTTACTAATTTTATGTTTCACAGGTTGGCATGTTATACATTGACTTGCTTGCTAGATGTGCAGTGAAGTGCATCTGAAATTAATGCATAAGGTCTGGGGTTGGCTTTTTTCTTTTATATCTAAGGCATTAGGCGTTTAAGCATAGAGCTTGGAAAAAAGATCTTCCTTTACATTCATAGCCATGTTCTTAAAGGGACTGACAACTGGCCACAATGTGTTGAGATACCTTGACGGAAAGGAAAAGACAGTGATTTATAGCAATAGAATCGATCATGCTGTTCACAGTTTAAGTAGGAATCTTAATTTTAAATTAGCAAAGAAAGTAAAAACCATTAAGTGGCACAAACTGGCAGGGAAGCCTTGGTACTTCAGATGTAGTACAGTAGAACCTCGTTGATATGTTCCTGTTACATACCAGCTCCATGTGCGTCGGCGTCTCGTGCCACAACGATCCGCACGATGCTTCGCATTACGTAGATGTTAACGATGGTGTGAGGAGAATGGCATGGCAATATAACCTGCATATACTGCATGTCATATAGCAAGGTATGGCATATACATGTACCTAAACATAGACTGGAATTTTTGCTCAAGGACGTCAATGCTGGCTATGGTGCCAACACTTGATTTTCTGCGACACGGGGCCCTTAATGCTATTGTATAAAAGCGCAGCCGTGGCCACGGCAACACTCTGAACTGCACATCACGTGTAAAAGTGTCGTCTCACTTTTGAGAACTTGGCTCGACTGAAGAACACCCTTGACTTATTATTGACGAAAGTTGTTTGACAGAAAACTACAAAAGCACGTAGCTATTATTGTAGAAATCATTTAACACTTCAGAAAACATTAATTGCAAGAGCATCGGCTTGATAAACAAAATGGTATTTTCTCACAGCTACGGCCACACGTGTTGGTGCCTCCCACCAATGCTGGTATATAATAGCTATCGCGACCACTGTTTCCAGCATGCTTCCAGTGAATGACTACATCCTGACTGCAGATAGGGAAATTTTGATAAAAAATGTTCCGTGGTGTTTTTAGTGTTACAGCTGCATGATTGGACGCTCTGACCAGTAAGAATAGTCTTTACTATTCAGCTTGTATTCAATTCGAGAATTCACTATTGAAAGCTGTTAAATACAATTAAGCCTCTTTGGTATAATCCCATTATATACGATTTCCCAATGACAATGTTCACGGTCGAGAACACAAGAAACACCCGTGTACTTAGATTTAGGTGCACATTAAAGATCCCCAGGTGGTCAAAATTTCCGCAGTCCTCCACTACGGTGTGCCTCATAATCAGAAAGTGGTTTTGGCACGTAAAACGCCATAATTTAGTTTTTTTTATTTTGAGGACACAAGAAATGATCCAGTACAGTTATGCATCTTTTTCCCGGTTCACACATTTTCAGAAAACACAATCTTTCAGCACCAATGTTCAATACATCGCCAAGATGTAATCGAATGATATTAGAGGTGCGCAAATATTCGAAACTTTCAAATAATGAATCGAATAGTTGCTATTCGAAAGCCTGAATATTATTCGAGTAGTTCTCGAATGTTTCAAGTCGTCGACTGTGCATGATCAAACATCAAATTGAAGCAAAAATATGCTAACTTTCATTCCCTTCATAGTGGAGATACTGTACCAGAGCACGCCATCATTGAGGGAGCCGGGCTTTACTGGTAAAGCCACGCTGAATCAAAAATGAAATTTTGTGTAAGCATGCCATGAGGCGGTGGGTACTGCTTGGATACTATACAATTAAACCTCGATATAACGACCTTCAATATAACCAGATTTGCAATATAACAAAGTATTTAACCTTTCATAACCTCTTGTCCATAGAACTGTAATTAAACCATGTAATTAAACCTCAATATAATGAAGTGTGCTTGTACGCGATTTCAATACAGTCTCCAACCAATAAATAGGACACCATTAATTTGGACAGCTTCGCGGCACCGCCAATGGCCCCATAGACTTAATGTGTAAAGACGATTTCGAACAGCCATTAGCTCTACATTCGATTATCCGGACTCCGTCCGCGGCTGTAGTGGCGGCCAACTCTGCCGCCATTATCTCTTCTGGCAAGCTCTACAAGACAATAAGTAGGTACGGCCTCAGAGATTACATGCTAGACTGTAATTTCTGAGGCCTTGCCTTGATTGCTGCTCTACGCCTCTGAGATTTAACTGCAACTGCCGATCTTGGAGGCTTTACCTGAATATTGAGGTCGCATCAACATTGCGGTCATCATATCCTTTTCTGGCACCCCTGCGCATGGCCTGCTATCGCCTTTCTGTTTTTCTGAGTTTGCCTTGTGCATAGTGTTCTGCGATGCTGTCCTTGTTTGTTTAGTTTGCATTCCAGATAGTGCTCCGCTGGCTCCACCAAGCCTTTCTCGTGAAGTTATAGATAGGCCGCATCAAATGGCACCAATGTTGCCCTCGCAGTCCGACTCCGAATGAGTCTCGAGTTGCAGTCCAAATGAGCCTGACCCCGCAACTGAAGAGGCTGAACTACTGCCTAACACAATGAACTCAAATGCGGACATAATTGATGACTCAGATGCGTGTGCCGATTTCTGCCACTGTTAGATTTGAAGACTTTGCTGACGTCGAAACTCAAAACTGGCAGAAATACAGGCGGACTTGCGTTGCTGCACACACTTCCACTTACGTGCAACCATCGACCAGTTGTTCCATGCACAGGGGTCTTAAAACGTAAATAAAGTTATCTTTTTGGATACATTCGTTTTTTCAGACAATCGATAGTTTGGGCTTATTTACCAGGGTGTCTACCAACCTGGAAAACCGAGAATTCTCAAACAATTTGAATGGTCTGGAAATACTCAAGGAAAACTCAGAGAATTTGTGCTTCTATCACGGAACATTAGCCGTAACTTTATTGAAAGGGAACGAAAGTCGTGTTAGTGCTCACTTCAGTAACAAAGGAATCGCAACGAATCATCATTGACGCCATATCATCGGCACGAGGTATTGCCAGAGTAGTTAACGACCGATTTTCCAGACGCCTGATTTTTTTAACATGCCCGATAATTCGCACGGCTTTGCGGCACCACCATGTACTCCATATAGTCAATGTATATTGCCCTGACTGCAGGTCTGAAATGGCAATAATCAAAGCCATCACCGTCGCCATTTTGATTATCTCGCCGCCTCGAACCGGCACTCTCGCACGCAGATCCGCTGACAGCCGTAGCCTCCACCGCGGCAACGTTAGGCCTAGCTGCTTCTACCTTCGTTATTAAGCTTCTTGCCGTGTGGTGCTATGTTTTTCATTGAAAGAATTCGCCGCTGTCAGCAATCACATCGACTCCGCCTTTGTAATCCTCGCGATTGGCTTCGAAGCTCGCAGAGCACAACGCGCTGTGTAATGCCAGTTTCCGAAAGTTAGCTTCGCCTCGGTACAGCAGTGTTACGCGATGAAGCATAATAAGTGTGGGAAGGGGTAATTGTCACGGGACACAGTATGTATTCCTTAATTATACACATGTGCACCCCCGTCTCCTGTCACAGTATGAGCACCGATATGCCTAAGTGTACTGGCAGGCCTTCAGAGTTTTTTCGGACGTGCCTGTGGCAATTTTAGCCCTTAAGGGCAGTTAAAGACATGCATTCATTTTTTCCATGTTTCTGCGGCCCCTAGGGAGTCCGAAAAATCGGACGTTGACTGTACAACTGACCAAGAGGATGCTTCAAATGATCCATGGGGTGAACGCGTGGCAGAAGGAGGATGAGAACAAAAAGGACCGACGCACTGAGGAATAAACAGGAAAGGAAGCGTGCCACCGCCTCTTTGAAGGAGTTTGAGCTCAAAAAACAAAGTGTTGGCTGACGCCGAGATGCAGGTGTCCTTCATCCAAACCAAAATAAACCCTTTAAAGCAGTGAAACCCAACACTGAGATGTTGTGTACGGGCTGAGAGTATGTCAGGACAGTTGAGGTTGACTTCCTAGCTGTTGAGAGAGAATCTTATACCCCTGTCACACGGGCACCCGCGAACTCCGTTGAGCATGAAACTCCCTAATGGAGATTGATGGCAATGGAGTTGCGGCCGTGCTACACGGCACAGTGCGAGCTTTCGACGGGTGCCGAAGGGGTAGAAACGGCGCTGCTGCGCTTACTTCCACGTGCAACTGTTCACGTATACGGTCGTCGTTAAAGTAAGCTATGTGTATTTTTTTTTAACGCAGTACGTAATAACATAAAATCCAGCGAGAAACTTTGCGGCACGTTACCGCAAGACTTTTGTTTTCCAAGCATAGCGAAGTTGCAAGCGATGCTGGCCACACTGCGCGTTTGCTTTGGTGCGGGGGCAGTGCGGGTCACGTTGTTTGGCCGGTGGGCTTCCAGTTGTGATGCCGCTGTGTTATCGTGCGTGTCTGTGTGTTCGCGACGATAATGCGCCGGGATCGCTCATGATGCGTGTCACCCGGAGAATTTACCCGTGCGGCTTGAACGACACCACGTGCGGCTCGCGTGGCGGAACGTTTCCCGATGCGGCGTGGCGAAGTATTGGTGTAGAGGGTACAGTCACTGATGCGCTTAAAAACAAATTAAACTTCCATTATGTGGCATATATCTCAAGGCAAAAAAAATAATAGTGCTAAAACTTTTAAATTAACCAGTTACGACGATTTTACTAGCGTGGTTTCTCTGCGGCACTGTAGCTACCTGGGAACGAGAGTACTCCATCCAACCGTGATGGTCATTGCCGAACTCCCTTCGCCCAAAATCTCCATTTAACTTCCTTGGCGCAAGGGAGACCGTGTGACAGGGAGCGCAACTCCATTGGCTTAAAGACGAAGGAGTTCAATGGAGTTCGCGGGTGCCCGTGTGACAGGTAGTCGTGACAAAGTTCAGGCCTCATACCGATGAGCTTGCTATCAGTTGATAGAAATAGGTCATATTCAAAAATATTCACTTACCTATGTATGCATCTCCTTTTCACTCGTATTTGAAAATGTTAGACTCAATTTAGGATAGGTTTTACCATTTTTCTTGCTGTGCATTTTACTAACACCTTCTTTCCGTTTTCTTTTTGAATAAAATAGGTATTACATCTTACTAATTCAAACTGGATTAAGTCATTTTTCAAACTGGATTAAGTCATTTTTCAAACTGGATGAGTCATTTTTCAAACTGGATGAGTCATTAAGAAGATCTTAGCCTGTTTCGTAGACGCGGCACAATACCCGACCAGGAAGGCTTTCGTTGCCACCACGATCAATACGCAAGGTCAAGTCACAAACGCTCTCACAGTCAAGACCCACAAGTCCGAGATAGCAGAACAGGTCGCTATCGCACTCGCTCTCACAGACCCGACCACCACCCACGTGTACAGCGATTCACGCTCGGCTGTCAAAGCCTTTCAGAAAGGAGCAATTGCAAGCCAAGCTCTACAAATAATCAACAGATCCGCACTGCTGCAGCATCACACCATCTGCTGGTTCCCGGCACACCTCGGAGATATCGAGGACGCCCCTCGCAATCTCAATGAGATGGCTCACAGGAGCGCGCGAGACCTAACCCTCCGCGACGCCACCTATTCTGGTCGTGACCATCCCAGCGAGAATCGGGACCCTCCCTCCACATATAACGAGATAACAAAGCACTTTTATCTAGACCACAGAATATACAGCACACCTCACAATAAGCTCACCAGGCCTGAAGCCCTCACGTTCAGAATGCTTCAAACAAACACGTACCCCACGCAGAACAGACTACATCACTACATGACTGCCCTATACAAAACATCATATTGCGAAAATTGCCATAGCACACTAGACGTACATCACTTGCTCTGGCCGTGTGGTCGGACCCACGCAAACAAGGATCAAGACTCCGCCAGGCTACAAGAAGCATTACGCAGCACGGACCTGGCGGAGCAGCTATGGGCCGTCCAGCGAGCCCACGATGCGGCCAGGGAGTTACAACTCCCGGTCCCAACGTGGGAGTAGCCCGCTCTATGGGACCTTGCGTCCCGTAGCTCGCAGGACCTCTCATTAAAGTTATTCAATCAATCAATCAATCAATCAAAGTCATTTTTTTTGTTTCAACATGCCTACTTGAGAGTGACAGCATTGGGCAACATCGTGTCAGCCTTTCTTGACATGAAGCAAAGTTCTTGCTCATTCAGCGAATTTTACAAGGGTGTTCAGGGAAAACCTGGAAAACTCAGGGAATTTAGAAATGTAAACTTGGTAAACATCCTGTTTACGTTCCTTGGGGAGTCCGAATTATCGGTCATCAACTGTATAATGAAATTTCGCTTCTGCAGCAAAGGAATGTCAAAACAATAAATGGAAACTTCCATGGACGCAGATGGTCAAATAGTTGAATTACAAGCGGCTGCTTGCAAACGCACCTCTAAAATCATGCACCACTTGACACGAGCGACCAGCGAAGTGGAGCCACATCATGTTCCATATAAAGTCCAAGTGCAATAAGGTCTTATCGCACCCCACGCACTTTGTGCTTTAGGTGCAAGCGGAAGTGTGTGAAGGTGAGAAAAAAAGATGGTGGCTTCAGGCACTAGTGCAGTCTCCCCACATGAGCAAGAGGAAAGAGGGGGAGGGGAGCGAGTTCGCGGTAACTTGATCAAGCGTGTGCGAGGGGTAGGGTGGGGAGGAGGAGGGCAAGTTGGCACGTGTCTCGGCCGTGGCTGCAAATGGCTGTAAGCACAGCTGAGCGCATACGCACCTGCGCATCCTGCTTTAGAGGTAATCTGTCATGCTTATCCAAAAAGCGGGACAGCATGGCATCACTTAGGCTGTCTTCCCACATGTTTAGCATTGAGGGTTGCGTAATCTCGAGTTTTGATGACCCGTTAGAGCAAGAGGCAGACGAAGCATTTTCTCCCCGCTGCCTTCACTTAATTCCTACCGCCCATGTGAAGATATTGACGACGTGGCATGAAACCGTATCAATTGTCGCAGGCTCCCAAATTCATTAAAATGAATTGTTCTCTCATTCAAGTTAGCTTTTTTTGATTGCCTGATAATTTGGGAAATTCTGCAGCCCCTTTCCATGTAAGCAAAATCAATCGGTGACTGTACTTATTTGCATAAAAGGTTGTATTTCAATACGAAATTTTGATATAACGAAGCAAATTGCCAATTTTACCTACTTCGTTATATCAAGGTTTAGCAGCATATAGGTGCAGCACATGTGTCCTCCTTTGTATATAATTATGAAGGCGTTTTATTGCAACATATTTGATGCAATAGTGGCACACCATCTGTCGAGACCATTTGAAAGAGTGAAAAGGGGCCTTCTTTTTTTCTTGCTCGCTCTGCCATCGCCACAGTTGATTCGTATTTCTGGTATGCTCAGAAGAGCACCATGCTTGCAAATAAACTTTTTAGTTATCCATAAGGCCTCCTTTGGGCTATTAAAATGGATCACGCCTTTTTAAGTGCAATGTAATGGCAGAAACTTTCTAGTGTCGTCAAAACCGATATGTGAAAATTGTTTGTTTGGTGAGGAGGCTGTCTATTGTTTGCAAACTACTGTATTAAAAAAATATCCAATATTCGATTCACTTCTGGTAATGTTTGATTTGTATTCAATTTGATCTCAAAAACTGCTATTCACACATCCCTATATGATATGTTTTCTGGCTGCTAGATCCCATGCAAACAAGGTGCAAGGCACACAATCGAGAACAGTAGCCACCCACTGCAGCAGATTCGCCACAATACTTGCCTGCCTGTCTCACAGGAAAGCCCTGGCACATACTCGGTTTCCTATTCTGGTACCAGCAAATCTCCTTCCGGGTTGTTGCACCCCTCATTCACAGCAGCTATTGCTGCCAACCCTATTGCGATCTTCACCTAAGCATCTTCACCTGTCTGTTTCTCAGCACATGGGGCATAGTGCTGTTAGAAGCATATCGCACGCTTTTAATAGGTGATAACCCAAACGTGCTGCCATTCCCTGCTGCAGGCGACATAATCCGAATGTCATGTTTAAGTCTGGCAGCATTGTATTCTGGCGTCGCCCACCAGTTCAATTTCATTTCAGTCTCGACCAGCAAATCTCGCGGGTCATCATTTCGCGCATAACACGATTTTGTGCACTGTGAAGATCATCTGACTAGCGCTACACGTGAGTACCACACGATGCCTAAGGCAAACGTAAACAGATCAAAGACCATGATCACATGCTGGAACCTTGTAGCAAATGGCAGATAGTTTTGTTTTTTGCGTGTGCGACTGCACGACAGGGGACAAACAGATGAAACAGAAGCACATCCTCTTGCTACAGCATGGACTAAAACGACGACTCATAGACATTCAGTTTGTGAGTTTTACTATTTCTCTCAACTTTGAATTGCCTAGTGAAGGACTAGATCTGACAAATAAGTACTGTAGCGTTAAATAATTCTCAAAGTCACATGTCGTGGGAAGTGACGTTTCATTAGGCTTATTACGTAGGCGCACTGTGGGTCTGACCTCTACTTTCTGGCTGGGAGTATGGCTCCTTTAAGAAAAAGGAGGCGCGACATTTGGTTTGAAATTTCGGCTGTAATCGCATGTGCAGCATTGTAATTTGGTTTGAAATTTCGGCTGTAATCGCATGTGCAGCATTGTAATACTTTGCAGGTGCTATTGTCAGTTATGCATTGTATCCACTGCACTTGTCTGATTAAATTGGCCAAACCTGGTGAGGACCCTTTTAAGGTAGCACCTAGTAAGTAAGAAAGCCAGTTTGTAAAATGAAACATTTCTAAAGCTAACTTACATACATGATAAGGATGCATTAGGCTGACATCTACATACTAAATAATAGTCTGCGTGCCTTCATGTTAAAAATTCCCCTCTAATTGCTAGCCATATACTAAATGGTATCCCTCTGAAGGGGCCCTAAAACACTTATCATCGACGTTAGAAAATGTACTTGACATCAAAATAGGTCATTTCAGAAATACATTGCACTGAAAAGTTCTGTAATACCTTCAGCAAATGAATTATTGGTAGAGGTGTGCGAATATTTGAAAATGTTTAATATTATCGAATGCAGCAGAACCTGGTTCGTATGTTTTAGAAAAAAACTGCGAGGAAAATGTACGATCCGAACAAAAAAATTTGACAGACTCAGCTATTGTTCACATCTACGTAATGCGAAGCGACACGCGGTTATTTGCGGCACGAGACGCCAACGTGCGTCGAGCTGGTGGTGCTCCTCTGGCCCGAGATGCATATTGTTGTTTTCCTATTGCGTGGTGGTGTTTAGGAGGGCTATGGGAAACCGAAACAAAATCGAGCTGGTGGGTGACGCTGATTCCACATTGTGCTGCCTGCAGCAGAGAACGGCAGCGAATTCTCTGGGTGGATGTCTGATTTTCCCTATGTTGATTAGTTCTCACCACCTTGCGAGTTTCCGCAGAACTATTACGTCAAACTCTTGCCTTTGCTTTGAGTTCTTGACAAATTCGACTTCTCCCTGCCACCTGCTAGCCACCTGGTTAGCTCAGATGGTAGAGCAGCTGCCCCGGAAAGGCGGTGATGCCAGGTTCAAGTCCCGGACCAGGAGGACAAATTTTTCTTCGACTGCGAGGCTTTTCTTTCAAGAACTCATATGGTTTTTCCATTGTAGCAATTGCTATGATTGGGTGGATGTCTGATTTTTCCCTTTATGAACTGTGCTACAGTATACTAGGTAACTACGCGCGGCAGGGTTTTCTTGCACCGAGTGGCATGAGTAGCACATTTTCTTTCTCACTTATATCTACTGCAAACACATAATTTACGAGAGTCAAACAAAGCGTCGTCTTTATGTTAGCTCGTGCAAGTATGTTGGCAGCACCTGCATCGGGCAAGTGGTAGATGCCATACAGCAGACTTGCGTTGGAAAGATTCTTACCGTAGCGAGCTTCAACCATGATGACGACACACTGCAAACGTGTGCAACTCAAAAAGCAAACAACCTTTTTCCGATGAATGTTGCCGCTCGGGCTGGTTTCCCACACACCGGGAGCCACGTCACCCACAGAGACGACTCAGAGCACACGGCTGTACTCGGCAAGCTACAGGGAGCTTAGCGAGTGGGCTCATCGCAGAATTGTGGGACAGCCATGCTATCTACTCTACGTAGCAGATGCAGCTACATGCAACTGTGTGCAATGTTTGCTGTGTGTACGACAGGACTGGAGTGCACACTCGCGCTCACATTCTCCAGTCTGGCCACGCTACATGGTGTGGGTGAGCTTTGTCCTGCATCAACATGACCAACGGATAGTAGTCACATCCGCTTCACGCATTTTGAAGCGTTGGCAATAGCTCAATATAAAGCGACGTCTGCCAAGGCGTATGGCCAGGAGCGGACAGGAGTGAATGAGCGCTGGCAAGCGTATGTGTCGTCTGACTTTAAGTTTTGCGTGGTTCGAGGCTAGATGTGTGTTCAAAAATAATTGAAATTACCGAGACACAACAGCTACGGCACCAATAAGCAGTATGGCCAATGTTTAATTCCTGCATGGGTGGTCATGGTTGACCGTGAGCAGAAGACAGTCGGCTTCTTTTAGAAATACCTAGTTCTTATCAAAAATTCGAAATGCAGATTTTCGCTTACTTCAGCCTGTTTATTAAACTGCATCATTAAATGTACACAGTAGCAGTCGGATGAAGTGCAATGATCCAAACGCCCTTCTCGATTGATGTCAGCTACCAACTAATATTGTCTGTTACTGTTAATAGGCGCGACATATTCAAGCCACCAACAGCTTCGAAACAGGTGAGGAGAAGGCCTCATTTGCGCAGATTGTACTTGACGACCTGACGATAACCCACAGAAATCACCTGCCATAAAGATGGAAAGGCCATTTTGTTTTCTGGATGAAAACTTGAAAGCAGAACTTTCTAAGCAATAGGAGATTGTTGTGGCCATTGGGTGTACGTTAAATGGACACTAAAGGCAAATACTAAGTGGACGTGGGTTGTTTAAGTATCATTCCAGAAACCTCGCAATGCTTGTTTCGTGCCAAGAAAAGACTTAGTTTACGAGAAAATTGCGTCTCAAGGGTCCGGATACCTTTTTCAATATTCAAACCTCCCGCCACTCAACTGGTAGAGTGGTGATGTTGCATACGCCATCACCACTTTTGCTGCCATCGGTGACTAAAATGACGCCCTACAGACGGCGGTACCGAACCAAGACAGAGCGGTGGATTCGCCGCTGCAGCTGCCATAGACCGTTCGGGCATTCCGCGACATCACGTAGACGTTGAACTCTCTGCAACTGCTTGCAGTTTGTGCGAGTTTCACGAGCCAGGAAAACCAGCACCTGCACTATGCGATAAAGAAACTACTGAAGCATGAAAGTGTGGACGGCGCGGAGTCGAGCAAAAACGAAACCTTTCGACTGCCCACATCATTGTCAAGGAAAATTTCAATTAGTTCTTTTTTTCTAGAAATGAAATAGACATAGAAATAGACAAGTAGCTTTTTTTTCCTCCTATAATACAATACAAGGATGTTTTTTTCAACAAATTGTTGAGTACCAGGGACAGAATTTAACTGACGAGTGCTTTCGTCATTGGGCAAGTACTTAGATGCCCCGGGGGAGCCTCTAATCATGTTTTGCATTTACCTGAATTTCTCGATTATTGAGCCTCTGTTTGCGATAATATTGACGCCTTAGAGATTCTTGAGCAGTAATTTATCGCTCTAGTTTCACATAATGTCTGCCTTTAGTGTCTCTTTAAAGAACCCCAGAAGGCCAGAATTAATCTGGAGCGCCCACTGTGGTGTGCTTAATTATTATATTGTGGTTTTGGCATACAAAGCCCACGAATTTCATTAAAGTTACAGTATGGCACTATTAAACAGAAAACCTCATTGGTATTCAAGACAACATAACTTCACCATTTCTTCAGCTTCAAAGGAAAAAAAATTACCGACGATTACGTTACTTCCTAATGCGAAATTTGAGCGCAGCAAATAAGCTGTTTCACCTTTTCGATAGATTGAGGCAAAGAAATCGAGCAACACATGTATGCGCTATCACAGAATTTTTTTTTTTATTTTTCACGCGTATTCCTTTAACAAAGACTCCACTAACAGTTCTTGACAGTCATGAAGGAAGCTTTGTGGTCGGAGAAATAGACTGATATATGTTCGACTTGGTACACCAATGCTTGATTCTCAAAGACGAGATCTATACAAGTGCCTCGCGAGGTTGTCACAGCCGTGGGACGCGTTACGAGCGAGAGGAACGGGATGTTCTCCCGCATAAGTGTTAGGAAATTGCTGTTTGTCTTTATGTCAACATTAAAGTCCCCCACTACTAACATCGGTGTGGATCGATGGACGGTTAATGCGAGTTGCAGGAAGTGCACGACGTCTTTCGTGAGTGCGGTAGGGGCGAAGTAGGCAGCTACTACCAGCAAGCCGTTGGGCAACTTTGCGGCGCACAGTTCACCAACTTCAAAGTTCGAGCCGGCGCTTTGACAACCGGAGACTCGCAGGAAGGGGTGGGAGGGGGGCGGCGTGTACACCCAGCGGCAAACGATGGGGGCAGAAGCGCGTGCAGCAAGCGGACAACACGATAAAGGGAGGAGGGAAGAGATAGCAGCGACTGACTGATGCCGCTGACGCCGATAGTGAGTCAACCCCAGCTGCGGAGTTGGTTTCAGGGACAACGCCGCCGATGCCGACACAAACAATATGATACCCTCGCTCCCGCAGCGCTAAGAACCAGGGGGGGGGGGACCCTTTCCTCCTCTTCCTGCATGGCGGCGACGGTGTTCTATGCAGTCACGTTATCTTGACTCTCTAGCGGCGTCAGCGGCATCCAGCGGTATCAGTCGGTCGCTGCTAGCGCTGGGGGGATGAAAGGGGGGCGGAGCTGGTTACGAGGCCGACGACAACGCCGACGCGAAACCCAGGAACGGACGCCAAAGAGCTGCGCTCTAAAAAAAGCACTTCATTCTATTGAACAGACATTATGTCAGTAAAAAATATTTTTCAAGTCTTCATATACAAACTGAATTATCAGTGCTGATATGCTTATCTGGTGTTCCCTTTAATAACAGTAGATGTTACTGATAGCTAGCATCATTCTTACACAATGTGCAGCATGGTGACCCTTTTTGCACAATATGTGTAAGCATAAAACTTAGTCTTTCAGTTTCTGATACAGTTAAATCTCAATATGACAAAGTAGGTAAAATCACCAATTTGCTACATTATATCGAAATTTTGTTGTATTGAAATTTGACCGTTTATGCAAGGAAGTACAGTTGCCAATAGATTTTTCTTACACAGAAAGGGGCTGCAGAATTTTCCAAATGATTGGGCAATTGAAAAAAGCAAATTTCATTGAGAAAACAATTCATGTTGATGAATTTGGGAGTCAGCGACGAATGATACGGCTTCATGCCACATCGACAATATCTTCACATCGATGGGATGAATTAAACGAAGCCAGCCACGTTCTCGCGACCACTCCGCCTTCGCGGCTGATACTGTCCCCTACACTGAGACGATGGCATGATGAAAAGCGCCGGCAGTGGGGAGCGAATACTTTTTCTGCTTCTCGCTCCAACGAGTCACCGAAATTTGAGATTACGCAGCCTTCAATACTAGACGCGTGATAGATAGCTTACATGATGCCACACTGTCTCAGCACACCCGCTCTTTGCATACTTGACAGATTACCTCTAAAGTAGGGTGTGCTGATGCGTAAGCGCTCAGCCGCACTTACAGCCACGCGCAGCCACGGCTGAGGTACGTGCCAGAAATCGTGACACGTGCCAACTTGCCCCAACCCCTGCCCCTTGCGCGTACTTGATCACGTTACTGTGAGCTCGCTTCCCTCCCCCTCTTTCCCTTTGCTCGTGCGGGAAAGCAGCACTCAAGAAGCCGCATGTTTCTTTTCTGACCCTCACACACTTTTACTCACACCTGAAGTACAAAGTGCATGGGGCATGATAGGACCTTATCGCACTTGGAATTTATACATAACATGATGTGGCTCCACTTCAGCGGTCGTTTTTGTCGCCCCACACGCAATTTGAAAGCTGTGTTTGCAAGCAGCTGCTTGTAATTCAACCATTTGACTATCTACGTCTATGGAAGTTTCCGTTTGTCTCTGCATTCCTTTATGGCAGAAGCGAAATTTCGTTATACTGAAATCGCATACAAACACACTTCGTTAAATTGAGGTTCTGAATGCTTAGTGCTCTGTGGGCAAGATGTTATGAAAAGTTAAATACTTCATTATATTGAGAATTTTGTTATATTGAAGTTCGTTATATTGAGGTTTACTGTATTTACTGGAATCTAACATGCACTTTCTTCCTGATAAAACGGGTCCAAAAATTGCAAGCGCATTAGAATCGAGTACGACGCTAAATCTGTATTACCATATCGCCATCGGCATGTCAAAATGGCCGCCTCTTATCCGCTTCGAGCCTAGCTGTCATAGCTCTCTCCATGTGCTGTAGTACATGTACTTATGCAATGCTTCCTTTTAGCCTAGGTTAGCACACTGTCTGTCTTCCCGTTTTCTGCGTTTGTCCTGTTGCTCTTCCTTTCCTCTTTCCTTTTTCCTCCCCTCCTTCCTATCTTCCATTTCTGTGTTGCTGTCACCTCCCTTCAGAAGAGTAGGCAGGCATTGTACCCCTTCCAGTGGCAGTTGCCAGCCTGCTCCTCGCTTTCCTTTTCCTGGTAACTGTGTATATGTGTATATGTGTTCAAAACATTGCTCTGTGAGTTTGGAAGTGCCGACTGCAAAGACATGCCGAGTTCATCACGATGTTGCAATTAAAAGGAAAGCGACCATGTGTGCAGAGATGGACAGAAATTGGGCTGCATCACGGGTGTTCGTAGTTCCAGACACTTATGCGAGGGACTGGCACAAACAGGAGAGGCGTTCTACACCAGCGGCTGTTACGTACGGCATGGCCGCGCGGCCCCTATCTTGAAAGCAATCTGCGACTAAGACAAGAGTGTATGCATCTCGGTGCACGATGCTGTGTTCTTGTCACTTAATTAGCATCGAAGCAAGAGGCTGCACAAAGGTCGATTCCCTCGCTCCTGCTACCACACTTTCTCACTCCAGCGTTTAAAGAGTTTTCGCTATCATTCAGTAAGACGTGTTCATGTTTGCTTGTGTGCGCGTGACACCATGCTTGGTAATTTAGCTAGTAAGCGAATGTTTAAAAGTTTATACGGCCTATAAAACTACTTTTCCTTACTTTTCGTATAGCTGTCTACTAATTTGCTATCATAATCGATGCTTCGCTTTTTGGGTGAAACTGCAACTTTTGTTATTTATCGGAACTTTAGTGCATTGGGAGTAAATCTATTGTTTTTTCCAAATGAGAGAAATTTGTATTTCTGTATGAAAGAATGAGGTGCACAGTACTGTGACGGACTTTTTTCTTCTTTAGGTGACGGGAAACGGGTGCGCATTACTATTGAGTGTGGTTTTTTTTCCTTTCTTTTTTTGGTCACGGAAAACAGGTGCGCATTACAATCGAGGGTGCATTAGAATCAAGTAAATACGATAACTGTATTTGATATGAAATCTACTATTTACATGTACATTACATGTACATGTACTACACACGCTCCTAATGAATAGTCTTATTTTGTCCTGCAACCAGTGTTTCTCAGATTGTCTCTTTGAGCGTTAGTTCGCTACGGATTTTTCCGGTATGTATCCATTGCACCACTTTGTGTAAGTGTTGCTTTCCCTCTTTCGGACATCAAAAGCAGGTTGGGTTTTGGAATATTGGACAGCTGTTCTAAAACTGTCCATCACACCCCTATGCATAGATTATTCCAACGTTGCCCTTGTGTTTGATCATTGGTCTTTCCAGGTGAAAGTAGCAGAAGCTGGAGATGCGACATCTGTGTCATCCCATGTGCGCTTGGAAGGAGGTGCAAGCGTTGACATTGACGTCACCCGCACCAACTGCAGCGGCGTTGTAGCGACAGGAGCAAGCTTCATTGAGTCAAGGCTCGTCATCAAAAGCCACAGTGGTAGTTATATGGACAATAAAAATGTGAGTTGAACTAGTATGTGGCAAGAGTGCATTTGGCCAACATTATCTGTAGCTGGTGAAGGCCTCTGTGCAGTCTGCGCACATTCATCTTCATGGCTGTTACTTCAACACAATTAAATAAGATGAGGGTAAGGGACCTTTGGTGTCAACTAATACGCAACTTCTTGAACACAGATGCCTATAGATTAGCGCACCATGGTGGTTCAATGGTAATGGAATTTTGTTGCCTAGGACAAAGTTGCAGGTACAATTCGCAGCTTGTGTTGGAATATGGAAGAAAAGCTTGTGCTGGATTTACACCCACATAAGAAATCCAAGATGATCAAAATTAATTCAGATCTCGTCACTGTGGTGTCCCACATAGCCAAGTGTGCATCTATGGGACATTACATTTCATCATTCAGTGCCTTAACTCCATAAGGTGCAGTAGTTATGCTGTCAGTACATGTAACACAAAGTGAGCACAGAGATGTGTGCAAATATGTTGTGCACATTAGGATTGAGTACAACACCAAAAATGCAATAAGTGGTGTCCTCACTGCAATGAGAAACGGCTGTGCTTTTTCTACTACTGTAGCTGAAACCTCCAATCCAGACATTACTGCAGCAGTAGGAGCTCTCTCCTACCATGAAAACATGGTGAAATAACAGTCCAGAGTACTGCATTTTGTGTTTTTTGCAGTGTGAAAATCAAGGTGCACGTTGCAATTGAGGGCGCATGAAAATAAGCAAACACAATAAATGAAAACCCTGGCATGTCTATGTAGCCTGTGCAAGTGATGACTCTCTCAGCATTGCTTGGTGGACATACATAGTACGCAACTTCCTGTAGCAATTCTTTGCTGTTGTTTTGAGCTTTTGCATCCTGCTTTTTTTTTTTCTTTCTTCGGCCAGGTGGCATTGTATGCACTTGGCGGCGAGCTGAAGGTGGAATTTCATGGCACACACTGCCTTGGGCCATTTCGCCACCTGATGGACCTCAAAGCGCCTTTAGCAGCAGGCGCTGTGTCAACGCATGGTTTCACTCTTGTAAACAGCGGCGATTGGGATGCATTTGTCTACCTTGCAACTCCAGGCAGCCCACTCCTAGACGCTCCAAAAGGTAGGGCTATAGTAATCCAGGTAGTTATAAATGTATGTTCAGCAATTAAGGTAGGTCTCATGCGAACACTCTAAATGTAAGATATATTGTACTTGAATTCTACCTTGCATATACAATCAAACCCACATATAATAATCCCAGTTTTAACAATATACAGTAAAAGCTCGTTAATACAAATTCCGTGGGGATGCTACGAAAATTCGAATTATACAGAATTCGAAGTAATGAAAGTCGGAGAAAAAATGCTCGGCTAAGGTGGATATATAGTCCAACGTAGCATGAGTGCACGCGTGCACATGCTACGTCACGTTGGTGAGAACTTCTATAGTTCAAAGCACTGGCACAGCCACCGTAACCAGATGCGGCCAACGGAGCCGGCATGCCCAAAGTCAAGATGGTTCTTGCTCCATCTCCACATTCGTTGCGCCGACTGCGCCAACCCACAATGCATGGCGTGGAAAAGGTGCCCACGCCTCTTCGCCTTGGTCGCAGGCAGCCTGCATGCTGCTGAGTTCCACTATGCGCATAAGTGGTACTCAAACGCCTATTCCAGCGATGCTTTCCTTTGAGTAATAACCACAAGTCTTAAAGGCTATGCATTTTAGTACTGCGAGCGCCAATAAATGTCGTGGCCGCTGTGTTATAGACAATAACTGGTGGCACTTCTCAGCAGGACACCTAGTAGATAAAGAGCATAGCCTCCAAGATGTAACATGAAAAAAAAAAAAAACATTTTCACCTGAAAGGCGAAGCATCAACTGCGATAGCAAATTAGCAGACAGCCGTATGAAGTAAGGATATTACTTTTATCGGCTGTATCAGCTTATAAACATTCACTTGCTAACTAACATACTATGTGTCAGCGTGCACAGCAAACATTAAAACATCACACCCGATGACTCACTCACTGTCAAAACACTGGCGTGAAGAAACGTGGCAACAGCAGTGAGCGAAGTTACATTCGTGCTGTCTATCGCTTCAGCGTAAAGTGACTGCCGAGAACACACAGCTACGTTCCGCTGACACAACGGACTCTGCCCTTAACGCAGATCGCTCTCAAGATATGGCCATGCGACTGTGCACAGCCGCCACGTGCACAGTTGCAGCTGCAAAGAATGCCCCCTCCCCTCTCTTCCCCCACCTGACGCCTCACAATGCTGGGTGCCTCGCACGTGAAAGAAGACGGCGCACTTCCTCTTCGCATTCATCCCTTTCACACGGGCGAGATTTAGCTGCGATCGACGGCTCCCCTCGCAAGCTGTCGCTCGCTCATACAGCGTAGGCCGCACAGTGTCCACAGTGTCGGAATTATCCCCCTTGGGCTTTATACGGAACCTCGCGGTGACGCCGACACCGACGGCAGAAATGCTCTTGGAGTGTCCATATTATTGCTATTGCAATAAATAAATTAATAAAAAGCACGCAGTGCCACATCCGCGTTTTTATCTTGTAGGTCTTGAGAGAGGGAGAGAACCGACCTGCAACAGACGGCCCCAGATGGAAAGAGCAAAGCTGTGCGGTGACGATCGTCGCCAACTTGCTCCTGTGGGCTAGCACTCGCCCCATCCCTGATGGTGCGGAGTTCGAATTGTTGGTGACGGTGCGGATTGCAGTGTGAACTAGTGGGGTGCATTAGATATTGCTTTCAATACATTGTTGGACGGATCGCAGCGGCTACTTCGAATTATCTGAAATTTGAAATTAACGAGCTTTTACTGTATTGTACGTAGCATTGAACAGCTGTGGGTGAACCTTTGTGTGTGTTTTATGGTAAAATAATACCTGTGTCACACAGGCACCCAGAAACTCCTTTATGATAAGGGAGCGTGAAACTTCCTAAAGGAGATGTGGTCGTGTCAAACTGCCAAAAAGTTTTAAAAGTAGCCACCAGAGGCATATTCAGCTGTGTTTGGTCTTTGTGCAAGTACAAAAATGTAACTTCTAATTATGCTCGTAGCTATTATAATTAACACTCCTTCCATAAAAATATTATTCAATATATTTGATGCGAAAGAGATACACCTCATTAAAAATCTGAGTACGCTTGCTAAGCATAGCAGTGCTGAAGTACTAACAGCAATGCTAGCCACCCTGTTCTTATTTGCGTTTTCCTTTGTGGCCTGGCTAGCCACCATAGCATAGTGAGTAGGCTCTGCATTCTGTTACCCAAACTGCTGCAAACTATACTAAAATGCAACATTTCGTGCACGGTGACCTCATAAGAGCGAGAGAGTTAACTTTTATTATTGCCAGCAATCACGAGGGCAAGTGAAGCAAACGGCCGAGATCCCCTGGGTCTCGGCTACTGCTTCGGCTAGCTGGACGGCTCAGACCTGGTCTCGCTGATCTGAGCTGTTCAGCAGGGTCTCCCATTGCTGCCGGTTTTGAATATTGCGGCCCTCGAAAGGAGCCGCCTTTGAGCATGCCCATAGAATATGTGGCATACATAATTACATAATTTACATTAAAATCATTATATTGCCCTGGATGGAATCTGCTGCAGGCCACTGGGTTGGAGGCATGTTTGTTTGTAGGAGGTGCCTGTGATGTTATTTGGTGCAGGATCACTCCAAAAAGAGGCAGAAACAGCACACAGAAGCACAAACATGCATCAGACTTGTATTGATGCACATAACACATAGAAAACGGCACACACACATGACAGTTCCCCAAAATACCTCATAGACGACATGCAGCTATATATATGCATCAGTCAATTATAAATGGCCTACTGTTCAGGCAGAAGTGAGTGTCGCCTTGTCGGAGACCTCGTGGAACCGATGTCGGCCAGTGGGGTCAGACAACAATGTCGGCCAGTAGGGTCGGACAGCCGTGTCGGCCGGCTGGGTCGGACAGCAGGGTCGAACCGCCTTGCGGGGCTCAGGTGGCCTTGCACAACAGTCGATATACTGGAGCCTCGGCATGCCCGGTTTCCCTCCGGCGGAGTTTGTGCTTGGGAGCCCACGGCCACAGTCACCGGGTCACGTTCACAGCTGGTGGGGTAGCCCTGTGGCCACCCACCCAAACGCTCGATCACCCCAGTTTAGGACCGCCAGCCCTCCTGGACCAGTTGCCCAGTGGAAGAGCGGGGCAGGGTAACCTCTCAGCGGACAGCGTTGACTCGGGTGTGGCATAGTGGCGCGGGCGGCGATAGCTCCTATGGGCCAGACGCCCAGCAAGGAAGCTCTTTTCTGTTGAACGCCGAACCTCGCGCACTGCTCACACCACAGGGCCACGGGCCATACTCTCTCGCGCCGCGCTTTTTGAGGTGCCACTGTCGACGCTCTCAAATCGGTGTCGATGAAGATGATGGCTCTCTCGCGGGTATTTTCAAAGAGTTGGTGTCCTCTTCGCCACAGCACGGCGCACTGTCTTCATATGTTTATGCTTCCCACTCCCGCGTACCATATATTATCACAGTGCCAGGCTATCGCTTGTTTCTTGATTAGCTCTGGATGAGCTGGTGGGTACTGGACCCTTCCCAGCCAAAAGTAATCAGTGATTTCTTTGTGGCTGACCATGCGGTCTGCTCTCGTTCCCAGCTAGGCTGGCTCACTTGCTCGGTGAGTAAGTTCTCGAGCTACATTATGAGCCGCTCATTGCCCCGGCAGCGTGACCTCATGACTTTACCTTTTAGTTTGTCTACTGTGCCGGTGTCAGTCATGAATGACCGCACCGACCACTGCACAAATAGCACAACAAAGGCTACATTTACATGAACCCGACGTGAGCGGGTCTAGTCAGGAATCGGGCTGATCGAGCCCGAAGTAACCGCATTTACGTGAACTTGCTTTCGAGTCCGGACAACGACAGCACTCAGTGTCGAGTCAAGACACCAACGCGTTCAAACTGGGCTTGCGGTTCCCACTGCCATCTGCAACAGCTTTAATTTATCGGTCCTATTGCTACGATGAGGTTGCACTGCATAGTGTCTTGTCTTGGTCTTGTTCAGATACTATTTGCGCTGCTGGTGCATAACTCACAATGTCCCAGTATTCCCACACAAATCTCGACGCTCGCGGGCCGGACCCATCTGCATTTATGTTCACGCTGCAAATGGGTTGGGCTAGTTCAACCTACCCAATGCAGTCAGGCTGACTCAGCTTGACTCGACACTTGTTCAGTCAGACCAGCTAGCGTTTACATGAACTCGACAAGCATATTCCAGCCCGACAAACCAACTGAACCTGATTCTGCTGGGTTCATGTAAATGCCCTGAAAGACGAGAAAAACATGGCACCAAGTGGCCTAGGTCAAGAGTATTGTACAGCAGCAAGCATAACTGTTGCTGAATTGTGCTTGCACTTTTATTAAATTCAACAGCAACTTTTTAAACACACGCAACATTAATTTTAATGCAAACAATAATTATCACTTTTGCAACAGTAGGTATGGACACGAGTGTACTTACTCCCTTATGCTGCCGGGGGCTATTGCCAATCTCCCTTGACCAAAAGCTCCATTAAACTCCCTTAGTGGAAGGTCGACAGTGTGACATCAGGTGCATCTCCCTCGACATAAAGACGATGGAGTTGGAAGGAGTTTGTGGGTGCCCATGTTACAGGGGTATAAAATTCTTCCTACTATGCCACATCATCAGTTATAGCTAAATCGGGCTTGGCTGTGTGCACTGAAAAGAATGCAAAAGTCTTGAAAAAAATGACCAACCCTTCCCCTACCAGAAAATTGGGATAAGCAAAGCTTGTCCTGCGTGCACCTGACCTTTGTCACGGTTAAGTCACGCACAGGTAACGGTGCCGGATTGCTTCGGCCTCCAACTCCCTCAGCTCAGGATCTTCTTGTTGCTTTCGGATTGCCTGGGCTCAGGCGGCTTTAATGGGTAGATCAACGCACCACACCGATAGTGAGCCCTTTCACAAGCGAGTTCTCACCGCCGCTCGTCGAATGCTGCCCATTCCTCCAGGAAACGCACAAGTGGCCGTCCCATCCATTTTCTGAGACTGAATTGAATGGAAACGAAGCCACCACTGCGTGCGTGATACCCTTTGTTGCCCTTTCCCTCCCTGGCTAAAGTGAAACAGCTCTGATTGGTAGTACGCGTGGCGTGAACGCACACCCATGGAGGTGGAATCCTTGCTGATGATTCACACTCCAGTGCCAGTGCAGCTGTCAACTCGTCAAACTGCCCTTCCCCACAGCTGCTCTGCTCTGGGAGCAACTGAGATTTCGTGTGACCATATCGCCACCGAAACTTGTAAGCCAATACAAGTTTCGCTTGAAAAGAAAGAAAAAAAATAAATGCAATCTGCCGCGGAAGCATCCTGCTGTGTGCACACAACTTTTGTTATATCGATCCTAAATTTGGCCTTCACCAGATCATTCGTACTTGACCAGTCGGCATGCACACACCTGACCCCTATGGTGACCCCAATAGCGATCCCTTTACTAGCAGAGCGTCTTGGTGGAGCTTAGGAGACAGTAAATATGTCGAACATGTCATTTCTCATCGAAAACGCCTATTTTTGGCCAGCCCTAGGAAGATTTTCAAAAAATAACGGTAGCTCACAGTGTCTGATTACGGTATTTACCCAATTGCAATGACTACATCCACCCCCAACCCCCGGAAATATAGACCAAATGCTGTGCAGCTCTTGCGCCGTTCTTCAGCTTTGCCACATAACGGGATTTCATTGCGGTGAAGCTGATTTTAGAAACTGGTCACCACTGTGCAACACATTGGATTATCTTAAGCAAACGCAAAGAGCGGCTCGGCGGGGATGACAGTACAGACTAATCTCATAATCTTGCAATTTCTGATCATTTGTTATTTTTAAGTATTTCATATTTATTGATGTCATGATCTATCAAATTGTACAAGTGCGCTTGCACTAGCTGGTTAACTGTCTCCTACATGCATGTTTGATGCTCGTGAAAAAAGTTATTGTTGGAAGCGATCACTTCGTTTACGCCTATCTTTTCTGTCCCTGTGTTATTTGTGCGCAAAAGGCCAGAAAAAAAAAAGCACACTTGGCAGCGTTTGTGACTGCTTGAACACTAGGAAACCTCCTGAGCCTAGATGAATGCACTCAGGTAAGCTGAGACAATGATTCATTTAGTCACGAGAGACAGAAAAACAATGGAGCTGATTGTGACGGCCAGCAACCGCAAGGTTTTCGTCATATTGTTCACACTGCTGTTTTACTAATGTGCGCTTCAATGCTGAAACCGAGAGGAAGCCTTGCAAATTGTATGTTGTTCTTTTGTATATTAAGTCTTCCTGCAGGACACTTTCAGCACTGCAATTTTTGAAGTTAGCTAGCAATTTTTGCAATTACTTATGTGACTAGCATGCATCTCTGTTTACCATTCCTATTTATGCACGTTGAGGTGAAAAAGTGGGCACAGTTGTGAGAGCTTTGCTGTTTTTAATGCTTTTGGAACCCATAAGGGCTACCAGCTGAACCCCCTTGGCTCTCGGAATTTGTTTTGGAAACACTGATCATGAACACCAATCATGTTTGTCTTCCTGTTTTATTCAGTAGCATTGTTATTAAATTCTTTGGCTTTATGTGCCAAAACCACTATCTGATTATGAGGCATGCTGTGGTGGGGACTCCGGATTAATTTTGACCACGTGGGGTTCCTTAAAGTGCCCCCAAAGCACAGAACACAGGTGCTCTTGCATTTCGCCCCTATTGAAATGCAGCCGCCACAGCCAGGATTTGATCCCGTGATCCCATGCTTAGCAGCAGAACACCGTAGTCGCCAAGCCACTACGGCATGCAGTAGTATTGTTCTCCTTGTAGAGCATCATTGCCTTATTACTGGTACTATTAGGTTATTGTTGCTTATTAGCTGTCTTGTTGCTCCTAGTTTTCTTAACTTGTTGTTGGCATCTGCATCTGTTACAGAAGCTTCAGAAAATGGTGGCCGAGGCACAATTTCAGTGACTCCATCTTGTTTTGTGCTACGCCGCAAGAAGTCCAAGGTTTGGCACTTTCTCTGCTTATACAGTTCTATGAGTATAGGTACTTAGCACAAAAGCTTGCTAAAATAAGCAACATTTCAACATTACACAATGAAAAATCAACAGAGTGCATCTTGGGTCGTCCATGCCCCACCAATTCCATGCACATGTCGGCGTCTTGGGCCGCAGCGATGATTCACGTGAAGTGGGAACATCAAAACTTCCCACCAAAATGTCCCAGCCGAAGGAGCTGCTGACACAGGCTAAATTCAAGCAGCGCAAGCATAAGCAGCAAAATCGACAAGGTGTCTTGGGCTGCTCAGGCCCCCTCCATGTTGGTGCACGTCAACATCTCGTGCTGCAGTGATTCACACAATGCTTCGCATTACATAGATGTCAGCTGCAGTGGAGTTGGTTGAAGTTTTAGTGACTTCAAATCATACGTTTTCCCCATTAGTGCTTTCTTTTTGTGTTTTCTTCCAAAACAAATGAATGAAGTTCTATTGTAATACTTCAGCAGAATTAGTCCTTGCATATATAAACAAAGTGTGAACTGTGTATGTGATTAGCAGAACAAGCTTAAATGCTTATGGGAGAAATAAGAGTGCATTTTTGCATGCAACTGTCTTCGTCTTTTTTTAAGAAATCTACATATAGGTTATAACATAAAAAGGTACTTTTTATTGCTCTGGACATAATTCTAATGCAGCTATGTATTTCCATTTGCTCTGGATAGGGTGTCCTTGCATAGCGCAATGGGTGTTGGTCCTTTATTGAGAGACTACCTACACATGCGTTCATGAAAGTACAGGGGAACATTATAGTAATGTATCACCCATCAAGCTGAGCTGAAATGTTCTTTTTCAACAAAAATGCTCCAAATGCACCTGATGTGCTGTGTCAGAAGGCCAGATGCAAAAGTGCTAGAACGGCTACATGTTCCGACTGGTCAATGCACTACCATGGTGCATGTTCATGTAGCCTACCAAAGTCCTGAGTGATGCTTATACTACTATAGTTAGACCATCTTGTGCCATTGCCAGTATTCCCATTATCTGTGCTGAGTTGCACTTTCGCTATTCACAGTCCTGCACGTTCTGCCTTCGAGACGTTAGCTTTCTCAGAAAGCTTAACTGCCTCCTGGCTAAACTTGGCACATGTTGAGCCGGAAAATTTTGAAAAAATATTTATATCCGAAAATTTGTTTTATTAGAGCATTCGTCCATATATGCAGCATTTCTTCTGAGATTGGTGATCTTAAAGGAGAAAAAAATAAACTAGGCTTATATTAGTGCAAATGCAGTACAGTACAGTTAAACCTAGCAATAATGAAGTTGCATCCAACATGAAAATAACTTTGTTATATGTATTTGTTATGGGCGCATATTTTTTATGCTGTGACATTGGAGAAATGCATATTAAATTTGCTTCGTTAAACACAATAATTTGTCAGTTGTCGGTGGATATTTCGGACTTCACAAACGCACCATCAGGGTTCCCACAGAGCTAATGCATTTTCGCGCCATACTTTTCGGACGAATTTACATAATGAAATCAGTCTGTCTTTGGGGATACAGGTTGCTGTCACTGCATTGCATCCGAGCTTGAGTCTGCCTGGCAAGTACAATGTATTGTATAACTCTGTTCACATTTTCCTTATGTGCATTGCTTACCCATGCACATTTTCTCACATGCATTTCTGGTCATACAGTCTACTGAGTGCTGAGCACATTTGCGAAAGGAAGGCAGCAGGCATCTTGAGCAAGACACACATTTTTTCGCATGCATTCTTGGGCGTATGGTTGTATTCTGAAGAGCACATTCGCTAGAAAAAGTGAGCAGGCATCCTGAGCAAGACATGCACATTTTTCTCGCATGCATTCCTGGGTATACAATTGTGTTCTGGGTTTTGAGCATATTCGCTAAAGGAAGGCAGCAGGCATCTTGAGCAGGACATGCGCATTTTTCTCGCGTGCATTCTTGGGCGTATGGTTGTATTCTGAATGTTGAGCACGTTCGCTAGAAAAAGTGAGCAGGCATACTGAGCAAGACATGCTCATTTTTCTCGCGTGCATTCCTGGGCATACGGTTGTATTCTGAGTTTTGAGCATATTCGCTAAAGGAAGGCAGCAGGCATCTTGAGCAGGACATGCGCATTTTTCTCGCATGCATTCTTGGGCGTATGGTTGTATTCTGAATGTTCAGAACATTTGCTAAAGGAAGTCAGCAGGCATCTTGAGCAGGACATGCGCATTTTTCTCGCATGCGTTCTTGGGCATATGATTGTATTCTGAATGTTCAGAACATTTGCTAGAAAAAGTGAGCAGGCATACTGAGCAAGACATGCTCATTTTTCTCGCGTGCATTCCTGGGCATACGGTTGTATTCTGAGTTTTGAGCATATTCGCTAAAGGAAGGCAGCAGGCATCTTGAGCAGGACATGCGCATTTTTCTTGCCTGCATTCTTGGGCGTATGGTTGTATTCTGAATGTTCAGAACATTTGCTAAAGGAAGTCAGCAGGCTTCTGAGCAAGACATGCACATTCTTCTCGCCTGCATTCCTGGGCATGCTGGTGTATTCTGAGTGTTGAGCACATCCGCTAAAGGAATGCTGCAGGCACTTTGAGCAAGACATGCACATTTTTCTTCCGTGCATTTCTGGGCATGCGGGTGTATTCTGAGCGTTGAGCATATTTGCTAGGTAGTGACTACAGTGACGAGGCCCAGTACTTTAACATCAGTACTACAGTGACGGGGCCCGTCACTTCAACAACGCTGTAGCGACGAGCTGTCACTATAACGATGTCGATATTGGGGCGAGCATAGAGTTTCATACGACTATGGGGTTGAGGACTTTCGTTGTCGCCATCTGTTGGAAACGCCTCACTTGTGTAGTCTGAGGGATAATGCGGCGTGCTCCGCACAGGTTTGGCTATTGGCGCTAAATAAAGATACTACGCGGGAGCCCTCCTGGATATTTTTGTAAGTACTCTCGAAATGACAAGTATTTTACCTTTAAAGTAATAATCTTGGACAAACAGAAAGCATAGAATGGCTTACAGATGCTATCTCTTTACCTACTACGTGCAGTAAGCTGGGACACTGCGCACGGTCACCGCAATCAATTTTCCCAAGCCGGTTTCTTGCGTGAAAGATGGGCAATCGCTGAGAGAAAACTATGTGAAATATGTTCCTATAGTGAGCTGTCTGTGTAACCAAATGGAGCAAAGCAGAATGAAGCTTCAATGCAGCGATCGCACGGGTTCTCGGTGACCGACTGCACGTCTGCATACATGTCCGCGCGTAATGTTTCAATTTCGCTACGAGCGCGTTTTCGCACCATGTCGTGAGCTTTATGCCACAGTATGTGAGCATATGACAGTACACAAGCAACCATTGTTGTTAAAAATAATTTCGTTATAGCTAGGCTTCGACGCCTACGGCGACTTGTGATGTGCCATCGCAACGATTTAGTCTTTTCTTTTTTCTTTTCTTCTAAAGTCTTGCAAGCTTCAATATAATTGCTTTTCAAGTTGCATCGCACTGTATGTTTATCGGTCTTCTAAGCGAGCAATTACTGGCTGCTTCTTTTTCTTAATCCAGTACGATACTCATTGTCTGGTGTTACACAAGCATGAACATGTGCCATGCCTTTTTTTTTTAAATTGCTTTTGCCATTCTCTTTCCATTCTAGTGAACTTTCTTTCTCTCTTTCTTTATTATTATCAACATAGGGTGTTACAGTGCATATGCAAAAGCCTCTTGGACCCAATAGCCGCAGGCTAGGGGATGGTCTGGATATGGGAAATATAACAGACATTTGGTACAAGCACAGGGGATGAATGCAACACATTAGCACATTAAAAACAAAAAATATATTTTTACGGCATGCATAAAAATTATCACTAGTTACATAAATTATCAAACTGCAAACAACAGAATGCCAAGCAAGAATGCAGCCACAACATCAGTGGTTTATAGCGAATAGGTAGTGCTCAGCCGAAATTTTGTGTTTCTTATTCTGGAGGGTATGTTGTTCCATGTCTTGAATAAAACAAGTTCAAGTAGTCTTTTGCCATGTACATTATGTACAGGAGGCAGATTGAAATTTCCAGCGGCAGACTTCTGGTAGCATGTAATGGTAAAAAAGATATGGACACAGAAAAAGATGATTACGTTTCACAACACTGTTTACATAGCTAGCCGTTTTATACTCACGCATAAGATTGAATGGCAATATGTTTAGTTGATTGAACAGTGGCCTGCTGAGTGTATCGATTCTCGATTGCGTCATGATTCTTAATGCCCGCTTTTGTATAACCAAATGGAGCATAACAGAATCAAGCTTCAATGCAGCTGGGCCCCGTCACTGCAGTGTAGATGTTTGACAATTTTGACGATTTTCTACAAATGTACTGAGTCGTTAAGAGTAGGTCTTTCTGATCAATAATTGACACATCTAAGTGCTCCGCGTAAAGCATGTAATTTATTATAAGGTTTTAAAAAATGCACATCGCTGCCGATTGCAGCACACTGCTCGGCAGAATTTTAAGCCGCCCCTACCCATATGACAGAAATCACCCATATGACGTCAGTGGGGTGAGCTATCCGATTGTCTGACCAGGGCGCGTGATCAATAATTTACCAACTTTATGATGTTGATGTTCGTAAACATGAAATGATGAAATGATGTTCGTAATAGTTGGAATGTTCGTTAATTTGTTTTTATAAAAAGAAAGTAACATAAAGAGAATGCACAATTGTATGCACGGTTGTATCCTGAGTGTTGAGCACATTCGCTAAAGGAAGGCAGCAGGCATCTTGAGCAAGACATGCACATTTTTCTCCCATGCATTCCTGGGCATACGGTTGTATTCTGAATGTTGAGCACATTTGCTAAAGAAAGGCAGCCGGCGTTTTGAGCAAAACATGATATGTACGCATTGTGCAGACGGTGTCCCTGACCTACAAATTTGGAGCCATTGACATGCAGCTGTGTGCCGGGGGGCAGATTGGTACCCTGGCAGTCGTTCGAGTGCTCTTTGGCTTCGAAGCACTTCGGCAGGCAGCGAAAAGGCAAGTCCCGCTCACAGTTCTGGCTTTGTTTTATTTATTTTTTTCTTTATAAACCCTTGCCCATTATGTCACATGTAGTGGTGCATGTCTACGTGTGAAATCTAGTCTGTTCACTGTACCTGTCATGTTGCTATAGTTATCCTACTTGCCATAGTGTCTCATTGGCTGTGGCATTCTGCTGATAAGTACAAGGTCGCGGGTTTGATTCTTGCTGCTGTGGCACGCATTCAGATGGAGGCAGATTACAAAAACAGTTGTATACTCAGCATTGCGTGCATGTTGAAGACCCTCAGAAGGTCAAAGTTAATCTGAAGCCCCCTGATAAAGCATGTCTCATAATCAGATTTTGATTTTGGCACGTAATACCCCAGAATTCTTTTTCAAAATTTTATAGTTTTATAACATTATAGCCCACAATCTAATTTAATCTCGGTTTATCCTTTTGCAGCATGTGCCTACAGCTGTTCCTGCAGAGTTAACACTTCAAATTTGGAGACAGTAATGAAATCGGTAATAGTTAAAACGCATTGCCTGCATCTAAAGACACTTCTGATTAGCTTGCAGGTTAAATTTGGTTGATACAGTTGAACCCACTTATAACGATACTGGTTTTAACAATATATCAGTTATAACAATGAGAAGCTGCTGCACTGTTAAATTTTGTATGTTTTCCATGGTGAAATAACCCACTTACTGCAATGCCCCGATGCCACAGTATTGTTTATAACGATGAAGTTTGGCTGTTGGGTGTCCGAGCTGAATAGTAGTGAAATGCAAAATCCTTGAAAAGAAAAAAGAACGAGAAATTCGATCCGCTGCACAATAGGCCGCTGCTCTAATAGCCACCGCACGCTCACTTTCTAGCCATCTCCGCACGCCTCTCTCCCGTCACCCCCCCCCCCCCTCCATACACGAATGGACCGCGCCAATGTTGCTCGCTGGCTCCTCATTCAGCGCAGTTCTGCAAACAGCTTAATCGCTCGCATTGGTCTTCGTTGTTTTCATCGAAATCGTTCCTGGCCACGCGGCTTCTCGCCGCTGAAACGGAAGATGGCTGATTCGCCCGCTGATCATCAGCAATGCACAACATTGCCGGTGTAAAGAAAGCGCATGGCTGTGGATTTGGAAACGAAGTGCTTCTAACTGATGAGGGGACCGTCACAATCGTGCTTGCATCAGATAGCGATGGCAACGATTGCGCAGTAGGGCAGGCTGCCTAATGAGGCAATCATCATGACCGTGCTTGCATCAGATAGCAACGGCAGTGATTACGCCGTAGGGCAAGCTGCCTTGACCTTGTCCTCACAGGAGGCCCGGCAAATGATTCAGGCGCTCTGGGGCTTTGTTTTCACAAGGACCCTTCCGCTGCCCTACGTGGAGCATCTGGATACTTTGGAAAAGAATGTCGGCAAGCTTTGCATAAAGCATGCAAGAGTGAGGGACGTAGGGTTTTCTCGTGCAAGCCAGTGAGAAGTACATGTCGAGATGCTTGTGGCGATCCCACCTCAGCATTTCTTCTGGACTTCTCAAGCTGACAGGCTGCCGTGGCAGCGTTCTTGCAATATTTAAATGGCCCCATTGGGGGCCACCAACGCAATGCCTTGGCGGTACTTGCATATTGCTTGTCACCCATGACACCTCTTTGCAGTTGTTATAGCAGTGTCATTCTTTAACGTTGACAGCCGCAGCATGTTACACACGATCGGAGCACCCAGGAAGCAGTTAAACGAATGAACACAATCAGCAGCCAGATGGAGAAAGGTGGTGGGGAGGGGCACTGGCCTCCCCGCCATTATAGTTTTCTCACAACAGCTCTACCATTCCCCTATTTTGATTTTTCATGCAACCAGGTTATAACAATTATCGGTTATTACAATGGAATTTTCATGGCACCTGAATATTGTTATAAGTGGGTTCGACTGTATACGCACAAATCATGCCAAAACAACACACTGATTGATAGATGTCTGGGTGGTTGGTAGTTACATTATGCAACCGTATACTAGGAGGTTATCCTCATTTCTTGTATTTCCAACAATAAGCATTTGTTTTGAAACGGCTCAATAATTTGGTAATGCAGTTCAACCTCGATATAAGAAGTAGTTAAAATCATCAGTTTGCTTTTTTATATCGAGATTTCGTTGTATTGAAATTCGACCTTTAATGCAAAGAAGTACAGTTGCTGATCGACCTTTTTTACACGGAAAGGTGTCGCAGGATTTTTCGAATTATCGGGGAATTTTAAAAAATCAAATTTGAATGAGAAAACAATTTATTTTAATGAATTTGGGATCGGCGACGAATGATACGGTTTTATGCCACACAATGATAGCTTTTTTCTCACACTTTCACCATGCCCTCTTCCTCCGCTTTCCTCCTCGTGTCTTTCATCCTCCGCATTCGCCATTTCATCCTTTAATCGCTCGCTCGGTTACCCCGATGCTCGCCGCAGGGATGGGCACCTAAGAGCTGCGCTCTAAAAAAAATAACTGTGATCCAAGTTGCACTGTGAGGGGCGTTCTTGAACAAAATGGTGTCATCTTGTTCACACAATTGTACAGATAAACCTCAATATAGCAAACTTCAATATAACAAATTCCCGATATAACGAAGTATTTAACTTTTCATGACCCCTTGTCCCTAGAACACTATGTATTTAGAACCTCAATATAGCGAATTGTGTTTGTATGCGATTTCAATATAACGAAATTTCACTGCTGCCGCAAAGGATTACCGAGACAATACGCAGATGGTTAAATGATAGAATTACAAGCGGCTGCTTGCAAATGCACCTCTCAAATCGTGTGCCGCGCGACAACAGCGACTGCCGAAGTGGAGTGGCATCATGTTCCTTATAAAGTCCAATTGCGATAAGATCCTATCGTGCCCCGCGCACTGTGTGCTTTAGCTACGAGGGAAAGTGTGCGAGGGTGAGACAAGAAAGATAATGACTTCACGAGTGCCACCTCTCCGCACAAGCAAAGGAAAAGAGGGGGAGAGGAGCGAGCTCGCGGTAACGTGATCAAGCGTGCATGGGGGGGGGCTGTTGGAGTGGGGGGGTAAGCTGTCGTGCCTTGGCCGTGGCTGCAAATAGCTGTAAGCGCGGCTGAGTGCATACGCAGTCGCGGATCCTGCTTTAGAGGTAATCTGCCGCGTGCGTGCAGAGTAGGCATGCCGAGACGCCGTGGCTCCACGTAAGCTGTCTTACCACGTGTTTAGTATTGGAGGTTGCTTAAACTCAAACTTCGGTTACCCATTGGAGTGATGGGTAGCCGAAGCATTTGCTTCCCTCTGCCGGCGCTTTTCCTGATAACATCGTACCAATGCTGGCGACGCTATCAGCTGCAGGGGTGGAGTACACGCGAAAGCATGACTGGCTTCGCTTAATTCGTACAGCCAAGAAGATATTGTCGATGTATGTGGCATGAAACCGTGTCATTCGTCACCGACTCCCAAATTAAGCAAAATGAATTGTTCTCTCATTCAAAGTTGCTTTTTTCGATTGTCCAATAATTTGGAAAATTCTGCGGCCCCTTTCCGTGCAGAAAAAAACGTTCAGCAACTGTACTTATTTCCATAAAAGGTAGAATTTCAATAGAACGAAATTTTTATATAACGAAGCAAGTCGCTGATTCTACCAACTTTGTTATACAGTGGAATCTCGATGATACGAATCTCACCGGGTCACGAAAAATATTCGTATTAGCCGAAATTCGTATCATCGAAACAGTTAAAACTAGCTAAATTAAAAGAGTCAGAGGTGAACTCACTCAGGCACACGTACATAAAAAGCATTTATTTCTTGAAGAAAAAGTCTCTAATTAGCAGACTTTGTTCCAATCCATAAAAACGCATGCACGTGTCGATTTCGTCCGCGGCCATAGCACGCCTCAGAACTTCGAGTGCATGCAGCGTTCAGCCGCCGGTGGTGGTCCTTCGCCGTCGCCCATGTTTAACACAAAGAACGTGGCCTGGAGCACAGCAGCCACTCCTTCCGATGGCAAGCGGAAAAGGAGGAAAAGCACAAAAACAACAAAAGTGTCACCGCTTCAAACTCTTTGAGCCCAGTCGCGGCCTCCACGCTGTCCGGCGCCGCTTCCGCGCCTCCGCACCAAAAGAGAAAAGGAGAAATGGCGTGACTGCGCGCTGTTCGCTTTCACTGCTGTCGGTGGGGCTCATGCTCGTGGTCGCGTCCATCCGTGAGCTGGAATCGTGCCAACTGTGGCCTCTCCTCCGTGCAGCGGCCCAACGTCCTCCCCTCCTTAGCAACCGGCGCGCCGGTGGGGGCGCAGCTGCGTATAGCAACAGTGACGTCACACAGTATTGGTAGAACGAGCACACGCATGCGTTGGCGGTGGCAGCTGCACCGGCGCTCCTTCATCAGACGTCTTGTTGCATTCGAGCAAGTGAAATGCATAGCTTTGAAGCGGCCCAGTGATTGCGCGCCAAGCGGTTCGGGGAAGCGGCTGCGGACGCCGGATTCCGCCAACACCAAACGGCAGAAGAACAAGGAGCGCATGCGCATGCGACGACTGAACATGTCACCAGATGCGAAAGCAAGGGAGGCAGAACAGAAACGCCAACAGCGACTGATTAGATCGCCGGGTACCAAAGGCAGGGAAGTAGAACGAAAGCGGCAGCAGTGACAGGCGATATAGCCGAACACCAAAATGAATGAATTGGAGCGCAGACGGCAGCAGCGTCTTTCGCCAAGCACACTTTAGAATTTCCAAAGTGTCTTCGGTAATTTTCGTATCAACCAACGCGGGTCGAATATTGAATCGTAACAACCGTTCTCTAGCACGTTGCAAAGTAATGGGCTCGGCCGAGACCACAGAAAAATTCTTATCATCCAGAAATTCGTATTAGCCGTGATCGTATCATCGAGATTCCACTATATCAAGGTTTAACTGTATTTACCAGTGCGCTTACTCCTTTCATTTTTTACTGCTGTAAGTGACTACTACAGTCAACGACCGATTTTTCGAATCCTCTAGGGAACATAAAAACTTCTGAAAATTCAGGCAGTCAGAAAAAAAAATGCATGCAAAAAACGCACTTTTTTTTCTTTCTTTCTTGGATCTAGAGGTAAAGGGCAAAGTAACAAGTTTCCGCAACCCTGCCAAAGCATCAGTGAAGTGGCTATAAAAAAACGCATTCAAAAACTCTGTATGCAGCCGACTGCCGGTTTATTATGTTCATGTGCATCGTCGGGCAGCCGGTTTTATAGCTGCAGTGGCTTGAAGAACTTGTTGATTGTTGTTTGGACGGCGTTCCGGTTGCATGAAATCATATTCACCTCGATCTGAGCAAGGGTCATGTCAGCACTGTACACCGATGAAAGAGTCAACAATGCTCGTGTCAACTCGGCGCTTGTAGGCTGCGCAGGCATTGGCTCCTCATTTTCAACATCGGAGTCTTCTGAATCTCCCACAGCCCGACTCCTTGCTCCATGCCGAACTCCTTGCTCACGTCAGCCTGCGATGGGCCGCTCACGACTTGCTTAATAATGGCGGCTTTCTTCTCCATCGTTAACCGACAGTACTGCTTTCCGCGCTTCGATGCCATCGGCGAGGTCGGCGAAGACGAAGTGGGGGCCATCGAAGGCAAGCGAAATCCTCAAGTTGCGAACAGTAGAGTTCGCAGACGAGCGTTGAAGCACCTAGGCCTAGCGTCGCAGAGCACACTTGACACAACAGCACAACCACACACCTCGCTAGCCAAACGTGGCCTACGCAAACAAATGAAATGGCACCGCTCCGGAAACTCCGCCGGAGGCGGAAGCAAAAGTGCAGCAATGAACAGAGCCAGCGTGGCCAGACCAAATCGGTGTGTGACGGCTAGATTTGGCTAGTTGTGGTTCAAAGCGGTGATATGCTTCGGCTGCAGGTCGATTTCCTGCGCAAGGGCGCTGCGCGAGGAGCCAAAGGACTTCCGTCGCGTCAAAAAGTCTGGAAAATTGGGCGGCGGGGTGTCCGAGCGTCCGAAACTTCAGATGTCCTTATACATTGATTCTATGGGGCTCATGGCGGTGCCGCGAAGATGTCCGAAATATCGGGCATGTCCGAAAATTTGGGCGTCCGAAAATTTAGTCGACTGTATCAGCCCAGGTATAATGAATAAGAGAACCTCATTCATACGTTTTTGAGAAAAAAATGCGAAACGAAACATACTAGCCAGGAAAACGTACGATCCAAAGTCATTGAAAACTTTGGAAGACTCAACTGTAATTTATATATACAAATGCACAGCATTGCATGAATCTTTGCAGCATGAGACGCTGATGGGCATTCAGCTGGCTTGGACCAAGTGACCCAAGGCGCGGGTTGTCATTTTCCTATCTATTGCGGAATGTTTTAAGAAGGTGACAGGGAACTGAAACGAAATTGAGCTGATGGGCGACACCAGAATGCAATGCTGCCATCACGACACTCAAATCGCGCCACCTGCAGCAGGGAATGGCAGCACATTTGGGTTATCGCCTTTTAAATGCATGCACTACATGCTTCCAACAGCACTATGCGACATGTGCACACTGTGAAACAGATAGGTGAAGATGCTTATTGCAATAGAGCTAGTGGTGACAGCTGTGAATGGTGACATATGAAAACCCGTAAAATTTGCTGGTACTAGAAGAGGAGTACATGCCAGCATTTTCAGGTGACACAGGCAGGCAAGTAGTGCGAGGAAGCTGCCATGGCAGGCGTCTACTGCTTTCGATCACGTGTGCCTCATGCCTTTTCTTCTTTATGTATAATTTAGTGGCCGAATAACATATACGATCGCAATTTGGCGGTGTACTGTGAACGTTCGTGACGAAAGATCGTGTTTTCCGGGAACGTACCAACCGGTAAAGAAGAAGCGTAACTGTTTATACTAGGAGAATGCCAGCAAACTTGAGAAGAGAAAAAATCGAGAGGCAGACATAGACAAAGAGACAGGAAGGTGGCCAGCCACCTTCCTGTCTTTTTGCCTATGTTTGCCTCTCGATTTTTTCTACTCTCAAGTTTGCTAGCATTCTCCTAGTAGAACCATGTACCAACTAGCCCAACAAGCCACTCTCATGAAGCGTAACTGCATTGGGTCATTTTTTGTTTTCTCGATCATGAACGTTAGTGCCAGGAAATTGTACGGAACAGGATCATATCAACGAGGCTCTACTATACTAAACACTTTGTGATGGTCAAGTCCATTTTAAATTGACTGAAGTGTAGTTATGAACCTGGTATTGCAGAGCATTTTCCAAGTCCTCAGGATCCAAGCGCCAACCATCTGAAGTAATGTTGCCCTTCCTTGGATCTTTTGAGAATGAGGGCAAAATAGATGGTAAGTTCTTTGCCGAATTGGCAGTTCATTGTTGAGGAATTCCCTTTTTTCTCGCGAAATAGTTTCTGTAAAGCTGTTTGTCTTTGTACAGCGTGCTATATAAATTTATGGAACACATATAGCTTTTTCCCTGTTAAATGAAACATTAATACAATTTGTTGCTGTTTATTGCTGAAAAGCAGGCCAGCCTTGTAATTTTTCTTTCTGCCTTTATATTAATTTTAATTATGGCTATCTCCGACCAGGTCTTGCTCGATAGGAATGAAAATCTGGGTGAGTTTGTGCATCTGCAAGCAGCTGCAGTTTTTCTTAATACCAGCAAACCTGATTATAATAGTGTCGCATTTGGCACAAGAATACCTTCATTATATCCTATATGTATATAAATATACAGTCCATTATCAGCTAACAAATGTTTACTATTCAGTCTAAGCAAAAGTAATGCGAGCACAATGCCACCTGACAAGTCAGCAAAGAATTTCTTGTCGATTTTGATGGCCCATTGGGGGCTTGCTGTGCTGATACTTACCCTAGCACATGAAAAATGCCAAGTTACAAACATGCTCTTTGTGCTATTGTTAATATTGTTACGGAGCAGTGGGGCATGGTGTGACTATGATCAAAGATGATGATTTGACAAGCGCGTGCAGCTGGTTTGGGCAGCTATCTTGTGTATGCAACGTTGCTGCAGTTTGTAAATACCCTGTAAATACACTTACACTTCATTAATTCTGCCCTGTGGCAATATGCAGTGGTGCGATCAGTGTAATCACGTGAGATCTGTACATTGACCTACTGGTGTCAGGTCAGCGAAGCCAAGCCATTGGCCATTTTAAAATGCACATGCGTGGCCAGTTGCTTTTGCTGCGTACGTGGCATTTTTGTTGCCAGAATGCATGCAGTAAGCCCTTGTTATAACGAAATCGCTTTACTCAATATATTGCTTTATTTGAAATTTCTTCCAGTCCCGACTAGACGCATGCATTTTAAGCTGCATCACTCTAAGCATACGAAGAGCTTGACCCGCTTAGAGCGAAGTGGCTAGCGGAGGCATCTTTTGTGCATGCAGGCCCCGTTTGTGCATGCAGTGTGAAATTAATACCGCCGACGAGTTAGTCTCATGCATGTGCTGAACAGGCCACAAAAGTACCAAACCCATGATCGATGACTGCCTAGTAACGCGTACCAAGTGAGTGCCGAATGCTCCCAGCGGTTTACTGCAGAGTGAATGGAAGCTGTCAAATTTCGTATTGCAGTGCACCCGAACCATTAATCTCGGTCGCAGTCACATCACTGGTGTCCCCCCATGATAGTATTCACACGAAAATAAAGTTGTCCTGGTGCTTTGCGATGCCAGAAAACCGTGGTTTCTTGGATGCCGAAAAGTGGCCGAAAGACGGCGGGCAGACTTGCGCCATAGCATTCCATGGGGTGCACTCGATGAGCAAAGTTTTACCGCTCTAAAGAGCACTTCTGCCACTGAAACGTGCCGAAAAGCACGGAAGTGCCCCTCAGATTATAAATGCCATGTCCAACGCGAGAAGCTACGTTAAAGAGCCCCTCACCAGGTCTGGCCGTTTCGAGCTGACAAGTGCAGAGCACAAATTGTGCGCTAAAGATCGTGTTTGCAAAGTATTACATCACTACGCGCAGCGGAAAGGTCTGAAATTTAAATCCACAGACCCCTTTCCCTTTCTCTTGTGGCAACCGCACTCCAAGCCGGATGGTGCTGTACTCGTGTCCCTGCGCCTACATACTCGTGTCCGCAGTGCGACGTCAATCATCGAGACACGCGACTTCGAGAATTATTCAAGGCAACATGTGTTATTTGTGTGATCTGTTGTTTGAATTGACGAATTGAAGTTTACAGAACAAATAAAACACACAAATGGAATGTCTGCATGTTTTTTGTTTTACTTTGCACCGAAGCAACAGAAATGTACTTCTGCTTCGTCTACTTGTTCCCACAGTCATGCAGTCACATGCACAGGTACCAAAACTGTGCCATTTTTTACCATGTTCCAGTGCATGATCACGCTCTGCGATCTGCTTGTTCTGCCTCAGTATTCATGTAGCCCTGAATTATACCGCTAGTCATGTTTCCTTGTGCACAGCGTGCAAAATTGTGCGCTGCGTGAACGAGACAACAGCTCGTGCGCGATGCCGTCAGCGGAAATGCTTAGCGCTGGGGGGAAAAAAGCGGGGAGAAAAACAATGAAGGCGGGGCCTGTGCCATTTGCGTTGCGCGATGCTTGAAGTTTGGTATGGGAGAATGCAGGGAAGGAATTTCGCTTGCGGTGGCTAGAAGGGGCAAGTGGAGGGAGTGTTTCGCTTTACACTGGAGCTCGCCTTCTGAAATCATGGGTTTGCAGCACTGAAATTTTTTTATCTCGGCTATTAATGAGCTGATGCAAAAAAAAAAATTTGTAACAGAACACTCCCTAGAGGACATGTAACAACTTCCAACGTATAACCAAAATTTGCTGTGGGGCCTGGTGAGGAACCCTTCAACAAATCGGGCAGATGACTTTGAGGAAGCCAGTCTATAAGTTCGCTCGCCGCTCGCCATAATCTGCCTGCATCAGAATAAAAAGCTGCCCCTAGCTTTGTTGCACTTTTGATAGTGCAAATTGACCGATAACTTGCTGAAAACACAAAAAATCCAAGCATCACCAGCGACGAGTCAGGCAGTCAGCATGGGGGTCAACGCAAGGTGGTGTTTCCCCAATGATTTTCTTGAGCCGGTCATGCTCGATTCGCGCCATCTGATTTTAGACAAATGGTCTAAATGCTTGGTGTGGTCACTGAATTGTGTTCGTAGACATTATTCAATGGCGCAGACGCAACGGTGCACAAACACCAACACTCGAACTTTAGAATTAGCACAGTGTCGTCAATAACGGTGCTCTCAAAAACTCTCGTTTTGCAAACTCCACGGCTGCACACCTCGGGAAAAAAATTGCCCCCAGTGATCATGCAAAGCCCCTACTGCAAAACTGTTCAATTTTCATGATCGCGTACCCACTATGAGCGGCTAATCATTTTTTGAGCACAGCAAACACAACCACAGACTCAAGCCGCGGCATATGCAACGCTTTCTAGTGCTATACTCTCGTAGTGTTCCGTGACGTCTGCACCCCCCTATACAACCAACCACTGCCTTCTCCTCCTTATTCGCTCTCCAATCTGCAAGCCGTTTGGACGCCAGTCACTCCTCTCACTCACCTTCATGTCAGCTCCTCGCCTCCTTGCTCCCAGTTTCGACGTTGGTGCTCCTCGAAAACTGCCCTCTTTAGGCCTGCCCTACCGAGCACAATCTTCTACCAATTGGTGCCCTTCTGCATTTCCTGCTTCTTGGTCTCAACAACTCCGATCGCCTTTCTTCCCCTACACGTGAAGCCGATGCCAAGCCCGCCATTGCAACCATTACCAGCACGCACTGACAAGGAAAGTGAGATGCCCTGACGACATTTTGAAGCATCTGGCATCTGGATCACCCACTGCATTCAGTCACTTTGGCGCCGACGGTGCCTTCATTTGGATCCGTGCTGCAGGCCATGTAATTGTGTGTTATTCAGAGTGCTTCGTTAGGTGTGCCTCGCATGTGCTTTTGTAGTCTACTGTGATAAATGGCTCTGTCAGTCTCCAAGCAAAGGTGTCTGACTTTGGAGCAGAAAGTTCTGCTGATAAAAGAAGTGGAAAAGCGTGGCTAGCAGAAAACTGACATCGTGAAGGAATTCGGTATACTGTCGTCTACTTTATCAACTGTATTGAAAAACAAGGAAGCTGTGCTGGGTGGCTTTTAAAAGAGCTTGGTGAAGAGAAAGAGGAATCGCAATTCCAAATACCCCGGAGTGGAGGTGCTCTTCTGCAGTGGCTGAAGAATGCCAGGAGTGCAAATCTCCCTGTGCATGGACCTACACTTACTGCAAAAGCCGAAGCTCTCGCCCTCCAAATGGGCCATAAAGATTTCAAGTGCAGCAATGGCTGGCTTGAGCGGTTCAAGAAATGACACGGCGTGACCTCGAAGTCAATCATTTGCGAAAGCTCAGCCATGAACCGTGACGCTGTAGAAGTATGGGGCCAACATCGACTCCAAGCTCTACTTGAAAAGTATGAAAACAAAGACATCTACAACCTAGATGAGGCTGCATTTTTCTACAAGATGCTACCAAATTGCATGTTCACTACCACTGGCGGATCCTCATCCACAGGAAAACAGAGCAAGGAGCGTGTCATGGGGCTGTTTGGTGCCAATGCAACAGGTGAGGACAAGCTTCCCTAGTAGATACTGGGGAAGGTGGAGAAGCCGCGGTGCTTCCAAAATCCACCTATTGAGCACGAGGTCGCGGGATCGAACCCCGGTCGCGGCGGCCACATTTCAATGGGGGCGAAATGCGAAAACACCCGTGTACTTAGATTTAGGTGCACGTTAAAGAACCCCAGGTGGTCGATATTTCCGGAGTCCTCCACTACGGCGTGCCTCATAATCAGAAAGTGGTTTTGGCACGTTAACCCCCATAATTTAATTTTTTTAATCCAACTATTCTCAAGCAATGCATCTACAGAAGTAAAAAGTGAGTATGGATGAGTGCTGATTTTTTGAAGACTATGTGCGCCTTCTGGATAGACAGTTCGACACAAAGAATTGGCAAGTGCTTTTCATAATTGACAATCGCCCGAGCCACGGGAATATCGACAACTTTGAGACTATCGCTGTAGAATTTTTGCCTTCAAACAACCGCGGCACTGCAACCGATAGATCAGGACATCATTGAGACCACCCGGAAACTGTACCACAAGGCTCTTTTGCGGCGCATGCTCACAGCAGATCACACCAGCAAGAGGTACAATATTGATTTGCAACTTTTTATGGAAAGAATCTCACCTTCAAAGGTCACCAACTGCTTTGCGCACACCGGCTCTTCCCGCGTCATCGTGATTGACCCTGATGATGACCAGCCTGATGATGACCAGACTTGCTGCGATCTGTACAAGGCTGTTCATAAAATTGCTGGCCAAGAGGTAGAAGGCAACTTCAGGACATTTGCGTTGGCTGACGCTGCTGCTCCCATGGTCGTCCCAGCGACGTATGCAGAGATACTAATTGACACTGGTGGTGGCCCTGACAAAGATGAAGAACTGGCAGACGAAGAGCTACGCGAACTGCCAACTATCGTGCAGACGCGGGAGTACATGAGCCTGCTGCAATATAAGGTAGCATTCACGGACGGTGACCACAGCCTTGTGCAATGCTTGGCCAAATTAAAGCAGGGGTTGCTTGCATCCGTTAAGAACTTGAAATAGCCGAAGCTCACTGCCTTTTTTGCACCCGAATAAAGTTTTGCTTCACTGAATACATTGTATTTTGACTTCCTCGCAGTTGTGGCACAATTAAAGCTCGACTGCTTTAGCTTTTCTCAGGTGGTCGTTTAAATCGAATTACTGCTTATAACAAATTTTTTCACCCTCCCACTGACTTCATTATAAAGAGGGATTACTGTACTTTAATCTGGGAGCAAACAACCTTCTCTTTGCTGTACCTGATATTGCCACCTGGTGTTTCGAGCCAGCAAACGGTCAGCATTCGAGTTAATCGCAACTGTGTCAGGTAGCTCTGTTGTTATAAGCTCTAAGCTGGCTTGGTTCATAGTTGCCCCCTTTTGCAGATAATTACCTGCATGTGCTGTTCCCGTTTCATTAATCTCTTGCTAGTTCTCATATGTTGTCACTCCATGCCATGACTGTAATGTCATTTGTGTCAGCTTAGCAAGTCTGTCCTTGCAAAACATTTGGGGTCTTTTTATACAATGCTGTGTACAATAAAACCTTGTTCATACATTTTGGAAAAATCCGTGTGAAAAAACAATCTGAAGTAGCTTAAAAGATTTGACAGACTCAGCTGTTGTTAACATCTGCGTAATGCGAAGTGTCATGACATGAGATGCTAACACGCGTCAAGCTGGTGGTGCTCCAGCGGCCCAAAATGCGTTATGTTGTTTTCCTAGAAGGCGACAGGAAACCAAAGCAAAATCGAGTTTGTGGGCGATACCGGATGCCGCTGAAGCGAAACGTGATGCTCACCGCGCAGCCTGCAGTAGGGAACAGTGGTGCGTTTGGATTATCGCCTACTAAAATGTGCCAGTACCAGTGGCATTATACAACACATGCTGTAAAATTTGGAGGACGCTTAAGCTTCGCTTTTAAGAGTCTAATGCGATAGCATTCAAAGATCCCTGACTGCTTCTCACGCTTCCCGGCAACTGCAGCATATGTAACCATAATGTTTACCGGGAAACGCTGGCAGCGAACACTATGCACGAAGGCAGGCTTTCTGGTAGAAATGCGGCCTCTTCGTGGCCCGCGATGCGGCGGAGACAAGCGCCATCTGGAGGTGCTGCAAGGAACCGGGCGCGCCGCTCCGTAGCCTCCAAGATGTTCGCGCGATGACGCACACAAATGGCGGGCACCGTGGCCTGTCTATGAATGGTAAAAATGCTAAAGAAGGGGTTTGTTTGAGTTCTTGCATAACAGAATTATGTTTTCTCATATATTCAAATTACAGTCTGCCACTATCATGTCTGTAGATCACGTGTAAGTCGTACTTTACAATTTTTCTACGTATTTTAGCTCGAGAAATTCAGTAAAGTAACTTCATTGCGCCACATGGAGGGTCTGGGTATGCATGGTTTGAAATTCTTCTTGCCGAAACAACGTCAGATGCTTGATGTGGGACACTGACACCCAATTTTCTGCGACACGGGGCCCTTAACGTTACTGTATTAAAACACATAGGTGAAGATGCTTATCGCAATAGGTTTGGTGGCAATAGCTGTGAATGCGGCAAATGGCATGCTACCCGGGCTGAGATTTTCTAGTACCGGAATAAGAAACTGTGCATGTCATCGTTTTCACGTCAGACACGCGGGCAAGTACTGTGGATAAGCTGCCACCATGGGCAGCTATTTACTGTTCTCGATCACGCGCGCCTCGCGCATTCTCTTGTTTACATGGGATCTAGTGGCTGGAAAACGTATCATATGATTGCAGCTTGATGACGTACTCAACGTTTGTGCCAAAAAAAATCTTGTTTTCCGGGTACATATGAAACGGTAAAAAATTAGCATAACTCTATTGGGTCATTTTTTGTTTTCTCGATTGCGAACAGTGGCGCCGGGAAAACGTACGTAAAGGGAACATCTCAACGGGGTTCGACTGTAATATGTTTTTGAATATGCCTGACAGTGTTGACTGACCAAGCACAATGTGCACGCCTCTCTTTTTATGAGCTCACCTTCATTTTGCACTTTATCTTTTCTTTCGACACCAGAGGTCAGAGTGTCTGCAAGCCTGGTGGAGCAGGTGTTCACAAGGACCGTCTCTCAGGCAGTTGTTGCAGTTATAGCCAGCGGTGGTGCAACAGCAGCACTTATCCAGTCGTCCACGGCGGCCTCTTTTGCACCCCTGGAAGACCTGTAAGCTGTTCTGCTCTGTCCAGCCAAGCTGTAGTGAAGCCACGCTTTTTAGCAGGAATTCTAGGACTGGCGCCAATTTGTAGACATCCGTCCTCAATATTGTTACGTAGGAAGACACCGACGAAAAGCTATTTACAAGTATATTTACAAGGCTATACGCCGCAGTTGACCAAGAGGCAACAGCCCGCGCTAGCTTCCAATCGTCGTCTTCTTCGTCTTCCTGCTCGGCTCTTGGTCATTGGGAATACTACCCCGTAGCACTACCCCCGGCGGCAAAAGCGCCGTCCCGGAGCGACTAAAGGCTGGACTCTGAAGCAGTGTAGTAGCTCTTGAGCCTACTGACGTGCACGACATCACTAGACGCCATAGTAGATGACGAGGTTGAGCTCACAGGAGCAATTTCATAAGTCACAGGCGTCACCTGGCGCAGCACGCGGTAGGGCCCTGTGTATCGCGAAAGGAGCTTTTCGGAAAGTCCAACGTGACGACAGGGCGACCACAGGAGCACGAGTGTACCAGGCGAAAACTGTACGTCACGGTGGCGGGCGTTGTACTGACGCTGCTGCGTGGTTTGCGAGTCCGTCAGTCGAGCACGGGCAAGCTGGCGTGCATGATCGGCGAGGGCGATGGCGTCGCGCGCATACTCGGTTGTTGAGGTCGCAGCAGGAGGAAGTACCGTGTCAAGGGGCAAGGTCGGTTCGCGACCGTAGAGTAGATAAAATGGAGAAAATCCGGCGGTGTCGTGCCGGGAAGAATTGTAAGCAAAGGTGACGTAAGGAAGGGCAACGTCCCAGTCGTGGTGGTCCTTCGAAACGTACTTGGACAGCATGTCGGTAAGAGTACGGTTTAAGCGCTCTGTCAGACCATTGGTTTGAGGATGTTATGAGGTAGTCAGCTTGTGTTGAATAGAGCAGGAACGCACAATGTCGGCGATAACTTTCGAAAGGAAGTTACGACCACGGTCAGTAAGCAGCTGTCGCGGGGCGCCATGCACTAATATAATGTCACGCAAGAGAAAGTCCGCGACGTCAGTGGCGCAACTGGTAGGAAGAGCCCGCGTGATAGCGTATCGGGTGGCGTAATCAGTTGCGACGGCTACCCATTTGTTCTCAGAGGATGACGTGGGAAAGGGACCGAGGAGGTCTAATCCAACACGAAAAAACGGTTCCACAGGGATGGGGATCGGCTGGAGATGACCGGAAGGTAGCACCTGAGGCGTTTTCCGACGCTGGCAGGGATCACAGGCAGCAACATAGCGTCGGACGGAGCGAGCAAGACCAGGCCAATAGAAGCGGAGGCGGACGCGGTCGTACGTGCGGGTTACGCCAAGATGTCCTGCAGTGGGTGCGTCATGCATCTGAAAGAGCACAGTCTGTCGTAGATGTTTTGGCACGACAAGAAGAAGATCAGGGCCATCAGGGAGGAAGCTCCTTCGGTACAGAGTGCCACCCTGGAGGACATATCGGCGAACGGATGCGTCGGTAGGTGTAGAGCGCAGACGCTCGATGAGTACTCGCAGCGATGGGTCTCGGTACTGCTCATCGGCGATGTTAGCGAAGGCAGACACAGAGAAAATGCCGTCGGCGGTACTACTGTCGGCATCGTCAGGCTCGTCTACCGGGTAGCGAGACAGGCAGTCAGCGTCCTTGTGTAGTCGGCCAGATTTGTAGGTGACAGAGAACGAATATTCTTGGAGGCGTAAGGCCCAGCGACCAAGTCTTCCTGAAGGGTCTTTCAATGAGCATAACCAACAAAGCGCGTGATGGTCTGTGATGACGGAAAAGGGTCGGCCATATAAGTATGGGCGGAACTTCGCAACCGCCCAAACTAGGGCCAGACACTCACGCTCAGTGATGGAATAGTTGCGCTCCGCGGGTGAGAGGAGCCTGCTGGCGTAAGCGATAACACGGTCGTGGCCACGCTGGCGTTGTGCCAGTACTGCGCCAATACCATGACCGCTGGCATCAGTACGGACTTCGGTAGGCGCAGAAGGATCGAAATGGGCCAGAACGGGAGGCGTTGTGAGAAGATCGATGAGAAGCGAGAATGCAGAGGCCTCGTTATCGCCCCACTGGAAAGGGGCGTCTTTTTTCAAAAGCTCGGTTAGTGGTCGTGCTATGGCCGCGAAATTTTTGACGAAACGGCGGAAGTACGAGCAAAGGCCGATGAAGCTGCGCACATCCTTGACACACTTCGGAACAGGGAAGTGCGTAACAGCATGGATCTTGCCTGGGTCCGGTTGCACTCCGTTCGCGTCAACGAGATGTCCAAGGACAGTAATCTGGCGACGGCCGAATTGGCACTTCGATGCGTTGAGTTGCAGACCGGCTCGCCGAAAAACGTCCAGGACTGCTGAGAGGCGCTCGAGGTGCGTAGCGAATGTTGGGGAGAATACTATAACGTCGTCCAAGTAGCACAGGCATGTGGACCATTTGAAACCGTGAAGAAGGGAGTCCATCATGCGTTCAAAAGTGGCAGGAGCATTACATAGGCCGAACGGCATCACCTTGAATTGATAAAGACCGTCGGGTGTCACAAAGGCAGTCTTCTCGCGGTCGAGATCGTCCACGGCAATCTGCCAATAGCCGGAGCGAAGGTCAATAGAGGAGAAATAGCGAGCACCGTGGAGGCAGTCAAGGGTGTCATCAATCCGTGGTAGGGGATACACGTCCTTTTTGGTAACCCTGTTAAGGTGCCGATAATCCACGCAAAAGCGCCGTGAGCCATCCTTCTTTTTTACCAGCACAACCGGTGACGCCCATGGACTACATGACGGTTCAATAATGTTCTTGGCAAGCATTTTTCGAACTTCGGTGTGAATCACTTGACGCTCAGCCGGTGATACTCGATACGGGCGGCGATGAATAGGAGGGGCATCTCCGGCATTAATGCGATGTTTAACAGCTGTTGTTTGGGCCAAAGGACGATCGTTAAAGTCAAAAATATCTTGGTAGGACATCAGAACGCGGTAGAGCGCACAAGCATGCTCGGACGGCATGTCGGGTGCAATCATTTTCTGTAAGTTGGCGATGGTACAAGTTGCCGACTGCGATGGTAGAGGAGGATCAGTTGAATTGTCGTCTACTGAAATCGATGCTACAGAGTGATCCTCGAATGAGCAAAGTTGGGCCAGAGACATCCCGCGTGGCAGCACTTGTGTCGTCAAGGCAAAATTGACCACTGGCAGGCAGACGCAATTCGCCGTAATAGATAAAATAGTATGAGGTAGTGTGATCCCGTGTGTAAGGAGGACGTCTTGCATAGGAGCCGCGATGTAGTGACCGTCGGGCACTGGTGGGGATGACACGAAGTCAACGTAAGTCAGTGCCGAAGGTGGCAAACGAACGAAGTCGACGGAACTGAGGCGAGGAAGGTGTTGTTCAGCGGGATCCAGAACAGGCAGGTCGAGGCGGAGAGTACTGGCGGAGCAATCGATGAGAGCAGAATGTGCGGAGAGGAAGTCGAGGCCGAGGATGATGTCGTGGGGACAGTGAGCGATGACTGTGAATAGCACGGTAGTGGAGCGATCGGCGAAGGAGACGCGGGCGGCACACATACCAATGACGGGGGCTGTTCCCCCATCGGCGACACGGACAACAGGCGTCGTGGCGGGCGTGATTATTTTCCTCAGCCGGGTACGAAGATCCGCGCTCATTACCGACAAATGCGCCCCAGTGTCTATGAGAGCTGATACAGGAACACCGTCGACTTGCACGTAAAGAAGGTTCAGATGAGTGGGCAACGTCAGGAGAGGATTTGGCGGCGTAGGGAGCAATGCAGCGTCACCTCGAGGCGCTGCATCGTCTAGTTTTCCGGCTGGGAGCGGCGTCCGAAGGGAGTCGGCGAATAGGAATGACGGGGCTGGGGAGAGCGAGATTGTCGTCGTTGGGGCGAAGGTGAACGAGAATAGGGGCGGTTCGGCGCAGGAGAATCGGTGGCGGCATTATCTGAGCGGGCAGCATAGCGACGAGAAAGGCCATCTGGGGGGCGAGAGTAGGCAGTAGATGTAGACTGGTTCAGGGAACTCCAGCGACTGCGGCAGTGCCGAGAAATGTGCCCAATTCGATGGCAGTGAAAACAAATTGGCTTGTCGTCTGCAGTGCGCCATTCAGAGGGGTTGCGGAAACGTGGTGGGTAAGAAGGTGCGGGACGGGGTGGAATCGAAGATGCCGGGTGGGGATCAGGGCGATGGGCCGAGCAGATGGTGTGAATACCCATGTTGGCGAACTCCTGGCGGACAACTGCCTGGATCAGGGAAACAGTGACTGCAGGTGCATTGGAGGGGCCGGAGTCGAACGCAGCCGGATAGGCGGCCTCGAGCTCACGCCGGACAATCCTGGTAACATCGCCAGTGTTGTTGGGACGAGGAGCGTCGGCACAGGAAGATGTCGCTGGGGTGTTGGGCAGACGGGCAAACTGTTGGTCGATACGTCAGCTTTTAGCAAATTCCAGGCGGCGGCACTCTTTGATAACTGCATCCACCGTCGCGACGTTGTTAAATACGAGCAAGTTGAAGGCGTCATCGGCAATGCCTTTGAGGATGTGGGAGACCTTGTCGGACTCAGTCATGTGTGCGTCAACTTTGCGGCATAGAGCCAAGACGTCCTGAATGTACGTGACGTAGGGCTCCGTTGACGTCTGCACACGACCGGAAAGCGCCTTCTGCGCGGCAAGTTGGTGACCGTAGGGGTTGCCGAACAAGTCTCGAAGCTTTTGCTTAAGCGAATCCCAACTGGTCAGCTCATCTTCGTGCGTCCGATACCAAACTCGAGGTGTGCCACCGAGGTAAAAGACGACGTTGGCGAGCATGATAGTTGGGTCCCACCGGTTATTGCGGCTGACGTGTTCGTAAAGGCTGATCCAGTCCTCGACGTCTTCCCCATCTTTTGCCGAGAATACGCCAGGATCACGGGGAGCGGAGAGGGTGATGTATGTCGTCGAAGTAACAGCAGGTGTCGGAGCCGGTGGTGTCGGGTTGGCGTCGCCGGGAGCCATGAAGGTAGGCTCGACGTACCGTCCACTGCGAAGCTCCGTGACGAGGTACAGGGAACGTCCACCTCCACCAAATATGTTACGTAGGAAGACACCGACGAAAAGCTATTTACAAGTATATTTACAAGGCTATACGCCGCAGTTGACCAAGAGGCAACAGCCCGCGCTAGCTTCCAATCGTCGTCTTCTTCGTCTTCCTGCTCGGCTCTTGGTCATTGGGAATACTACCCCGTAGCACCCACCGGGTGCCGCCGGGGGTAGTGCTACGGGGTAGTATTCCCAATGACCAAGAGCCGAGCAGGAAGACGAAGAAGACGACGATTGGAAGCTAGCGCGGGCTGTTGCCTCTTGGTGATTGGGAATACTACCCCGTAGCACTATCTACACCAGAATAAATGCATTGGCATTGCATTTAAGATTATTGAAAACTGCTTGACACAATATTTTTGGGGAACCGTTATCTGAAACATCAAAGTATTTCGTAACACACTTTATTTCGAAAGTTGTGCTATATTTACAATTTTTGCTAAGGAAACATAACTTCACTACTGCTTGGCTTCAATTTCGCATTTGCAACAGGTGCCTTATAGTGAAAACTTAAGAAATTATACCCCACAACGCCAGAGCACAATTCCACATCAAGGAAAATGAAAACAACTTGTTCACATTTATTTCTGGCCATGGAGAGTATATTGGCACGAAGAAAACAATGAAATGATAATTGCATAAAAATTAGTGCAGTAATTACTAAATCAGCAATTGATTAGCTGAACTATCCACAACTGAAAACTGACCCTCCCAATTTCAGAATATTTGAAAGGTGGCAAATCACGCCGAGCTTGACAGCCGAGGGGGGGGAGTGAGAGACAGGTTGATGTACGTCTTTTTTTTTCAAACAAAATTTTGATATAGCGAAGCGAATTGTCGATTTTACCAAATTTGTTATATTTGGGTTTAACTGTATCACTCAGTCGAATCAAATAGTGAATGTTCGAATAATTTGATTCGTGAATTGGATATATATTATTCAATATATTCAGTGTCGAGCCTCGTGCAGTGCCACAGGTTGCGCGCACCGCGGTACCCCTCATGCTAAGTCCCATCCAAGCGAGAGTGGCACTTTGCACAAAAGGAGCGCCGAGTGCACCACAGGCGGGTTGCCCCAGCTGTCATGTTAATGTACTTTGTCACTGTGAGCGCTCCCCGATGTTCGCCTGATGCAGGGAATGGCAACGAAAGCAGCATGTATTTCGTAGAAGTCAGAAGCATGTATGAACATTGTGTCGATTAGCTGGCGATAGGCACGCAGATAGTGTTCCATACATGGCAACAAACTTCATGCTGCTTCAACTAGTATAAGCTACCCGTTGTGGCTTCATAGTGGCTGTGGGGTTCTCCTGTTGAGCACATGGTCGTGGGTTGGACTCCCAGCCGTGGCAGCTGCATTTTCGTAGAAGTGAAAAGCAAAAATGTTTGCATACTTAGATTTAGGTGCGCCTTGAAAATCTCTACTCTACTGAGACATTCCTCAGGCCCAGTATTACTTTTGATACGTTAGACTCTGTGAATCAGCCAATTATACAACATAATCTGCACGTAATGTGCACAGTACAGTGTGTTCTGTCAGCTGTTAGGCAGGGTGTCTACCAACCGGGAAAACCAGAAAATATCAGGGAACTTGAATAGTCTGGAAATACTCAGGGAAAACTCGGAATTTTTTCTGTTATCAGGGAAAATTATCCGTAACTTTATTGAAAGGGAACGAAAGTCGTGGTAATGCTGGCTCCAGTGACAGAGTAATCGCAACGAATCGTCATTGACGGCGTGTCATCAGCACGATGTATTGCCAGAGTAGTTAACGACCGATTTTTGAGACGCCTGATTTTTGGGACATGCTCGATAATTTGCACGGCTTTGAGGCACCACCACGTGCTCCATACAGTCAATGTATATTGCCCTGACTGCAAGTCTGAAATGGCATTAATCAAAGCCACCACCGCCGCCATTTTGATTATCTCGCCGCCTCGAACCGGCACTCTCGCATGCAGATCCGCTGGCAGCCGTAGCCACCACCGCGGCAACGTTTGGCCTAGCTGCTTCTACGTTCGCTATTAAGCCTATTGCCGTGCGGTGCCCTGTTTTTCATTGACAGAATTCGCCGCTGTCAGCAATGGCATCGACTCCGCCTTTGTAATCCTCGCGATTGGCTTCGAAGCTCGCAGAGCACAACGTGTTGCGTAATGCTAGTCTCCGAACGTTAGCTTCGCCTCAGTACAGCATTGTTAGGCGGTGAAGCATGACAAGCGTGGGAAGGGGCAATTGTCATGGGACACAGTATGTATTCCTTAATTATACACGCTTGCACCCCTGTCTCCTGTCACGGTACAAGCACCGATATACCTGATAAGTGTACTGGCAGGCCTCAAGAGCTTTTTCGGACTGCCCGATTTTTCGGATGTTTTTGCGGCCCCTAGGAGTCCGAAGAATTGGACGTTGACTGTATAACTGACCAAGAGGATGCTTCAAATGATCCATGGGGTGAAAGCATGGCAGAAGGAGGATAAGAACAGCAAGGACCGACGCACTGAGGAATTAACGGGGAATGAAGCGGGCTGCCGCCTCATTAAAGGAGCTTGAGCTGAAAAAACGAAGTGTTAGCTGACACCGAGATGCAGGTGTCCCTCACCCAAACAAAAATAAATTCTTTAAAGCAGTGAAACCCAGCACTGAAACCCAGCACAGAGATGTTGTGTACGGGCTGAGAGTATGTCAGGACAGTTAAGGGTGACTTCCCAGCTGCTGAGAGAGAATCTTAGTTGTGACAAAGTTCAGGCCTCATACCGATGAGTTTGCTATCAGTTGATAGAAATAGCTCATATTCGAAAATATTTATGTATGCATCTGCTTTTCATTTGTGTTTAAAAATGTTTGACTCAATTTGGAATGGGTTTTATCATTTTTTTGCTGTGCATTTGACTAATACTTTCTCTCTGTTTTCTTTTTAAATAATATAGATATTACTCCTTACTATTAAAACTAGATTAAGTCATTTTTTTGTTTCAGCATGCTTACTAGAGAGTGACAGCATCGGGAAACATGGTGTCAGCCTGTCTGGACCTAAAACAAAGTTCTGGCTCATTCAGGAAATTTTGCAAAGGTGCTCAGGGAAAACCTGGAAAACTCGGAAAGTTTGGAAATGTCAACTTGGTAGACACCCTGGTTAGGTGAAAGCTGCATGGAAAAGCTGTACTTCCACCCACTTTTTAAGCAGTTTGTAAAAGAGCTGAGCATTTTGTTGGTCAGCTGTACCAGCAGACTATGCGAATGCCAGATGTGCGCTTAGAATTCTGAAAAAGATCAGCCTTTTCAGTGGTCCAGTGAGTGAAACTACTGTGAAACTACTGTGAAACTACTGTGAGTGAATAGAATACATTAGTATATACATAGTGTATTGCAGTTGGAATTGGAGGTTTCAGCATATGCTGATTCATTGTTCTTTGCAGAACCTTTCTGAGCAGACTCAGCCTCTCCGAGCTTCCTGAGTGAGACATTTCACTGGAGCCCTCTGTGTGCCTGTGCCCTTCGACCTGAAACAGGCTTGCCAACGTGTTAATGCATTTGCATAAATTAAGAAAACAAGAGTTGATTGAACCAAAACTAGTGTTCTTCCTTTTTGAAACACCTTGGTTGTTGTGAAGTTGTCATGTAAAGTTGGCACTTTTATATCTTCTCAACATAACTTGGCAAATAACATTGAGTGGATGGGTTATAAAGCTAAGAAACCAATCAGTAACAGTGCACCGTAACATTACACCTAGGGTTTAATGCACAGACATAAAAACTAAATTTTATCTGGGGTAGGATTATATATCAAGTAGCAATAAGAATACTGCTCGATTTTGCAGAAATGTAGTGCGAATACTGAGCACCATTCCTGTCTCTTGCTCGCATGCAAACTGAATAGGGAACGCATAGATTTGAAGATGTTGTATAGCTACCATGCATTTTTTTCATGAAACCCTAGGTAGTTTTGAGATTTTAGGCTAGTACACTTCTAAAGAAAAGTTTAACAATTTTTATGATTATCATCATAATCAGTTTGGAATATGTCGAACATCTTGAAGGGGTAGTGCAAGATAACTAAGACAAAAAGCAAGAAAAACAAAGGACAGCACTGTGTCTTTCCTGCTTTTTGTCTTACTGTATTTATTCAAATACATGTCAACAATACAAGTCATGAACAAAGCTAACAAAAGTACTGTGCTAACAGATTTCCTCTGTCACGCCCTCTGTAGAGTCTGTCTGGAGATTATCCAGGCTGGCTTTAAGAAGTGCTTCATACCCGATGCACTTGACAGCACCCGATGGCGGTGTCGTTTGGGGTGTCGAGATTGTGAATTTCCGACGAGGATGCAGCTTGCAGCATCGACTAGCAAGATTTAGTAGCTGAGCTTACGCTAAATAAAGGTGTCAGGCTCAAAATAGTTCGTTTTATTTTTAAGAAGATATATGGGTCAACCCATTATTGAATTATATGTTTCTTTTATTTCTTGGCAAGCTCATTGTATAGGGTCGACTTATATTTGTGATCAACTTATTTTCGAGTAAATACGGTAGTCGTCTGGTGCTGCCCCTTTAAGATGTTGAACTATGGTCATTCCACGCCAAATCAACCAGTGTTTTTTAGACTATCACAGATATAGCTGAAAAAATTTCCACATGTTTGCTGAAGTCCAAAAGTGGTTCTCCCCATTTGTTTTTTCATCCCAAGAATTTTCTAGCATTTTGGCAAAAATTTATTGTTCTTGCCCAGCTGAACCAGAAGGCATCAAAAACTTTTTTTTTTTCAAAGGCACATTGTATGATCCAGTCGTTCAGATGGTGTGTATGGAAAAAAACCATACTGGCATGTATGGAATGAAGTGGTGTGACTGCCAAAATAACCAATATTTCAATTATTTGAATACTTGGGTGGTTTTGGCACTGGCAAAGGCCGGTAAAATTGTGAAGCTTGCATTTTTTTCTTGGAATGCGGGAAAATTCAGAAGCCACAAAGGAAATGTAGAATGATCACCCAGTTGACATAGTATAGTAAAAAAATATTTGATGCTTTGAAGGTTCATACAATTGCCTGAAAAATAACTGTAAAGTTATAATTTTTGCAAAAAGATATGTGCTCAAAGTAAAAAAAGTAGCTTTGGTGGGTGGCTTAAAAATATATGTGACATACCATTAGATTCCTGTATGTGTCCGCTATTCACGCCTGTGTCCCGTGCATTGGGGGCACGTTAGAGAGCCCCAGGTGGTCTAAACTTCCGGAGTGCTCCACTGCAATGTGCCTCATAATCAGATCGTGGCTTTGGCACATAAAACCCCATAACCTAATTAACAGACAAAAAACTACTGATAGTGTCAGGAAGACAAAACAAGGCCCGAAGTCACCATACTTTCAATTAGCAGAAAGTACCATCTATATGTCGCTGTCATCATGGCAGTTATAATTATAGTGCCTGTCACTATACGAGTGCAAGGCACCCGAGCACTGACAATAAGGAAGTACTGTTAAAAGAAATATTGTGAATGTGAGCTGTGATTCTTTTTTCATGTTCAGTATTCTTATAACTGTAGTATAACATTTTTTGCAGTGGCATCCTTGACTAGAAAGATGCAACAATTCTATTACAATTATTTTCCTTCTTTCACTTCAGTGGTGGTCGGAGCAGGACTAGTGAATATGTTATCCCCAGGATTGGCCAGTAATGTGAGGTGGCTGGCAAGAATGCAAAACAATCGAGTGAAAGAGTTCTTTACATTATGCAAATCACCACTGTATTTTTAAGGCATTATCCATTGTTTCTTTGTGTTTCTTTCCAATATGGTTGCTTTCGCATGACATTTATATAAACTTATCCTGACACTTGTGCCTTGAGCACACTATGTGCCTGTTTTTTTCCATTCCATATTGTAGTGCAAATGTATGTACTTATGTCGGATGCACGGCTGATGCTGATTTGTTTCTCTTCCAGCTTGCATTTTCAGTCTACATATATGTATGTGTCATATTGTAAATAGTTTTGGTGCTGGTTGTACAAGTCTTGATATGTGTATTTATGAAACCTTCCTGAAGGTCCACCAATGCTGCTAAGGCCACAGTAATGTGCATCTACATCGGTATTTTTAAGCGAGTTGAAAGTGTGTTGTCTTCAAAGTACGTATAGTTCTTATAAATGAGAAGTTTCTGAAATAAAATTTCATATGACTCCTTGTGTGTTGCTTTGAACTTCATGGACGAAATGGGTGAAATTGAAATGCTGTTGTTTACAGAATCATGCCATTTCTGTGGCCACCAATGAACATCCAGACACTATAACCTGTGAGGCATGGTAGTTGCACAGATTTTGGAGAAATATTGTGCACATTTTATTACGAAGTCCAGCTTTTGCCACTTTAGCACACGTCTTTACTAACCCACACACTTATCTGTACTGCCCCACTAACATAGAGATCAGTGAACCTACATACAAGTGTATTGATTGTGCCACTTAGCTGTTTCTCGTTCGCATTCGCCCAGTATGCGATGACACAGACTTTTTGCAATGTTGTTTTGAGCTTGTACAGCAGATATCTGAAGAGATCAAAACAAAAAATAGCGCGAAACTATGAAATGAAGTGGAGAGTGGATATATTTTTATTTGTGCTGTTTATGTACTTAGTTTACATAATCTTATCTACTGCTTGTGTTGTGTAATTGTCAAGGCCCCTTTTAACAAATTGGAGCTGCTGATGCAAAAAAAAATTTTCATTACAACAAATGTTATCACCAACCCCGTCGCGTCTCTAAAGCTAACATTTGACGACAAGCTTATTGATATCAAAATTTTGAAGAGTGGCCTTTAACCCATTCAGGCTGCCAAAAAAATTTTACCTGTTTTGCACAGATCTTCAAGAAGGCCTCAAGCAATTTCTTTGTTCTAACAGGGCAGTCCATAGTGGTCAACAACAATGGGCAACATTTATTAACTATCAAAATGAAATTTCAAGCTCCTAAATTGCGGGATAAAATTACTGCGGCAAAGCAATGTCAAGTGATCCAACTTTCTATGCAAGATCGATTGTAGCACTGGCGCTTCCAGTGGTGGCCTTTGCACCCAAGCAAAACGCACGGATCCAATGCAGAATGTTAGCATGTGAATGGCACAGAGCTTTCAGGTAGCTGCAGCAGCGAATGGCTTGAGCCAATGCCTCGTAGATGGCAGGCCTGTGCACTCTGCTTTTGACATCGGGCTACTTGGACTGAAATTCCCATTGCCAAGCCTGGCGTGACAAAAGCAGCAGCGTCAAAATTGCCGCGACTTACTCGGGATCATCCCCATTAGATTCTGTGGCAGTAGGGCAAGTTAGCATGACGTGAATCAAAGTACACCAGCCTTGTGCTATCTAAGAGGTGTTGCAAGAGCACCTATATGCTTCTCGAGTGAAGAATGTTAAAGATGTGCATTCAGCAGAGAAATACAACTGAATGTTGCCTACAGGCAACACACCCAAAAATTTTTTTTCCTTGCCAAGTTTCGCTGTTGAGCACGAAGTTTCTGGCTACATGTCTCCAGCCAACACTGAATGACGGGCAGCAAACATCATCTGTTGGTTTAGAGCAGGAACACAGTACGAGGTAGAAGTTCAGCATGTGACTCACTTTCTTTTGAAAGTACAGTGAGAGCTAGGAGACACACCGATGCAATATCTATGGCTGCAGTAGGGTCACATATGCGATGCAAAGCAAATGAAATGTGCAGCTATATGGTTCACATATTACGA